>NW_024962263.1:60253304-60563022 GCF_019238085.1 Lagopus leucura | reverse complement strand
TTCTCTTCTCTTCTCTTCTCTTCTCTTCTCTTCTCTTCTCTTCTCTTCTCTTCTCTTCTCTTCTCTTCTCTTCTCTTCTCTTCTCTTCTGTTATATGTTTGTTGTTTCCAGTTTCTTGTACAATAAACCCAATTAAGAGAAGTGGTGTTTGACAATATGAGGAAGTGTCAATATACCAGACATGGAGATTGATTTCTGTCATTGAAGTTATTCAAAAGTAATCGTTTATCTCACTTTTTGGAGAACTTTTTCTGTGTCATCCAGACGACACATCCATACGACTGAAATGTTTTGAAGTGAGTGAATCATCATACACTGTTCCCAAGGTGAAACTGCAGAGTTGGTACAAAGAGGCGTTGGGTCAATTTGTAGCACACGCAGTTGTACTGAGACGAACAAAGAACTCACATACTGTTTGTGGGGCATCTGGCTGTGTTATTAGACAGGATAAAAACAAAAAGTAGTCTAAATGTTCCTGTTAGAAATTCACCATTTTTTCCCCCCTTTTGATCCTCCTTGGGTCCTGCATACTAGCTTGCAGGGCTTTTTCCTTTTCAGAATGTGGTAAACATTTCTTCTTCTTTTGGTTTCAGTCTTATGTTTCTAATAGTACTAAACCAGCCTGCTTTGAGCTGTCTGCCATCTGTGGTGGCAGCGTTTTTCACGTGGACATTGCCAGTGTTGTATTGTGCTTAAGAGAAGAGTATACATTCAGGATGTATTCTTTTTGCAACTGGTGAGAGGCTGGGAATCTTGATGAATAGAAAAAATGACTACAGAGAGGTTTTCATGAAAATCCTTCTATCTGTAACTCAGTCCAGCACGCTTACAGGTCTTGTATGAAATAGGCAAACTCTCTGCTTCTGTTCTGCAATTAAGGATGTCTGTCCATCATGAAAGGGGCTAAAAAGTTGTCCTGGATCAGGAGGCAGATTAAGCCCACCCTGCTTTCTGAATACTATTTCTTAACTCTGTTAGATGAATCCATAAGGTTAGATATGGGATTTGACCTTTCCAGAAAGGGAGAACAGTCCACATTGTCTTTTCTTCACTCTTTTTTAACTGGGTGGTCTTCATCAATTAGGCAAAGCATTGAGCAACTGAAAAAAATCATTGAAGATAGTAAGACCAGAACCCATTTCTAGGTACTGATGAAGCTGTTATTCATGAGCATGTTCTGAACGTGGACTTGAAGCCAGCCTTAGGTTCCATTAATTCATCAGTTTTCTCCAGCTGTTGTATTACAAGACTGTGAACTCACTGCAGTATGTGCTTTGGAGGCCCTTTTTCAAATGACCATTACATTAAACAGTAGCTTTCTTTGCTATTGTTGCAAATGATAGCAAAGGGCAATGAAACCGGTGAAGGTTCTCCAGCACAAGTCTTACCAGATGTGGCTGAGGGAACTGGGATTGCTTAGGCTGCAGAAGAGGAGGCTCAGAGGAGACCTTATCGCTCTCTACAGTGACATGAAAGGAGGTTGTAGCAAGGTGAGGGTCGGCCTCTTCTCGCAGGTAACTAGTGTTAGGACAAGAGGTAATATACTTAAGTTTGCCAAGACGTTCAGGTTGGATATTAGGAAAAAATTCTTCTCAGAAAGAGTGGTGAGGTAGTGGAACAGGCTGCCCAGGGAGGTGGTGGAATTGTTGTTCCTGGAGACGTTCAAGAAATGTGTAGACATAGCACCTGGGGACTTGAGTTGGTGGGCATGGTGGTGATGGATTGGATAGATGATCTTAGAGGTTTTTTCCAACCTTTATGATTCTTTGATTCTAAGTCCTGTACAGCTTACATTTGCTTAGACACCTCTGCCGTCAGGAGCAGAAGAGATGTATTTGCACTCAAACTAATATAGCTAATGGTCTAGGTCATTCTCAGTTTCCTGATTTCTTCAGTTTTGGCAGCCTAGCTTTTTACTCTAGTTTAGGCATTTTTCTCTTCATTTCACTTCATAAAGACAAGGTAGGGCAGTGCACTGTGGTTGTACTTGTTCAGCCAAGGCAGTTCTAGTTCCAGGACCCATTCCGCTTTATTAATTCAGATGTCTGTGCTGTTAACAACAGATTGCAAACCTCTGCTCCACAGCGTTGAGTCTGCACGTTTACCAGAACTTCTGTTTTTGACACATAACAGCCAAGATGTTGGTTGTCTTTTTGGCTAGGAGCACTCCATCCCTTTGGTACTCAGGGCCATTCTTGTTGGTTAGTGATAAGACTACATCAGACACGTGTATCCTAATAGCATGTATTCTCTTGGACATCTTAGAAAAGTGGGCCCTCCTTCCCTTTTAAAGTGTTCTTTATTTATTTGATTTTTGTTTTGAAGGTGAGGAATAGGACTCTTAGATCAGGAATGGACAGGAACGTTTACTCCCTGCAAGTTCAGAGCAGTTTTTTCTTTCACTCTGATTTAGAGTAATTCCCAATTCACAGAAATTAACTTTATCCTGTTGGAGTTAATGCCCTGGGAGTCCTGAAAGCACAGTAAGTGGTAAGAAGGAGATTCCTTTAGAGTGAAGCTGAGAGCATGATCCATCTGTCCATTCAGTCATAGACCTGTACTGTTGCTAGCAGTTTTGGCATTCCTCCTATCTGCAAAGTTCTTTTTCATTGTCACTCAGTTGCAGGTTCTGTTACCTTTTATTTTGAATCTTTTCACGTTACCACTGAATCAACTTCTAGTCAAAGTTGTCCTTTTATTTTGTCCTTTCTAATTTTATATCTGTGTAAAAGTTCTTAAAAGAATTTAAAATTTTAATTCACTGTTTCTGGTTATGTTTTTTTTTTTTTTTTTTTTTTTCCTGTAATAGTTATGCTTCCAACTTTCTCCAGATTCAGAGTCCAAGTTATTCTGAATCATCAACTATGTGGATTGAGATCTTTTACTTGCTACTTTGTAATATATCCTACTCCTAATCATTAATATGTAAGCAGTTGGAGGAAAAAGTCTGCTGCTTTTGTCATGCTGATTCTGTGTACTCACAGTGTGCTCATCTTGAACCAAATCTCTTTTTACTAGTCTCTTTTCTGCTGTTTGTTGCTAGTTTAATATCCTCCTCACTGATGCAGCTATAGAGATTAACCTTTTGCCATGTTGCCAGATGCGTGTTAGACTCTGCTGTGCTGGAATGTGTTTGCTCAGTGTTCAGCAGGTTTTTAATGTTTAGCTTCTGTCTGATCATATAGGCAGAAGTTTTTCTTCAGTGTTTTTTGCCTTTGCTAATTTACATCAGCTGAAAGGATCTGTAAGAATAACACTAGGATTTTTCCCCCTGCCAGGATTGCCAAAATCTTCTGTAATCTGCACCTTCTTGTAGAGATAAGTATTTTTTATCACACCACTTAAAAATTCCCCAAGCATGGATTTCTAATAAGGAATCAGCAGGCCATTGCTTTACTCATGCACTGTGCTGAGTTGCTGCTGATGACTTTTTGCATTCTCAGGATACTTAAAGAGTCTGAATTGATGGCTGCTTGTTGCCTGTTAGCTTTGTCCTCTTTGGTTTTCTCTGAGACCCTCCAGGCACATGTCTTTTCCCATCTGGTTTGCTGGAGCTGAGAGTTAGTGTCACCAAGTCACCACTGACTAAGTAGGATCTTTTCACTTCCATTTTTTACACTGTTTTCGTCGCTGAGCCAGGCTTGTGTCATCAGTTTTGCAACAGTGTGTGACCTTGCCCCCAAACTTAGCAACTCTAAACTTTCCTCCAATTGAAAACAGATCTTCAGCAAGATAACTAGATACAGCATATCTAGTACTCAGTAGTTATTTTGCCTTTATTCATCAACTGGTGAGGGCTGCATGTGAGATAGGAAGAATGCTCTTTCTTTGGACTCTCTGAAGAGCTCCTGATTTGATGAGGTAGGCTGCATCTGTTAGCAGTGTGCCCATTCTGTTCCTTGGCAAACAGGGAAAATTCACCACTTGGGCTGTGAAATGCTCTTTTTGTTTAAATATACTTGTGAGGGTAATTAAAAAAAAAAAAAAAAAAAGCACATAAACCAAAGTTGTATCAACTTCTTTCAGTAAAGCATAACATCCACTACTTTGTCCACTGAAACATCCTTTTCTGAAGGTCTTGGAACTCTTATGATGGGAGATTGATTATAGAGCGAGGAGGGCTGGTAGGAAGGGACATAAGAATTTGTGAAAAGGACGAATTTCTTTTTTTGTGAAGAGTTAGGCGTGTTTCTACTGCTTCACTAATCTGTGTTATGTGGAATGATCAGTAGTAGCTTGTCACAGTCAGCCTAGGAAAACCGAAATCATTTTCTGAATGCCATTGATGTGTAATTTCTAGTTAGGGAATATGTTTTTACTCAAGAGGGGATTTTTGCGTCTTTCAGAATAAAGTAGGAGTTGCAGGAATGTTTTGTTTAGAATCATCGTAGAATAAAAGTCTTTTGTAATTTAAACTCAATCAAAGCTACTTTGAGATGTTAAGAGTAAAATTACAGGTTGTTGGTACCAAGTGGAGAAAATACAGCTTTTTTTTTTAATAATAATTGAATAAGAAGCTAGAATCTGTGAAGGAGTTCAGCTTAGATGCTGATATCACAAATAAGGAACCAGTTACAAGTTTATGAGCAATTCTGTAGTGGCAGCATGTCAAGTCTGAGTCATGGTTTTTCATTGACTTAATCTCCTTCTGAACTTTTAAGCTGATGGTTGATTCTTAAACTAGTGGCTTAAGCTGCCCTTCTTTTCGGCTATTTTTCTTCATGAAAAAGCTTAGTTACTCATTTTTGTTTTACCTAAGGCAATTGTGTTTTATCTGCTCATCATCTGTAGTTAAAAATGGTGTGACATCCTCTGCACACAGTGGCAACCAAGAACCATTTCAGTGTAAACTTGTTTTCAGTCTTGGTGCATTATGTAAATGGTTCACTCGAATGACTCAGAAAATACAAAACAAACAAAAACATACAATAATTCCTCATTTTACTGAAATTCAATTTCTCACGATTTCTGGAGTCACTAAATCTTCATTTCCTTGAGCCTTTCTGACATGTTTTGTATGGATCAGTTCTGGGATAGCCGTGAAAATTCAGCACTTAGAGTCAGTGTTGCAAAGTCTCTTGGTGATTGTCCTACTCCACTGACTGTGGAACCAGGTGAGGTCATGTTTTGAAGAAGTTACAGGTGTAGCTAAGGAGATGCATGTTTGCAGTTTCCAAGAAGTCACCGGTAGTTTAGATCACTTCCTTACCATGACAGATAAGAGAGTTATGATACTGCTATTGCCTTTTGGATTAGTGGTTGCTCCCAGTCAGAGCAAGCTAATACAGTGAAGAACATAACCCTCTAGTTTTGTGTATCTGATCAGTAAGGTGTCTGTATGCTAGTTTTTGGGATTTATCTCAAACCATGATGAGTTTGGAATGTAGAAGGCCTCTCCGCAAAGAGGGCTTTGGTGATCATCTTGCTGTTTGGTGGGGGGAAGTTTCACATTTTCTTTTCCATAATAATTCAGGGCATCCTGGCTAGGTTAAGCTGGTGGCTGTGTCTGAACCAGTATTTGGGCTGGCTGGTCCAGTCTTTTTATTGGGATAAAGTGTGTGGGAGCGTGCAAACTGGGAACTTGGTGTTGGAAATTTCCGCCGCCTTCTTTTTTTTTTTTTTTTTTTTTTTTTTTTTTTGACAATTTTCTTTGATTTCTGGACAGCATCAGTGAAACAGGGTGAGTTCTTTTTGATGAGTTTATCTTTGAAAGATGGTGGAGATTTGCATGAAAGAGCCTAATCTTTCCGCTTTGTGCTGTGGGTTATGAGCAGGTTGAAGAGTGTTGGAATATTATGTCAGACTCAGTTTTTGATGCAGCAGATTGTCTTTTGTTATCTTTCAGTTTTCCTTTGGCACTGCAATCTTCGAGTTGATAGTCTCATTCATCTCCCTCATCGTTTCACACAGGAGTCTTGTAATTATGCTTCTGAGACTGCCTTAGGCCAAGCTGCTTTCCCCAAGAGATGTTTGCTCTGGTCACAGTGTGCACTGAGGAATTTCCAGATGTTTGAATTTTTTTTGTTTTGTTTCAGACTTCGCTTCAGTGTTCTTTGATATCAGCAACGTTTTCTAAGACTGGCAGTTCTTTTTTCCATCCTGCTTCAAGATACATATTAATGAAGTTTCTCTACTTTAGAACTCTGCTACTTATTTGCCAGTGCAGTTTCCCATTGACCCAGGTGGACCACCAGCATGCACAGGACTGGCGTCTACTTTTAATCACCGGCAAAGAAATGAACTGTTTGTGTCTCCTGGGGTCATGGTGCTTTGCCGAGTGTTTGTGAGGCATGGTGTTGCCTGTGTTGCTCCTTTCTCAGCATTTTGGCGTCAGCCTTCCAGTTGCTATGGGAGCCAGAGGGATGGTTTGTCCTTCCTCTCCTCACTTTCTGCTGAGATTCTCTCATAGCACATTTTTAGACTGTGTAATTTGCATGTACAAATGATAACCAGTGTCCTAATCTGTGCACTTTCTTTCATTTGTTAGGAAAGGTCTGGTCTTTGGCAAATGCTTTAGGTGTGGCTCTTCAGTCTGCGGTGCTTCTCACAGGAGTTTATTTGCTTCCATAATTATGTCTGTTAGTTTTAATAAGGTCCATTATCACTTGTTCGTCTAAGACAGGTTTGACAGTAGCCTCTGAGTAGGCTTCAGTTGTCTGTATTTCAACATGCAGTGCAGTTGGAGGTGGAAGTTATCTTGTCCTCAGCCATCGCCCAGCTACCCAGAGGTAGTGCCTGTTGTTGATCGCCTTGACTGTATTGATTAGTGGTGTAATGCTTCTGTTCAAACACATGCAGTAGTGCCATTTCGTTGCCTTTTTACAGTGAGGTTTTTCTGAACCATCTGCCACGTGAAATGTCAGATGTAGAATTGGTCTTTAGTGAGGACTTTTGCTTTTTTGAAGGTATCCATTTGTGATGTTTTAGGACATCTCAAATGGTGCTTTTAAACTGTGGATGGGCTACTGATTTTTGCACTGTATTTCCTTTCACCACATAAACACTTAGCTTATATTTGGAAACCTGAATTACAGCTGTCTTTATTCCTCACCCGAATCCTTTGTATCTTGCTGTACAGCTTTGTCATAAGGTGCAGTTTACTGTTCTGGTGTGAGATGCACCACACATGTGGATGGCCTTACAGATCACACATTTTTTGTCTCGGATACGTTAGTGGTAGTTGCTTAAGCAATTTACTAGTTCAAAAACATTTGATTGTTCCATTATGTATCAGAAAGCAAATAAGTATGTATTTCAAGTTGTATGAATCTTATCTCAGTTGTAGGATAAGCCATTTCTGTTCTAGTCCTCTTGCTAATACATGATAATTAATAGCAGTAAAAATCCTCACCTTTGACCATTTTGTTTACTGAGAATGTCTTAGATTTTAGTCTTTTGATTTCATACTTAGTTACCTTATTTGCCTATTCTGTTTTTGTTTGGAAATGTTCCTGTCTTTTCAAAATTAGTAACTAAAAAGAGTTGTTAGAGAAGAATTAAATCAGTGACATGTGAGATATTGATTAACAAGGAACAGTGGTCTAGGCACTGATTCATGCTTTATGTAGCATCTAGGATCAACATAGCACTGTAGATTAGGAAACCAGTATAGTTTCATTGTGAAAGAAATTAACATGCAAGATGAAACAGATTCCAGCATTGTCTTCTCAGTCCTTGTTCTTGGTTTTAATGTGCTTGTCCTGTGTGGCAATTAAAGAAAGGTGTGACTGGTATTTGAAGAAGTGGCTGAAATTATTAGTGCAGATTTTTCATCTGTTGGACTTCCTTTTTCTTTTTATTCTTCCCCAAAATACTTTTCTGCTTCTCCGGGTTTCAGCCAGCAATGGAACACTCTTCAGAAAACTTCACTGATCATATATAGAAGTTTGCAAAAGATATTCCTCTGCAGATGATAATATCCTGACAGAAATAACTTCTGTGTTTTCTGAAAGTGTGATAGGATTTCATGTCCTGACCTGGCGAAACCCCAGAGACATCTACAGCTGCTCATTCTGCCTGCGTCTGCCCAGCCTTCCAGGATTTGTGTGTGCCACCTTCTGCTGCCCTCAGAAAGCCAAGGAAGCCACTGTTGAGAAAGTACAGCATTTAGTTGTTCCTCTAAGGTGCAGCTTAATGCTGAGCAAGCAAGTGAGCTTTCCTATTGGCCTTGCAGCTCCTTTAAACTCGAGTGTTTGTCTGTAATCTCTGTCCATTCACCTTCTTCATTGTGTACATTTTTATCTTTGATTGTAAATCGTTTTATCGACCTAACTAAAACAAAAACTCATGATTTATTTTTTTCTTATACCTCGTGAAATTAAAATGTTTGTAAGACCTGATTTCACTTACTGTCATATATTACTTACATGTTAGCTAGCTTGTAGCTGTGTCCAGGTTTCCACTGAAGTTAAGTTGTCCCATTGTAAGGCATTGTAGGAAAATAATAATAATTAAGAAAAAATGTAGGACAGTGTGAAGAAGCAGAACTTCAGTGTATGATTTGGTAGGGAAGCTAAGCTGATTAGCACTAGTTGAAAGGGCTAATTGCTTGCACCCGTGCCAGGTCACGAGTTTATGACTCTCTGTGTTTGGGCACAGACTCTTCTCTTATCTGTCCCTTGCTTGTGAGCTGGTTCAGTCAGGTAACTTAACAGGGAGCTCTGTGCTGGGGGAAGATTGGACACGGGATTGCCCTCAGCTGTGGCAGCTGAGTGTTAGGTCAGTTGGCTGCTGTCACACTGCCCTTCCTAGGGCAAGAAGCAGCAGATTGATGGAGGAACAAATGCTGAGTGCAAACAGTATGAGGACTAGCACTGATGGAATCTTCTTTGTACACCCATTTCACCTGTAGTTTCTTAATTTTGTGTGTTTAAAATGTATACACAAAGTAAATTTTATTACTAATTCTAGAGAGCCGTCTGCTCACTGTTGCTTTAACTCATGTTCCTGCTAACCTGTTTCTGTGTGGCTATCACATTATTTGATTTCATGGAACAGAAAAGATTGAATTAACTGCTGCTTGGAAGGTAGTGCGGAGCTGTGTGTGTTCTGTCATCCCCAAATCAGCTGCCAGATACAGCAGTACCACATTAAAACAAATAAACATGAAGCTTAAGACCTGTGTAATATTTATATATGTGTGTGTGCATATACATATATGGAAGTATATAAGTAGCAGGTATTGCCTACATATATTTGTAAAATGTAAATATTTGTGCATTATATTTTTGCTTTATAGATTATACATTTGTATCAAAATATTTACAGTAAAAGTGAGAAGCAGCACATGGGAGATACATTTCGCTTTTGGCAGTTTTGTATGCTATAGAATGAAATCATATCAGGAGAATAAATGGATTTCATGAATTTTAAGGCTAAACGCAAACCCTCTTTGATTAGGAGTCTATATTAAGAGCTCAGTGACTTGTGAGTTTTTGTAAAAGAGTTCCATCAACAAGCTAATAACTACAGCAGAGATTGGTCTGGAAAACAACATTGAGATGCTGCCCACTTGGACCCTAATCACAGGCTGTTATAATGCTGGTCCTGAGCTTTTCAGTATTTTCATTGTTGTGGATGATAGAATAAATAGCACACTTGTTAAAGTTATAGATGCTACAAAGCAGGGTTGGAGGAGACTGCAGACATTTCAGAACTAGAATTACATTTCATTATGATCCTGAAAAATGGAAACAATTGTCTTTTTTTTTTTTTTTTGTCTTTTTAAGGGAATCCTAGGAAGACAGGAACAAAGTCTCATTAGTTGCAAAACAGTCAAGCTCACAAATAAAACAGCATGTAACATGCTGAGTAGCAGTTCTGTGGTAAAGGACCTGGAATCATAAAGATGACACTGTTGTGAAAAGTGAGCCCTAATTATAATCTGTATCTGGAAGTACTGAATGTATGAGATACAAGATGTCAGTGTCTGGTTCTCATTGTTAGCTTTTGTAAAACACTGAAGTAAATGCTATGTGTCATTGGTTTCACACTTGTTCATGGAATAGACTATGTACATTTAGTTGCATGACACAGTAGCGTGAGCCTGTGGTTAGCACGCTGCTTATGTGTGTATTTTCACATTCTGCTCAGATGAACTTCAGCCTTCCAATTGCTGTTTGGGTCATTAGCTTCTCCAGCTGTGTTGCTTTTTCCCATGGAAGCTTTTCTTTCAAGTCAAGTTTTTGCTGTTTGCAATGTTCACATTTTGAAAGTACATTTAACCTGAAAACTTTATGCTTGTCTTTCTGCCTTCCTTGCTGTCTTACCTGTATTTTTTCTTTCTTTGCTTATTAGATTAGTTTTACATACTCTAAGAATCTTTTTACCTCAGCATTTCATTTGTATCTTATGTCCCTAATTGAAGGATACAATATATCCTTGTATGTTCTAGAAAAGCGGAGGAAATGATAATCATTAGGAAAAACAGAAGTAATTAATGGTGTAATGTGTGTGAAGCTTTTGAGTGTGACGTGGGTTGTGCTCAAAAGAGGACATTCATGGGACATTCATGTTTGTTAAAAATATTCTGAATCTATGAATATAACTAAACTAACATATTCTGGCATACAGAAAAAATAAATGGAATACTTGACAGTGATATTTTCTCTTTAACATCTGAGGGTTTTTTGTTCTGTTTTTTAAAGTGAGAGAAAAATTCATACATAGCTTATACATCATTGAATGAGAAAGGTAATACCGAATTGCCTACGCCTACTGACACCTGTGTCATTGCCTGGATACAAGAGGCTTTCAAAAGCTGAGATTAAGAAAAATGCAGTTACAGTGTATTTACATCCCTTTAGGAGTCTGGTGGGGCCTTTCTGGTGTAGCCCTGTAGCACAGACTAAGAGGAAAAGCACTGCTGTATTTCAGAAGGCACCGCAGGCTTTTGGCTCTAACTACAAAACGTATGGCCTCGTGCCTACGGACTTCAGCTCTGCGTACATATCTGCAATGAGGACTGCAAGGCAACATCATTGCTGTGGTGTTGGCGTGGCAACTGGGGACTTCATAAAGGAACAAAGCTGGCAGTCAGCAGCTGCACAATAAAGATTTCCAACAAAGATCCAAGTGTTTAACTTTGTGCACCACGAAGAAAAACTCCTTTGTGGGCCCTTTGGTGTATCAGCCCCACGGAGGGAGCTGGTTAGCCACTTGAGATGAGATGTGTGCCCTGTTCCGGCCGTACCCGTAATGGCCTAATGAGTTAGCCCTCTTTTATCTGCTGGATTTTTCACAGATATCCATGCAGAAGATTTGCAGTTGTTTTGGTTATGTAACTGGGTTTTTGTCTTTGACAGCTCAGTAGGATCTCCCTGCCTCGAGCCCTACATTTTGGGCTGGCCGTGAGTGGCTCTGTGCTGCAGGTCCAGTGTGTGCTCACTGCTCCTAGAATGCCATGACACTGGTACAGAGGTGGAGATAAGTGGGAACATATAGGTTTTCTCTTACATCAAAGTTTGTTTACCTGATAATGTGTAAAGGATGTTACAGCTGTATGCTCTCTTGTCTCTGTTGCAGTGGGTTTTTAGAACTGGTTACAAGTTAGTGATCTGTATGTCTCACCTACTGTGGAGTTACACCTTGCAATTACATTGACTGCCTGAGCAGCTCTGTTTATGCAGGTTAATTTACAAAACAGTTAATGGTTTCTTCTAGGAGTTCTTCAGCTTTGGACACATAAGAAAAGTAGTAAAATAAACAAAGCTCCACATCTCTAATATGTTGTGATGTTATTCTCACTTCCTACATACTTGATGGCAGTACAGAATGTCTTTTTTTCTCTTAAACTTTATTCCCTTTTGTTCTCCATGATCTTATTACCAAACTAATTTTTTATCCTTAATAGAAAAGGATCGGTCCTATGATGGAAAATCTATGGTGGAAAATCAGTACATAACAGCTATAAATATATCTCATAAAACACAGTTTTTATTTGAGTAATGCTATGTTCTGCTTTCTTGAAAAGAAGAATAAGCTCTAAAAATACTGGAAGCCAGAGGGTTACTTGAGAACTGACAGGGCTGAGGTGTTCAGAAGTATCTCATACAGTATCATATGAGTGATCTTTCTTACATTCATGGTTGGAAACTAAAATGCTGTAAATAGTCTAAAGTGTTCCTTAAGCTTTAATTATAATAATGATTTTTCATATTACTTATGTTGATGTCACTTTAAGGATGATGTTTAATAACTGTGGCCTGATTCTGCTGTTATTTACTTTGATACTTACAATTAAGAGACTTTTTGAATTGATTCTGATTCATATAAAATATTTGAAATGAGTATTAAATACATAGTTATATCAAAGAGTTCTATATTCTCAGTCTCAGGTCCCTCTAATAATACTGCTGTATTCTATGACACTTTCTGTTAAGTGACAGTAAAATGTTGGCAGTCTGAATTTAGTCCTTGAGTTTGAACACATGAAGTGGTTGAATGATCTCAGCTAACTGTGCATATATTTTTAAAGTCTGTCACTGTTAGCATTTTACTTAGGATGTTTATGAAAAGGGCAAATAATTGCACCTCAGCTTCATTTCTAATTATTATGTTTTCCATTTCGGCTTTCCAGAGATTAAAAATCATTGTGTCTTCCCTAAGTAATATAAATAGGCTTCCAATCTGAACATCATCTTCAAAGTACAGTTTCACAGTGATATAATTTTCATTATATAAGTGCAGCTGTGCTGAAGTAGTCCTACTGCACAGTGTATGTAGTGATGTGGGATTTTATTCCAAATAGTGTTTCCTTTTAAGAACTGATACTTGGGTATTTTAAAAAAAGATTTGAGAGGGAAGGGTTCAAAAATACCAATTTAATCACCCAAAAACTTGCACGAAGCCTACTTGTTTCAGTAACATCCTAACTAGGAAGGGTTTTTTTAGGTGTTAAATGGGATTTTTGCTCAGGAATAGAGAATTACCCAGCAAACATAACAAGGAACTGCACAGTGGTGATGCTCCGTGTGAAGTATGAGGTCACACTTTGTGTCCTCCTGCACCTTGGTCAGAGGGACCAGAGCTGCAGCCAGCAAAGGTCCCAGATCCCAGACGGTGTATTGGCTGTTAAGGGATCGTCTGCACTTAGCGTATATGAGCCTTGAAAATGCACTTGTTATCTGTTATTGGACAGGAACAAGTGACAGTATCAGGCTGTCCTATTTGGATGAGATGATGACGTATTCCAAGGTTAATGCTTTAGGCACTGCATTTTTGGCATTACAGGAAATCTGTGGTACCTGTGCTTATTTATGTCAGTGTTGAAATGTTCGACCTGTAGCTTGGAAAAGTAATTTTTCAGAACTTACTTTCTCTTTTTTTTTTTTTTTTTTTTTTTTTTTCCTTTTTATCTGTCTGTTTTCTAGTTTGCTAACAGAAAAAAAAAAAAAATAGGACTTTTCTCCAGTGGCCCTCTTTGGTATTTTGCATGCACTTTACTTGGAAAACTTGCTACTGCAATTTGTTGCGAATCAGTTCTCGGAGAAAGCAGCCACTGCTGATCTCACCAATAGGAGAGCTGTATGGAATTTTATTCTAGAGCAGTCATTCTTTCTGCTGTTCTTTAGGCAGGGTCATCCCACAGTTAAGTAACAGAACCTACAGCCAAGACATGTGGGTTCTGCTCTGGTGCTGTTCCCTGACATTGAGCAAACCTCTCTATTCCTCTGTACATTGCTTTGGAAGTAATTTTTGCAGGGCCATGACTTCTGTGGATAGTTTTGTGACCCAGATACAGTAGCAGAAAGAAATGTTGTTGATATCAATACTGTCATTTGATATAAAAAATGCAGAAGCACCCAGCTCACGCTGATTTGTTTATTGTAGTGATACACAATGGCGCAAGTTAAGATGCAGACAACAGCAAACCTGTCCGGCCCTCCCATGTCCCCCATGGTGCTACCCCTGCCAGTTACAGCCGCAAACACTCTGGGCCTGCCTTCTGCCATGAACGGATCCATTCCGGAGTCGGCTGCCAGCTGCAGCAGCCCCACTGCTGGCCTTGCAGACCCTGCACCCGCCAGCAACCCACCAGGTAAGGTGTCCCAAGTGCATTCAGTGTGATTGGCTGAGGGAGCTGGGATTGTTCAGTCTGGAGAAGAGGAGGCTCAGGGGAGACCTCATTGCACTGTACAACTTCCTGAAGGGAGGTTGTGGTGAAGATGGGTTTGGCCTCTTCTCCCAGGCAACAAACAGGACCCGAGGAAATGGCCGCAAGTTGTACCAGAGGAGGTTTAGGTTAGACGTGAGGAAAAGCCTTTTCTCTCAGAGGGTGGTTAGGCACTGGAATGGCTGCCCAGGGAGGTGGTGGAGTCGCCGTCCCTGGCAGTGTTCAAGAGGCGTCTGGATGAGGAGCTGTGAGATGTGGTTTAGTGCTTGTGTAGCAATGGTAATGGGAGGATGGTTGGATAAATGATCTTGAAGGTCATTTCCAACCTTGTGATTCTGTGATTCTGTGTTCAAGAGAGTCGTTTTGTTCACTTGTTAATTAAAAAGTAAATATATATATATATTTAAAAAAAGGAAAAAAAAAAAGAGGTCTTAAGGAGGTTAAAAGTAATGAAAGAAGATTCTGTAAAAAAATATTTTGTCTGAATTGGCTATTTACTAAGTTAAGGTTCTTTAATTGAGCCAGATTTACAGTGAAGTGCTGGTTAATAATATAAAAGCTCAGAAAAGAACATGTCTGTTTTGTTGCATTCTGAGTATCTTTTACAGAGAAGTTTTAGTTGCGCAGGAAAGCCTCCAAGTATATTTCTCTTCCCTAGAACAGAATGTCTTCAGACGGCTTGGCAGTATTCAGTGTTTCCTTTGTAGCCTAATAAGTGCAGTATTCCTATGCTGAACTGGGTATAAAATACAGAAATGTTATAAAAAGTGAACAGGGAAAGCATGTGCTGAGGTTAAATACAAGTAACCTGAAAAAAGAAGAAAGCTAAAAAATGCTAAGGCAGAGTACATGAAGTAAGTAGTCTAAGGAAAGTAGAACAAAATCCTTAAATGGAGTGTAGAAAGATCTTTGGTAGTGCTTTGAGAGTGACTTTATTATTATGAGAAAAATTGAGAACTGGGAAGGAGAGACCATAGAGTTTCATCTGTGTTTTATATAGCAACCTTCAAAGTGTTGGCATGTTATCCTGAGAGCACAGTCAATTCATAGAACTAGTTATACTCCTGAGAATGAACTTTGACATAGGAAGTGTAGCATATGCTTATGCCCATCTCCACTGTCATCTTTTGTAGGGACATTGTGAAAATATATTTTTTAAATTGCATGTTTTCAAAATGGTCATTATATAGTGCATATTATCTTATGATTAATATGTAAAAGGTATTTAAACACTGAATTTAGCATATTTGCAAAAAAATATTTTTAGCCAAAGTATTTTTTTTTTAAACATTTTACTACTATTGCAAAGTTGGCAAAGTTATGACGTGTACCTTTCTCCACAAAAGCTTTACAGACTCTTTGTTCGCAGCTCCTCTCCAGGATAACATGGCAAACCCCAAAGAGAAAACTCCAATGTGTCTGGTAAATGAGTTAGCCCGTTTCAATAGAATTCAACCCCAGTATAAGCTTCTGAATGAAAGAGGGCCTGCTCATGCCAAGGTAAGGTCACACTTCCAGGTTATGAGCCAGATGTTGAATGGTGAACAAATTATGTCTTGATCTTGATAGGCACGACTCTAAAACACAACTATGCTTCTAGTGTAAAGGGTTTCTTGCACTTATCTATTTTGCTTTATTATTTTCAATTTCAGAAAGTACGTCTGTGTTTCCTTTCGAGCTCTGACTTATAATTTGAGTTTATTGTTGGTCTCTGTAAAGACCTCCTGAGGGTATCACCACCTTTTCTATATCATTCTGGAGTGTGTGCTTTTTAAATGTGTGAGTCCTTCTCTCCAGTTGGTGTGCCTCTGATGATAATTAACTGAATTTCTTTCATGGTAACGCAGGCTCCTGTGGAGCTAGTTATATGTAGTGATAACAAGACTCCTAGTATGATTCTAGAATTAAAGTTTATAGTGAGTTGGCAGTTCTTGTTATTTCTCACGTTGATTTGGATATCTGTCTTCATTTTGTAAGTACGAATTAGGATGCTTTCAGGTTACAGGGAACACAGCAGGATAGTCTCATAGTAATCATTTCAAATCATTTTGAATATCCTCCATCATTAGGCACTCTCTAGGGGAGGAGAAAGAAGCCTGATAAAGTCAAAGAGAGAAAATGACATAATAGCTGCGTTGTACTGAACAGTTTCAGGAGTGACAAAACCGAATACAACAGTGGCCTTGAATTTGCAGATTAGTAAAGTGTCAGACAGCAATGAGATCCCCTCGTGCCTTTTGGCCCTCATTTCCCTCGCCCATCATGTCAGATAGTGTAGAGCTGTTGTAGATTCTTGACGTTCTGATTTGGCTGCTGTTGTGCATACTGTATGCTGGAGGAAGTGATGCTAGCAGGTACAGGGCTGATGAGATTTGGCAGGCTTTCAGTATCACTCATCAGAAATGAGGATTGAGGTTCTCATCCTGCCCCTGAAAGCATTTGGCATGAGGTGATTCACAAGTTGGTTGGCTGTGGGTTGTGATGTATTAACTTGTGCTTTCTGTAACTTTTTCCTATGATGTGGCATGTTCATTTTGTTTTCATGACTGCAGTTAAAGTGCTGCAATCATGCAAAAAGCTGTGGTCTGGGGGTTGGAACTTGATGATCTGTGGGGTCCCTTCCAATCCAAGCCATTCTATAGTTCTATGTTCTATGATTCTGTGATACGAGTTGTATTACATTTGTATTGTAACTTAACTTTTAGCAGAAGAAGATACAGCTCAGATAAATTCATTGCTATTTTCCTGAATCATTGGAATTGAGCCTGTGTTAGCTTCACTTTTGAAAGACAGATTTTCCATGAGTTTCTTAGTTTTTCAGTTTTTTGGTTCACCTCTCATTATTTTTAATTATCCTCATAGTGATCAAAAACTGTTACGTGCTGTACAGATTGGCTGTTGCTCAGAAGAATGTTAAGTGTAATTTTATCCTGTGCAGCAAGTGAGAATGGCACAGGAGGAGACAGAATAAAGGACAAATATGATAATGCAGATTGATATACCTTTAGCCTTTGGAAAGCACAGACGTGGAGATTTTGGATGTGTTAGCAGTTCTATGTAGTGTGCGGTTTAGTTTACCTGATAAAGTGTGTCAATCAGTGCTAGAGAACATGACGTAAAGGATGTGTGGCTGCATTCCATTTAAGGAATCTCACATTGCTTTGTTCACACACATGCTGTGTTACTGTCCGGTAGTGGTTTTCATGATTTTCAGAGATGTATTCTACCAGACAACAGCCTCTGTTATGGTCATGATAAATTCCTATATATTTTTTTTTCTGCTTGTCTTTGACAAGCAAGATTTTACAACGAGGATGAAATGGGATGCTAGAAACTGTGGAGCTGTGAGAGAAGCGATATTTCTTAACAGTCTGCTTAGAATGTCTGGAGGTCTGCCCACTTTCTGAAAAATCCGAAGCTCTTTATTAGCATTAACTATGTCTCCAGGTGGATTTGTCAGATGGATATCATCCTTTGTTGTGTACTTCTATGTCAGCGGCATCCCAGTAGACAAACTTGAAAGAAAGAAAGACCAAGGAAATGAAGCAGTAGTACATAGATGTGGGCAAGTATTGGGGGACATAGCACTTAAAGAGAGAGGCTGGGGAGAAGGAGCGAGTTTGGCATGCAGAAAAAGTGAGGGAAGAATGACCAAAGTGAAGGGGGACTGATGACAAGAATGCAGCACAGTGAAAACAAGCACAAACTCTTTGCATTTTTGCTGTCTTGTCACCAGGTAATCAGGTTAAACATAGGGAATAAATGCTGCCACAGAAAATTGGTGAGAAAGGCTTGTCTGTTCATAGCAGAACTGTGAGCTTGAGCCTTAGCATTTGAAAATTTCATCGGCTATTTCAGACTTTGTTTTTAGCCAGTTTTATTCCTTTAATTAAATTCCTGCCTTCTACCCATGTCATTAATCCTATTCCTACCTATTCTGCTGTTTACTTATTTATTTTTTCTTGGAGAAAAGTTTTATGAGAAGTGTAAGTAAGAAGGCTAGAGCTTCAAGTACAGAAATTTACTGAGCAAGTCCTTCATTAACTTGAGATGTTCCATTTTACTGCTCTAACAAGTAAATAAGGGGTTACAGGCAGTTAAATAGCCATTACTGATCATATTTTTATTGGCTATACTCTTTTTATGAAAGTATTACACCAATACTTTCTTGCAAAATATGTATATATAAACTTCAGAAGCAGAAAAAAAATCAGGTCTGTTAGTAATAAGGATATATGTTTACATAATTATGGGTATTTAGCTGTATTACCTACCTTAGCTTTCAAGTTTGGGGAGTAGTGTTTGGCAGAATGCAAAAGTAAGAGACTTTTTTCATTTCCCCCTCACATATGAGGAAATTGTTATGAATGCTGTGAAAAAGTGAAATGATGGTAGGAACTGTGATCCAGGGTCTCGCACCATGCTTCTGAAGCAAGCAAGATTCAGGCCTACAATTAGGATAAAAGTATGAATTTATGGAATTGAGTTCAAATGCACTGTGTACATGTGTTAAGAGGCTTCAGTTCACATGCCTGTGTGCAAGTACTTGATAAGCAGCAATACATGTAAAGGCAGATTTAAGGGTTGTCCATTATGCCTATCTCTAGATACCTGGTTCCAAATCTAGCTAATTTAAATCATTTTAAAATGTATAGAGCAAATAACTATCCAAATGAAAATTCTGCTTTATGCTGACTCTAATACATAGATTTCTTTGTGCTTGCCTCCAGTAAGTTACATCTACCTCAGAAGATGGGCTATCATAATTTACCATGTGTATCTGACAATTATATCCTGCTGTATATGGTTAGAATTCTTATGGAAAAGATTTGAGTTTCTTATCTTTTCTCCTCTTGTTGTTAGATGCTCAATTTTAAACAGAACATGTACATATCATTCAGAAGATAGATGCTATCTGGTATCTTAAATGTGCTTTCAGATTTACCTTCACAGCTTGCACGGGCATAGATACTGCTTGGAATAATCCTTTATCATAGATTTTGAAGTGTGTATTGTTCTATCAGCCACCAGTTTCTGAACTGTAAATTTTTCTATACTTCCTATCTTTACTGTAGAATCCACATTATAGAGCTATAGTTTTCATTCAAAAAAGATAATAGTTTTTTTCCTTTGTTACCTTGTATCATTGCACATATATGAGTTGCGACTCTGCCCTTGCAATATGTGGGTTATGCAAGAAATCCTTTCACTGTGTACAAATATTTTGGCCAAATAATATGCTGTCTTGAAGAGTATGCAGTCATTTATCCAGATTATGTATCAATTTATATTCAGATTTATTACAAAACTGCATGGTTTTAGTAGCAGTCTTTACATGTTATTGACAGGTGGAAGTGACTAAGTTAAAAAGTGTGAAGAAATGTGGTCTTAACTGACCTGTATACAGTCTTCCATGACAGTTTGCACAGTTATTATTATTTGTTTTTAAGAGTATTCTTTTATGATGTTGCTGTTTCACTTTGCCATCTGAAACACCAAATGTTGTCCTCTGTTAAGGAACCACTGATCTCTGTAAGAATCAGATGTGTTATCTGAGAGTTGAATATAATGTAAAGAGGTGATGTATTCTCTTCATTCTCATAGGTTTTCATACAGATTGATGTATGTGCAGTGATAATCTTGCCAGTGTTCACTTGTTCTTTGTCTTGAAGATGTTCACAGTGCAGCTGACTCTTGGAGAACAGACATGGGAAGCTGAAGGAAGCAGTATTAAGAAGGCCCAGCATGCTGCTGCTAGCAAAGCTTTGAATGAAACTACTCTTCCCAAACCAACTCCTAGACCGCCCAAAAATAATGTTAACAATAATCCAGGTATGACATAATAATTCTTGTGGAAGAGTTGGAATAGTATACTACTGATTAGTAAGTTGAACAAGATGTAGGTTAACTTGGCAGATGACAATCAACCTAGTTCTTTCACAGACAAGATTAATTAAGAACCTCTGCTGGGTTTGCACAGGAGAGTTTTTAATGAACAGACTAAGACAATTGAGTGTAAGTGAATATTGTTTACTTAAGATGTAAGTGAATATTGTTTACTTAAGATTCAACTGTATACAAAGTGATTGTATGTGATCAACAGTAAACAGAAAAGATAGGAACAAATTGACCAATATTGCCATGGCAAAGGCTTTTTTTAAAAAGAGGATTATTTTAGCTATTTTTCCAATGGAAGAGCAAAATTTTACCAAGTCTAATCCTCTGAAATTATGTCTGGTAGAAATGTAAGCTGTTTTGGCATGGTTTTTTTTTTCTATGAGGGGTAGTTTCAGTTTCTGGCATTATACGCTTTCCTTCTTAGCAACTTGTATTATTAAAAAGCCTTTAAACAGCTTTAAAAGTTGTTTGAACAATTAAAAGAACATACATTGCTGTCTTGCATCATTCATCTTGAAGCATTACCTGAATGTTGCCATCTATACATGAAGCACCTTTTGAGTGGCTGACATCTCAGCTGCATGATCAGTTCTGTCTTATTTGAGAAAGTTAGTAAAAAAACCCTGTTCCTAACTTTGTTTCACACTAATATGAAAGAAGGAAAATAGTGAGGAAAAAAGATAGAATCTTGCTTTCTTATTTGCTTTTCTTTCTTTACACTCCTCTTTTCCTCTTCTTCACTTTTTGTGTCTATTGGGCCTACTCCTTTCAGGCACTTTCTTACAGTGGAGTCATTTTGCCGTTAATGTCTGGGCTGTGAGAAAGCAGAACTAACTTTCCTTTAGAGGTTAAGAGTATTATCCTGAGCATTAGACATTAAGGATTGTTCACTAGTGATGCAATAGTATTCTCTTGCTCCATTGGAGATCAGTGCATTGCTTCTCCAGGATGCTGGTTTGATCCTGTGTCATTCGCAGGGTGTTTTTAGCTGTTCAGAAAGTGGGTGGTAAAGATCTCTGTAAAAATGGATCCTGAGATTTGATTCTTGACATAGCACAGTACCTCTCAGCTTCTAGATATTTTTTTTGGGGGGGGGGGGCTTTTAGCATGTTTGTAAAGGGAAAAGCTGCAAATAAAAGAAATAGGCATTAAAAAAAATTATTAAAAACTGTATCATGTAATACTGTATTTTGCTTTAAATACAGTGTATTGTATATTCAGAAGAGAAGGCTGCAAGGTGACCTGATAGCGGCCTTTCAGTATCTAAAGGGGAGCTGTAGGAAAGAGGAGGACAGCCTCTTTAGCAGTCTGTGGTGACAGGGCAAAGGGAAATGGTTTCAAAGTAAAAGAGGGTAGGTTTAGGTCATATATAAGGAGAAAGTCTTCTACAGTGAGGCACTGGCACAGGTTGCCCAGAGATGTAGTTGGTGCCCCATCCCTGGAGACATTGAAGATCAGGCTGAATCAGGCCCAGGACAACCTGATCTAGCTGTGCATGTCCCTGTTCATTGCAGAGGAGTTGGAGTAGATGACATTTACGGGGCCCTTGCAACTCAGGATTTTGTGATTCTATGATCTTCTTGTCAAAATGATATTTTTCCGTTTTTAGTATATAGCTGGATTCATAGCATCCTTGCTTTGGAATATATTTCTTTGGAATATATCAAAATTGTAGCTGATGTAGTTTCTGAATAAGTACTGCATAAAAACTTTCATCATTTGATACATTTTAACTATTTAAAAGCTAGATTCAGTTGTAATTGTAAAAATATTTTGAGAAAATAATAACTCCTTTTTATTGTAATGTATGTTTAGTTCCTTCAAGGTTTTGTTACAACCGGGAAGTGAGGAATATGGTAGATTATTGTATTCTTGAAAAAAATGTATTCAGATGAGGCTATAGTGTAGCTTCTTGTTTGGCGTGGATGCAACTGGGCAAGTGGTGGTGGTTTTCTGTTTTTGTGTTCTGTCACCAGTAGGTGGCTGCAGAGGCACTCCTGTCCAGTAGTTCCAGTTCCAGTTTGTTAGATGATTCCTGTTAGATTGTTTGTAGTTCTAGTCTGAGCCTTTGAAGACTTATAAAGAAAATACTTTTTTTCCAACTTCTGTCATAACATTACTAAAGGACTACCAAAATGTATATTACTGCCTGTTTGTTTCAGTGCCTCTTTACTTGATCTGTGATTTTATTTAATGGTATTCAGTGGGAAGAAACATTGCTCTTTTATTTTTATAATTTCAGATTGTATTTTATTATAAGCACTTTGCAAAGATTAATTACCAGCTTGATTATTATACTGATTTTCTCTTTCACTTATGAAGATCAGTCTACTGAAACTGCATAAAGTCTTCAATATTCTCTCCATTGCCTTTGATTTAATTGGCATCTATATTCCCATCTTGTAGAGGTGGTGAAATGTCATTGTAGCTATTTACATTTTAATTTAAGAGCAACAAATAGCTTCTGAGTTTATTACAGCTCTCTTGCTGCTCATCTCCATCCTGGGTGTGTGTTTTGCAGCATTCATGGTTTAAGTACCTTACGTGTACTCTTTTCTTTCCTCAGGCAGTATAACTCCAACAGTGGAGCTGAATGGTTTGGCTATGAAGAGAGGAGAGCCTGCCATCTACAGGCCATTAGATCCAAAGCCAATCCCCAATTATAGAGCAAATTATAATTTTCGGGGCATGTACAATCAGAGGTTTGTACTTTTTCCATTATTTGATCTTTTTTCTCAGTTCTTTTTTAACGTGCGTTAAATCTTTATAAACTTCATAGAATATTTCAGAGTAAAATAAAAGTAAGATTTTACTCAGGAGAGTCTGTGCAGCCTCATTTAGAAGCGCACAACCTCCTTTTTAAAGAAGACAGGCACCCAAAGCTTGAATGAAAGAAAGGTATGTAAAAAAATTGTTTCTATTTTTTTTTAATGTGCAAATTGGAGTTATGGTCTCCAGCTGTGGCAATAAGGATGCAGGGCATTAACCTCAGAGAGGGTTTTTTTTAATTATTATTGATATTTCCTATTGTGTTGTTGAGATCCTTAGCACTAGAAGTGAAACAGTCTTTTCTTAGAAATTGGTTATAAAATTAGGAGGGCTGCATTTTGAATGTTAGCTTGAAAACACTTCTAAGTTTCCCAATTTTTACCATTCTGCATTGTCAGCTATCTCAATTCCTTAATCTTCAGTATTCAGTGAGTAAAAATCCTTTATTTCACAGTTTAGAAGCCTATATTTGGAAATCTCCACTGATCCTGTAATGACAGTAGTAACTTGGAGTAATCTTTGAGAAGACAGTATTCCAAATTTTGCTTTTAAACTAACAAATTTGTGAAGGGTAAAATAAGATTGAAAACTAAATGTGAGGGGCAGTTTTGTTAAATGGCCATCAAAATATCATCTTGAAAATGTCGTACATTTTTGAAATATCTTCATCTTTGGTATTTGCATGATTATAGTAGGGATCGAAAAACTGTTCTACTTCAGTCTGAATAAAATATAATTTGTATTAGGTATGACAATTTGAGACAAACTTCAGGTAATATGTGTATTTTTTGCAACCCTGAGGGCTATTTCTCTGAGATTTCATCCCATTCTTCCTATTCTTTCTTTCCCAGAGGAACTGTGTTTGATCAGCTCTTTCGGGATTGAACTAAAACTCCAAAAGTAATATGAACAGTTAGACTTTCCAACAGAATGTTTTTGCAGTGAAATATGTTACCTTTCTGCTAAGGGGTTTACTTAGTGGATTCTGTAACAATTTTATGCACCTCATAATTATCAAGAAGAATATGACTATGAATGCCAGAAAAGTGGTTTTGCTCAAATTATTCTTGTTTGAAGCTGAATTTATAGCAGTGTTTAAAAATTAGGCAGTTTGAAATGAAAATGCAAGATGAAACAAACCAACTGGAAGAAAACTGTTTCATTATTCTACAGAGCAGAATGTCTGGTTATTGTGTTACTTGTGTGCTATTTCTTGTTGCTGCTGACTCATATATGGAATGGTTTAAGTAGCTGGATATGGGGCCTGAAATGAGCTTTGTTGGTATCCAGAAATCCTACATTTATTTTAATTGCTTCTGCAATGACATTATTTTGACTATTAGAAAAAAAGGCTACAGTAGAAAAAGTGCAAGTTAGTAAGAAGCATAAAACAGGAGATTCTAGAATCTCAACTTAGTTACTGAAATATATTTATGGAAGCAGAACCCCAATTTAGCAGGTACTAACTTTAAAGACTTGTTTTTCTTTGCATGGGAAATGAGTAGTATGTCTACTGCAGTCTTGAAGTTTACTTACTTCTTGAACTTTGTTCCAATGTTAGTGTACAGATGGTACATTAACGTCACTTTTAAAATGTATTTGATTTTTTGATCATAAAACAAATAGATGAGGTGAGACAGAGGCCAGAATCTCCACTTATCTGCTCTACTTAGCTGAGTGCAGTAGGCTGTGCAGGATGGTTAATAGTATGGTGGATGTAAATTAATAAGTAACTAAAAGTAAATAAGTAGTAAATAACTATACCTGCCTGTCTGCATGTGTGCACACACCTCCTGTGCATACACTTGCACATGCAGTAATACCAGAGGAAGGAAGAATAGTGCCATATAATAATGTCTAGGGACTTGTCCTATGTCAGAAATAATTGTTTATCATCTTGTTTTGCATCAGAACATGCTAGTTCATTATATCATTATCATGCTCCCATAAGAAAAGCACTTAGACTCTGTAAGGCATCATTTGAATGCTGTTTATTAGAGCTGACATTAGAAGAGAATAGCATAGATAATCTTATGCCCTTTAGATGCCATAGCATCAAAACCTAAGATTTGAAATATAGCGTAGGTAGCATGCTGCACTCTGTATTTTTCATTTTCATCAGTTTCTGACTCTAGATTGAGGAAATAGCTGTGTTATTAAAACAGACAGTAAGTATGCAGAAAAGTTGGAAGACTTTTTTTTTTTTTAATATTGTAACTAAATTCCCTTTTCTCATCTCCGTTTTAAAAAATGTGCTTTTCAAGTAGGTGAAGATCCAGATTAAGACTTGGAGATTGTTTGGGAGGAATTTGATTCTGGCAAGATGAATGACTTGAGGGGGAAAGAGTAAAGAACTGAGTTCATCTCAGGACATATCTTTAGAGCAGTTATACCTAGTGTTTCAATTGGCACAAAAGATCCTTTTCAGGAACTTGTGAAAGTGTGGTCTAAGAGCTGCTATTTGCATGCAAAGCTGAGAGCTGGCTTCCATGTCAACCTAAAATGATTTGTGCTGAGGTGACCTTGATTCCTCCTCCTCTTCCCTTGCAACCAGTCTGTGTTGCCTTTCAGTTTTCCTCGCTCCAGCACTGGGAGATGAGCTGCTCAGAAACTAATCATTTTTGGAGGAAAGGAGGGTGCTGAGAAGAGGAATGGATGAGTTACTGCTTGACTAACAATCTGACCTCAGACACCTTCTCACCTGGTCACAAGGCCTTGTGCTGTCACCAGAGGGGCCAGGAATGAGTTTGCAAGCTAAGGCTCAATTAAATTTGTGAAGGACTGTGCTTGCTAATGCTAGGGCATATGGATATAGGCAGTGGGTGTATAAAGCACAAACAATATTGAAAGAGGTTTACACATAGAATGCAATGTTGCAATTGTAAGGTACACAGCCATTGGCATAAAATGATGTTAAATATGAAAGTGAATTGTATGGAAGAAAGAAAAATAAACAAATGAGAGAGGAGAAAAAAAAGGAAAACAGAAACCCTTTCCAGTAGCCAGCTGGTAAGGGAAAAGTGGTGAGACCTTCTATATGAACATCCTCCTCTGAGCACTGTTTCTCATGCAGCTTGTGCTCCCCATATTCCCATAGTTCTGTGGTTTTCAGGAGTACCTGCTCACACTTCCTGTTGGTTGTCCCTGTTTGTAATGCTGGTGGTGTTGCACCAGGGCAGGTGCTGAATGCCAGCTGCTTACTGAGCTTTGTGTGTGCATGGTACCAGGCTCAGTAATGTATACCAAGAGTTACTGCCAAGGAGAGAGGACAGAGGAGAGAAGAGCTTGAAGGTACCAGCCTGACTTTTTATTCAAAGGTGGTGCATGTGGTTTGGCACTGGGGTGGCAGCACTGGATGGTTGTCATTATATTGCATCTTGACATGAGCTGATAGTCTGTGTAGTGCTGTGCTGAATCACGTCAATGCATCAGCTTTGGTCTCCAGTACACTAAGTATCTGTAGACTGCAGTTCATACTAGATTGAGATAAGTAGGGATAAGACTTTTAAAGCTTTTTCATCTCACTCATAGCATGGAGTCTTCTCCAGATTATTCCAGTAGAGTCTGTGCACTAGCTTTGTTGCTAGGAAACTCGATTGTCTCTGATAAGGTGAGCTTTAAAAAAGACTCTCAGCCCTGAATCCAGGGCCATGTTAGACAACGTTTTTTAGTTAACAAAAGGCTCAATTCTACTGAATTAAAATGAAAAGAAAAAAAAAAAGATTTTATATCACTCAAAAGTAACCAGGTGAATGCTACCTTTTTTAAGTCTCTCAGTTCTGAGCAGTTTTGCAGTAAAGGCATGTAAGAACCTTTTGGGTCAAACAATGCGCACTACAAAAAAGCTAATAATTCTGAGCACTGCATTTGGTATGGTTTGTTTTTCAATCTAAGAACTTTACAAACCAACTCTAGGGAAGTAAGTGCTAGTGCTTTCATGGACTGTGAGCTAACTCATTTTGGTTATGTGAATTTGTGAATTTGTCCACACACCATTTGGCACCATTTGGGAGAATGGGCAGGCTGCTCAGGAAAGGATGAATTTTGAAACAGTAGGTCATGTTTGAAAAGTATTGGCAGAACTGAGGATGAAATGTGCATACTATCCATATCAGTGGCCAGCTCTAGAAACTCCCTTGCACCCCTCAGTAGGCAGTTGGTTTAAACTATGTATAAGTTAAAAAAGAAAATTAAAAAATGCATTCAAATTAAAGCAATTAATATATATGTATATATAAATAATTAATAAAGATATGAGTTCAGACCAACCACAGGGTCATCCAGCTTGCCTTGTTGTACTGATTGCTTGCTGTAGGATATTTTGTCTTCAATTAGAACTGAAAACAGTCCCTGAAGTATTTTCAACTGTAGAATGTCCATAAATGACAGAAAAAAGTGATATCCTACAGACTTACCCAAACTAAGTGTCTTCAGCCAAGAAATAAAACCACCAGAAACTGAACACCAGCTTTTGATGTTTCAGTATGGAAAGCAGTGTCACAGAGATCACACAACTCAACCCTTGTTGTCTGGGAGAATTCAGAAGTTATTTGCTTATTGTATAAAATTCTCTAAAATGCGTCTCACCACAATCTAAAGAGCTTGAAAAACCTTGACTTTTTTTTTTTTGTTTTAAAGCTTTCAAAATTAAAAACACTTGTGAAGTATAGGAACAAAGGAAAAAACAATGACAAGCTAAAGGATGGAATATAATAATAATTAGAGCAGTTTCTTGTTTGGTTTTAGGGAATTTGTATGGCATGTTAGTTCTGTAAAGCACATGTCACGCAAGATGGTAATGTCCTTGGGATAAACAGCAGCTTCTGTGCACTGTGACAGTTTCTTCTGCACTGAGCCTTTATGTTCATTTTGTTCAGGGTTGCTTCTTCCTGCCTGCATATTGTATACTACAGACTAAGAAGACTGTTACCTTTCTCTTCAGTGCATGAGGGAAGAGTACAAAGACCGTTCCTTCTTGTTTTTTTTCTTCAGAGCTCATTCTGAGCACATTTCTTTGTTGTCAGCAAGTACTTCTTTACAACATCAAACTTGAGAAGTGAGGATGAAGCACAGTCTTGCCTGTTCTGGAGCCAGCCAAGCTGCCTGGCCTTAAGGCACCAGGCATCTCCCTAAGTGTACATGCATATCCTTCCTCCTTCCTCCTAGGCTGAGGGCTGAGCTGTTGTGTAGGTCTTAGGTTTTCTTAGGCTTAATTGCTCCTGAAAATATGTGTATCAGCCCTGTGAATCAGTGTCCTAAATACTAAATAAGTGATTTTAAAAAGTGGCATAGTAAAAAGAAGTTTGAGGGACCAGTCTTTGGTTGATTCCGTCTGTGGACTTAATGTTCTCCAAATTCAGTTTGACTGAAAAGAAAATAGTGTGATTGTTGGATAAATAACTAAAATTGTCAGGTTGGATAAATAAAAGATTGTATGATGAAAGAATGGATTAAAAATGAAAAGATTCTTTTTCTTCTGTGAATGCTGAGTTAAAGATTAAATATATGCATCAGAGGGAACAGATTAGAAGCTACTGTTACTTGACTTTGAGTCTGCTTAGGAATGCAATCTAAACCCTCACTCAGCTTTGTGTGTTTCACAAAAGTTACTTAGTGCTACGGAGAAAAAGAAAAATCTACCCAGAAGAACAGCTGTGGATAACGTAAGCCAAATTTTTGAGTAGGCTGCACTGCAGGATATGATACAAAATCTGTTGAGACTGTCTCCAGAAGTACACCTGCAATTATACAGCCCAGATACCTAATCTACAGAAATAGGATGAAGCCTGAAACTGTGCAGGCCTTTAGAAGTCCTTTTGTGCCACCTGAGTATACTGAGGAGATGTTTGTTCACAGAGAGCCTCATCCGTCTGAGGTTTCAGTCTAATATTGACCAGATCTGCCAGAAGCGAGGAAAAGATAAAGCTCCGTGGAATTATGTCTTTTCATTAATCCAGGTGTGTAATGAGCCTGTTATCTTTTGCTGAAATTCAGTTATTTCAGCTGAAAGTTATTCAGCTTTTTGCAACAAAAGTGGATTTAATACACAGATGTGTACAAAGCAGATGTTTTCACAAACATATGTAGTGCAGCTCCTACGCAACCCTGAGTTACCCAAACATAGCGCCATTTGAGGCATTGTAAGGTCTCTGAGATGCCTGTGTCAGACCAGCAGATTTGGCAGAAATCTTAGAGGAGACCATCGTAGGTTGGCAGATGAAGGCCAGGTATACTGGGGCTTTTCAAATCACCCTGCATATCTATGCTTAGTCAAGAAATTGAACACCTAAAACCAAGGTTCACTCAGTGTGCGATTTTAGATAATCCACCAGGACTCCAGCTATTCATGGGAAGCTTCTGGTTTCCATAGAGGAGTGATGTGTCACGTCCTGCAGATATCTTTTGTGCACGACTGCATCCCACATGGTAGGGTGTGTTCATGTTCAGGCAGCCAGAGGCTAATGCAAGGCTGGGACTCAGATCCAAGCTCAGATACCTCAGTAGTGGTACCAGCCTGTCCACTGTAAGGCTGTTGTCTGTTACAACCAGTGGAAAGCCTGGTCAATGCAGTCATCAGTCTGGAGTGCTATTTGCTGTGCCATAAGCTGCCTACATTTTATATAGGTCTCTCCAGGGCTCCATTGTAATCCAACTTAGTTTTCTACACATTATTAAATATATAAATTTTGGTGTCTGAATCTAGCACTGAATCCTACTCTAAGAAGTAATGCTAAGAATGTTGATGTGTAATAATTTTATGAATGCTGTAGTGGGAGTCATCAGACTATGACAGTGGAAGGATTGTAAAAAGATAAAAATCTCTCCTCAGAGAGAAAAAGTTCCAGAAGAACAGACTCTTCAGAAGTATATGAAAGAATGAAATCTTTTCTAGTATCTGCGTAATAACAGCTCTAATGAGAGGCAAGCAGGCACATAAACTTTCTACTGAAATTATTTTGATTTAACTAAGTCATGTTTTGCTACAGAAAGCTGTTAGGCTTTGTGCTCTGATTCCCAGGGTGAACAAAACCCTTGCTCATGGAGCAGGTTGGGCAGCACTGGGGATTTTACCTGGTTACAATGATTGGTTTTTGGTTTAATCTATAAGGCACAACATCTCTCCCCTAAAATGACCAGAAGGAGCCACTTTGTCTTGCTTTTCCACTAACTGTTGAAAAGTTTTGTCCTTAAAATTTGTGTTTTATGAATTAAGGAGTGTAATGATAAAGATATTTACTGAGTGACTTTTAGAAAACTCTCTTCTGCATTCCTTACCCCCTTTTCCCCAGTGTTTTGGACAAGTGAACAAAAACACTTTGGGAAGAAATTTGAAAAACTTTGTGAGAGTAGAAATAAAAAGTTTGGCTGAAATAGATCTCCCTTAACATAGTGTAATTTTATTCTGAACAACAGATATGGATGGATTTCAGAGAGTTCAAGAAAAGAAACAGTAGTCCTAACAGCAATGAAAGTGATAGTTCAGATCAGCAATTTAATTGTTCAGCTGGAAACATTTGATTTAGACCATTAGATGGCAGCATGAATTTGTGTTTTCATACAAGAATTTCACAGCAGAAGCACTGTAAAAAGTTGCCTTCTATAGAAAAGCTTTTCCTTACTTTAACATGTCATAATTCCAGTATCAAACTATCATTAAAGTAGGTTTACTGCACTGTTTTATCATTTTCTTCAAGCTCTCTTTTCCTATAATGATGGTTATAGTGCAACAACTTTAATGTTATTTTCACTTTTATGTGTGAATTTAGTGCACATAAAAGGTACCAATTTGTTAGCAGTGAAAATTGAAGCATTGGGTGTATCTACAAAAAGACAACAAGAATGAATTCTGCGTAGGTTTGAATTTCTCAAGCTTAACCTAAAAACATTTCCTTAAGGTTAAGGCTGCAGATTGGTCACCAAGCCCACACTCTGTTCAGTGTAATGATGCTCTGATGGTGTGGACATCGATTGTCTTGAAAGGGACTGAGATTGTCAGCTGATTATTAACTTTTGTACACTGCCAGCTAGGACAGGATACAGAGCAAAATCTTGTACATCAGTGTTATTACCCTGCTGGTACATCAATGTAACGGTGTAATAATCCACTCCCAGACTTATAAAAGAATTCTTTGTGTTCATCTTCTGCATGCTACATTTCACTTCCCCGGCCTGTTTGTTCCCAGTCATTGCATGCCTCCCACACAGACATATTGTTGTAAGGCAAGCGTTGAGTACAGCTGTGCTAGGGTTTTTCTTTGCTAGTATTTGTTTCTAGGAAAGGAAAAGGGAGAAAGTCAGTCCATTTCCTGTTGGTTTAAAACAGCAGAAACATCTGTTTGTCTTAAGATAGTTTTCCCAAAAGAAAGTGGCAAGGGAGCTTGCAGGTGATGAGCTTTGCCATTGCCAGTAGCTATCAGTTTAGACAATAGTGATTAGTATGGTCTGTTAAAAAAAATTAAAAAAATTCCTAAATCTGTCAGAAAATGACAGAGGATATTTATTCCTGCAATAAAAATTCTGACAGCTCACGTTTAATTTCTATAGTGTTTTAAATCATAAAAAAAATGCATAGAGTATCTGGGAGCAGAAAACCCAGATCCTGCAGTGGAATCTACGGGCTCCATTAAGCTCTTCATGAAAGCTGTTTTTCTGTAGTCGCCTCATCCTGTTAGGATGAAGTTTCACAGTGCTCACAAAATGGTGTTAGGTGATGTGCCTTGACACAGGGAATGGATTCGTTCTGACATATTCATGCTATTGCTGCCATCCACTATGTTAATGGGTGCATTTAACCTATCAGGAATCAATAAAATATATATTCTTAAGTGTATTTGCAATCTTACATTGACAGCTGTTAAAAATAGTGTTATGTAGCTTAAAATTGAGCTCACAGGATATAGAGAAAACTCTGTGGATAGTTTTCCCAGTGCAGTGTCTCTGCAGTAGAGCATTTAGCTGCTTCATACTTCTTCATGCCTAAAACGTGAAACGTAAGGAATAACATTTTGCACCATTGTATTCTTCTGAACTGTCTTCACTCAAGAGTGGGTAGTTTTGTCAGTGACCTTTTGACCCTATTTATAGGGGAACTTCTGAGCCCTAATACTCTTTCTTCTCTCTCTCTCTCTCTTTTTTTTTTTTTTTTTCTTCTAACTTTGATTTCAGGATATTGTGAGCTCCCTCAACCACTTGCATTCTTGCCCTATCTACCTGCTCTTTCCTTTTGTGGTCCTTGGCTCACATAGTGATTATTTCTCCTCAAGCTTCCATCCATGAACAGAGTTTGGGTAGATTTTTTCTTTGGACTTTCAGACTTCCTCCAATCTTGGCTTTGGAGGAGGTACAGATCCATCGAGTGTCAACTGGGATTTTTCTTGTTCTCACTTAGGCTGAAAAGCATAAGGATGAAATAGAGATCTTCTTTCCTCATCTTTACTTAATGGATGTCTTTCGCACTGTTCTTCCATTTGAGGGACTTCTTTTAAATCTGATTCAAAAATCTTCAGAGCCAGCATCTTTCCCCAAGACCCAAAGAATTTCTTCCCATCTATTGGCCTTGCAGTTTGCTGAGTGTCCCCCAGTCCTTTCCCTATATCTGATTGTTTAAGGCTGCTTTACTATCAGGATACCAACAGAAGACTAGCATTGTTGGTGTGTATGAAAGCAAATACTGCTTCAGAAAGCTCTCCCAGGAGTAAGAATGTTTAGACTGTATTTCTTTCTTTTCTCAGTTAGAAACTTTTTTCCTGTAGTTCTGCTGAACTGTAGATCTGTAAGACATTATCAACAGAAGCAAGTCCAGATGCCCTCCTTTCTTGTTTTGGCCTTTCTGCTATGTCCAGAACATGAACCCTGATCATCAAATATATTCTCTTTTCTTTGCCTGCTATTCTTGTAATGCCACGGATCAACTGCTGTTAGAGCTGAAATGATGGTTTGAGAGAATGTAATAATTTTACTGAAGAAAGCAAGCGGAAGAAAGTTAGTGACTAATTTTTACCAGATAACTCAATAAGATCTGACTAGAATTGTAATGGAAACAGCATTTCTTCTAGGCCAAGGTCTTTGTGCCTTTTGAACTGGAAGTTTTGCCACAGACTGAGAAAGTATAAAATGTTCTTTAAAAAGATGTCTGAAGATTGTTTTTATAACAAAATTCCTTTACAAATGAGTCTAGAACAGAAATTCTCACCAACCAACACTATAACGTAGTTCCTCTTTGTATCTTTTCTAAAGCAGTAATTTTGGTGGCTGCTTCTTTTCTGTGAAAGAAAGTACAGTTAACATCTTTTCAGAATGATTATTCCCAGGATCTTCTGAAGATCTGCTTTTCTCTCCAGGACCTTTTTAAAGAAGAATGCCAGTTTAAGTTGGTTATTGTCAGAGAAAGGTCAGCTGAACTCACAGCATCATGTGTTGGCACCAAGAGTTGTTGGAATGAGTTATTTCACTGAAATGGAGCATCATCTCCAGTTGTGATCAAAAGGGAAATCATCTCCAGAAAAACAAATAAACAAAAAACTCCAACTAAACAACAACAGCTTTTCTTAGCTTTGAGTCCTTTTTTCATGACAAAAGAAGCGAAAATGGAGTCTGACCATCTTACTGACTTAGATGGAAGTCTGGCATTCATGACAGTGAAACAGAAGTGACAGTTCTTAAGATGGGCAGTAGCAGCTGGACCGTATTTCTACTCAATAGAAGTAATTCTCTATACTAGCTTTGTTTATTAAATCAAAAGTCAGAACAGCTATTTTGGATTCACATCTGATCAATTATCTTTGGTATCCCTATCCTCAAAATCTTTTTCATAGTCCCTGCTTTCTAAAATGCAATTCCATACCAGCTTATAAGCATTTCCTGCTTTTCCTGCTTTTTAACAATTCTAGGATCCTACTTTTTAGTATATTGAGCTAACGCCATCCAACTTTTATTTCTGTATTAATATTCTGCATTGAATTGTATTCAGTGGACCAGCTGAAGCAACTCACTGTGTGCGTCAGTGACTACTGGTACTGGACCCTCATTGCAATAATTTATCATTTTATTAGCTATGAGTATATATTTCCTCATTGGTCATTGGTGTAAATCCATTACATCAACTAAAATTTGAAAAATGGAAGCATTGGAAGAGAAGTATTATGCGTGCTTTTGATGAATGTGTGCTCCCTAGGAAATACTGCACTTTTTATGACTTTGTGTAAGAAAGAACTGAAGTACTGAAAGAATTCAGCACTCTTCTTTTTGCTCTTACCATTTTGCCCCTTACTGTCTTCACTGTAATTGATCAGCAGACCCCTCCCTTCGCTTCCCAAGGCTTCCCTTTCCTCCCCAAGTCTTCCCTTGTAAGGTCATCCTTGTTGTTTTCAACCTGTTAATGGGATTAGTGCATAGCAACAGAAGATATGCGCTGCTCCCCATTGGCCAAGCTCTCTCCATGTTTCATTTCTTTCCAAGTCTGATGGTAAAGGTGGTCAGATTTCTGGACAGAAGCTGCTGCTGGCCGTGATAGTGCATTTTTAGAGGATGATGACTGGTGAGCTACGAGAACATGCGCTCTTTGTTAACTATGCTCAGCTGCTTAGAGGAAGCTTGCTAAGCCATAATTAAGTGTGATTTTTCAATTTGTTCTTAGTGTCAGTCCTTTAATTGCCAACCTTAAAATGATAGGTTAAATTTTGACTCAGCAGAATGCAATTTCGTGTCTGTATGTTTACATTCCTCCATGTGGGAACAGAATGTACCTCGATATGCACTAGTTATTTCAATTTAACTTAAATTGGACGGGGAGAATAGCTTTTTAAGCTTTCTTGGGCCTTCTTCCTCTGTGCACAATGTTAATTAACTTCTGTGAAGACCTAGCCCATAAATGATTTTATGTTTATACACATCATATTACCAGTATGTTAGATGAATGATGTACATTATTTTCTCATTTGCTAAGTCCATAGGCTGGCAAGTGACATGATTTTTTTTTTTTTTAATGAGAATTTCTTATGGAGAAGGAAAATAATATTGTAGTCAGATATGCAACACTATTTATGTTCTTTTACTGTAATGGGTATTTGGACAGCATTCTCAGTAACCACTCTGCGTGCTTGTAAAGATTAGTGAGTAATACAGTTCATGGGAAATTTTATGAGCTAAAGTAGATAAGAGTTTGAGATGTTTGTCTTCTGGATGTCTGTTCTAACCTCTAAGTATGCAGTGTACATCACAGCTTCACTATGTTTTCTCTTTTGTTCTTATTGTACTTGTTCTTATGTCACGGAAAAGAACATTTTCTTTTTACTTCTATTTATCTTTTTCTCCCCACCCAACCTCCATCCCCATTTCAACATTGACCACTTGACATTTCAGTGCCTTAAACTCTGGAGGCAATATTTCTGTTACGTTCTTATAGTGTTTATGCTATGTCTGCAGTTGAGAATAAGTTGATGTTGTGTTCACCATTTTCATGACTTAACTGCTTGGTTGATAGATAAAAGTGCTTCTCCAGAGGAACATAACATTTTGTTCTGTGCTCTCTTCTTGATTTTGATTGTTATTTTTCACTTTTATTTCCCACCCTGTGTCCCTTGTATAGTACTTCGGAAGATTCAGTTCAAGATCCTTTTCTTCTTATTTTCTCTTTTTCACCCATATCTCATAGAATCATAGAGTGGCCGGGTCCTGCACTTTGGCCACAACAACCCCATGCAGCGTTATAGGCTTGGGGGATGAGTGGCTGGATGAGTGTGAAGAGGAAAGGGACCTGGGGGTTGTTGGTTGATGCTCGGCTGAACATGAGCTGACAGTGTGCCAGGTGGCCAAGGGGCATTCTGGCCTGCATTAGAAATAGTGTGGCCAGCAGGAGCAGGGAGGTGATCATCCCCCTCTACTCAGCACTGGTGAGGCTGCACCTCGACTATTGTGTTCAGTTTTGGGCCCCTCACTACAAGAAAGACAAGAAACACAAGAAAGGCCCTGGAATGTGTCCAGAGATGGGCAACAAAACTGGGGAGGGGTCTGGAGCACAAACCTTATGAGGAGCGGCTGAGGGAGCTGGGATTGTTCACTCTGGAGAAGAGGAGGCTCAGGGGAGACCTCATTGCACTCTACAACTTCCTTAAGGCGGGTTTGGCCTCCTCTGCCAGGCAACAAACAGGACCCAAGGAAATGGCCTCAAGTTGTACCAGAAGAGGTTTAGGTTGGACATGAGGAAAAACCTTTTCTCTCAGAGAGTGGTCAGGCACTGGAATGGCTGCCCAGGGAGGTGGTGGAGTCACCGTCCCTGGCAGTGTTCAAGAGGCATCTGGATGAGGAGCTGTGAGATGTGGTTTAGTGCTTGTGTAGCAATGGTAATGGGAGGATGGTTGGATACATGATCTTGAAGGTCCTTAACAACCTTATGATTCTGAGTCTATGGCTTAGGTTGGAAGGGATCTTAAACATCATCAAGCTCCAACACCCCTGCCATGGGGACACTCTTCCATTAATTTTTTTTTTATTTTAAAAAGGTTACTCAGGCTGGCTTTGAGTCCCTTCTTCCACTTTTAAGAAGGGCCTTAGACTGAATCTCTCAGTAGAGAGAGAAATAAAAGCAGAATCAGAGATCTGAACTTTCTGTGCTGTGAACATCTGTCTGTAACTGGTGCTGCAAAGCCGGCTCAGCGTATTTCACAGAATCAGAACAAACATTTGTTGTAGTACCTGTTAGATTGATTTGTGACGATTAAAGTATTCTGTAGCTTTCTGTTGGCTTCTTCTAATTACTTTGGATACGGAACACTCGTCAGGGTACATATTCTTTATTGCAGAAGGTAAACATATTAGTAGCATGTGGAGAGAGTAAACATAGAATATTTATTTTCAGCCAAATATCTGTATTGAGCAACTTGGAATTCAAAGATACAATGATGTGGCAATATTGTTGTCTTATCATCACAAGTTCTCCTGGGAAGATTCTATGGTAGATAATATTACATGAAACTGAATCCCCTCCCCTTTTCTTTTTAACATACAATTGTTTGAAGAGATTTCATAGCGTGATAGTGAAATCGTGAGTCATTTTTTTTTTTTGTTATGCTAATCATGTTGTTTGAAAGAACTGAATAGTCTCTGACCCAATATAAAGAAAAAAAAGTGAATAACCATTAACTTCATTAAATATTTGCAGAGTCAGCATAAATTTTAAAACAAAGCTTAAATAAAGACAGGGAAGTAAAGCAGGTTAAAGCTCAATCTCATGTTACCGTATACTAAAGGTAGAGTATGTCTGACTAAAGCATTAACCTTGTATGTGTTAGTTCATTTTTTAGGAAGAGAGAAAACTAAACCTGATTTAGTGGGTTTCAGTGAAGCATTTTATAGCATTAGTTAGAATTAAAAAACTAAATTAGAATTAAAAAATTAATTATTATTAATTATTATAATAATAAATTAATTAGAATTAAAAAATTAAATTAGAATTCTGTTTTCATTAAAATGAAGGAGGTGGGACTTTGTATAAGGAATGCAAGGTGGCAATGGAGAAGAAAAGTGATCTGTAGTATTCAAAATCAAGCTTGGAGGAAGTTTAAGTGCTATTCCTCTTCCAGGTTTAGAAGCAATCTTTTAAATTATTTTTGTTAAAGGTGCACAGAAAGTAGGAAAGCAGTCATGGGATGCAGGTGTCATCACTACAAAGGAAGATCAAAATACACAGGAAGAATTGTGTGATTGTAACAACTGATGCATTAGAAATGGCATGAAACCAGGCTCTCCAATATAAAACATAAGAGTATAGACACTTGTAGTACAGATTCATTTATCATGTGAGAATTATTCAGATGGAAATCTCAAAACAAGATAGTCATCTGATATTAGTAACTATTTGCAAGATAAACTATGAACAACTGATTTGATTGAACCAGAGGAAAGACAAATGTGATTTTTAAGAATGTGTTGATCAAGGTATTTCTGGTAAAGATCTATAAATACTGCTGTTATACAGAGCTCTGTTGGTCTTTCGTAGGGTGTGTCATCCACCAATCTTAACCCTTAAGTTTGGGAGCAGGACCAAGAATAGGAAAGGGCTGTGAGGGGTTGTAAGGGCAGTGAGGAGCCTTTAATTAAGCAAAAGGATTCTAAAATACCTCAAGTTGTTCATTTGCAGAACAAAGGCTGTGACAGAATGGAATGCTTGCATTAGAAGTTAAACATAACAAAAAGGTACACGAGATATGTAGATTAAAGGATAGTGTCAGTGCAAAACAAAACATAACATTATAACCAGACTAAACATTAGAATATTTCTAAATATCATCCCAGCTTCTAGATCATCCTCCCAATAGAAGTACTGGAAGCAAGTATCTTACTTGTTTTCTGATAGACCTTGGTAGATGAAGAGGACCACATAGTACCTGCCACTCATGGCACTTGCCTGTTTAATTCAGGATTTGCTTACACTGATATTTTAGAAGTAGAGAAGGTTTGGGATTTCTCTTTCTTAAAGTGGCAAGTATCTGTGCTCTGTGATCTCATTATTTCTAAAAAAAAAAAAAAAAGTAAGAAGTGTTTTTGAGTCTCTTTCTGCTAATATGTTTCCAACTCGGTTATTCTTTACAATTTAGACATAGGTAATTAAAGATGCAATTCCTTAGGAGGGTTCCATAAATGGGTCAGAATTGGTTTCATAAACTGATAATAGCAAGTATTATATAGAGGAAATATATTGAATCAAGTATTATATAGAGAAAATATATTGAATCATCCAGAATTACATTGGTTTTATCATTTTTTAAAGATTCAGATCACAGTTTAAATCACCTTTTGAATGAAGGGTAATCTGGGAAGATTACAGTATTTTTATCTCAGCTGTGTGGCATGGCTGAGGGGATGTCAACATTAGAAAAAGTGCAAATGGTAAATAGACTTTAAATAAATCAGCTGAAGAGCATTTCTGAAATGAGAAATTTGTCTTTCAATCTAATAAGGGATGTATATAGCTAAAAGTGTAACATCATGCTTTGTCTTGCTTGTTAAAGATTGTTTTTGGAGGATGTGGAGGTGATCCAGGAGAGGACAGCCAGACTGATCCAGGGATAGTGGGCTGTAGTTCTTCAAAGGAGTACTTGGAAAAGTCTTTGTTTCCAGGTATTGGTAAGGACCTGTGGAAAGAACCAGAAGGTAGATCATGTGAAGACAAAAGTGGCTGTGCTGGATGTTTCCCTCTTCAAAACATAGTACTCACATCTGTAAGAAATCCATGTGGCTAATGGACTGCTTAGAAAAATGGGGCACAGCCAGGGAACAGCTGCACTAAGCAACTTGCTCCCCCAGAGAAATTTCAGCTGTTATGGAGAAGAAGTTGCTCACAGCGAATTCTGTTTCCTACTCCACTGCACAGCCTGTGTCTCTGTTTCTGCACTTGCGGAGCTCAGAGCATTTTTCTAGTAGAGCCATGTCTGCAGAACGGCCAGTTTGAACCGGAGTGGAAAAGGAGCTCAAGGGACAAGAACAGAGAACGATCCTTTCAGCATGAAGCTGGCATCTGAAGAATGACTTTCCTGTACCAGTTTGGATGTCATATTTTAGTAGGTTTCATATTGGCCATACCAGTGCTTGTTCCTTTTCACTTTCAATACAAAATGGAAATAGGATAACAATAATTTCTGTAACATTTCCATACAGGGGAGTAATTGGATTTAGTAATTGTTTATTACATCGGTGAAGAATACCTTGACCATCAGAATTTAGACAAAACTTCACTGAAGTTATTAGCTGGAGACAAAATCTAAATAAACTTCCTGGTTTCCTTATGCTTCAGCTTGCACTTGTTTTTTTAGCCCTTTCTAAGAGTATAGTAACAATGTTTATCAGAAACATTTATGCCATTGAGGAATACAGAAAAATGCAGTATGAACACACAGCGCATGCACTAATACTTTATTTGTCTTTGTGTGTGTGGATTTGATGGCCAAGAAGGAAGAGGCCCCAAGGGCTCCTTAGTATGCAATTAATATTTTGGCTAGAAAAGAAGCAGATTGTTTCAGTATGCTTACATGTTATGACATCATATTCCAGTAAAATTATAATGAACAGAATTTTTGTTTGTCTCTGTGGCAAACCAAAATGAGTTTTCTAATTGTCAACAGACCTTGGTGATTTATTTAATTATAGTGGCGCCCGCTCACACCAACTTAGTTAAGGTCTGTCAGCATTTCTGTTATGAACCCCTATTTTTGGGAGTTTATAACTAGTTGTAAATATTTGCTCGTTGCTGAAACTTGGCATTCAAGGTCACAACCATAGAGCAAATACCCTTTTTCGAATTGACTATTCCAAAGTGATACCAGGGGTATTAGCTAAAATGCAGATTTCTTGTTCTGTGAAACGTAGAGGCGATTAAGAGAACCTGCTTCCCAGACCTCGTATGCGAAGGATCTTCTTAGGGATCTCATGTCCAGAAATGACAGATGAAAATGAACTTGTTTTAATAGGTTATGTATCATCGCTTTTTAATGTATTATCCTTTGTCACGTTCAAATTGAGCATATCATTTCATATCTGTATTGCCTTCTGTTGTCTTCTGTTCTTGTAGTCTTGTCATTCGCATGTGCCTGACAGAGAGTTTTTGCTCTGTGGATTGTGTCAGTATCACCTGGGAATGTTTGTACATAAGAATTTTCTCCAGAGCACAATCTCGACCTGTGTGTAGTAGTAGGTATGCAGGGAAATGCATATTATTCAAACGTAGATAGTTCTAAAACCTAATGAGTGTGGTGTGTTGCTGTTTGACATCCTGACTGTTCCAGTTCTATGACTGAACAGACCTGCAGAGGGCTGAGGATTGTAGTGCTCAAGTGCTTGTCACAGAAGTACTGAGCTGGTATGTTACTGTGTGATAGTCAACAAATTCTCTGAGTGTCCAAGATTGGTTTTCAGGCCTTTTGTCAACTCAGGCATATGCTGGGAAGGTTTGTTAATGATCAGTGGTAGATACGACATCTTAACTTTGTGGTGTTGAATGGGCATGCCTTTCTAGGACCCAGAGTTATTCTGTGTTAAAACTCAGTTTAAACATTGCGTTCTGCTTTCAGGCATAATATTATGAGTACTTTAAAGGGTTTTGTTAATACAGATTTTATCCTTGCACTGAAAAGCTGAGGATGCTCTGTTTCTATTTCACACGTTCCATGTTGTAGAAAAGCCAATATCCTCACAGATTTAGGCCATCTTCTAAGGATTTCAGGTACTCCTTTGCACTTCCTCAGCAATGTTCACATTATCATTGCTCTTAACTCAGCTTGAGGCCATGCAGAGCAAGAGAACTTTAATCAAAACCATGTAAAACCTAATCATTCTACCGATGCCGGAGTGCTGCATGAGGCTCTAGAGCCACAGGCTGAATATCATTTTCCATATTATCACATAAATAACTCCCTAAACACCCTTTAAAAGAAAAGGTGAGAAGGGGGTGAGGGAAAAAGTGAGGGCCTACTGTGGGATATGAATCTGTAAAATGGACTTAGGTTTGTAGACTTTCCTCCATTGCTTGTAATGGAGAGAAAGGTAAGTTTAATAGCTCAACAGGCAGGAACTTCTGATTGATACAGATGTGGAATTTCCCCAGATCTTTTTTTCTGCATAAAGACAATTGTATAGTAATAAGGTGGGATGTGCTATCTACATACCTGCTGGCTTTACGTATCCTCTGGTATGCTGCAGCCAACAGAGGCAGCAGTTTGCAGAGCAGTTTCCACCTTTTTGTTCTGGATTATCAGGGTGCTTCTTGTGGGAGGACTGCTGGAAACTCTGTAAGGAACTTGAGAGTGCCTCTTGCTGCAGGGAGAGGATAGCTAGAGGATGCTGCTGCTCCTAATAAGTTCTGTCAGTCACATCTAATCAAAACGTGCATTGAGCTTTTTTTCCAGCTAGCTCCTGACTAGAGAAAGCCTTTCATTGGATATGAGGGAGAAGCCCATAAAAGCACCACTCTCACAGGCAGCCAGCTGAAGGAGCATCTTGTACAGTGCCTCACACAGAAGGGGGCCAGAAGCTCTGCTGAGGACAGCGTGTGTGTGCTCAGTGGTGGTAGTGGCATGCCATGCTGCACGGTTCCTAGCTCCAGCAGGAGCTGTCCCTGATGTATGGAGACTTGAGTCAGATCTCACCCTGGAGGGAAGACGGAGCTCTCCTGATCTCCAGCTGCAGGAGTGCTGGAAGCTGCCATTACCATGTAATGAAAATGCAGGAAGATGTCAGCAAGCTGTGCTGGCATCACTAGAAGTGATGAATGAGGGACTGGTTTGATCTTCTCTGAGACCCTGCAGGTATAAGAGCCTGATTCTCAAAGGAGGGGCAAGGAGAGTCAGTGCTTACTGATCTAGAAGATGGAAAGTCATATGATGATGAAGGCTGGAAGTCTGCAACTTTTGGCATCAAGAGGAAGGCTTCTGCTCCACTGTCAGCTCTGCAACTACCGGTTCAGTGCCACAACAACAAAAAAGGTTCCTGGAGCTCTCAAGCACCCAGCCGAGCTTGAGCCCTGCAGCAACACCAGAAGAACGTAGCATTTTATCACTGGGCAGAATTTGGCTGCAAGAGACAGGGCTCCTCATGTGTGAAGCTGACCTCTGTTCAAGATCTGCTGCTTCCCAGGGGCTTGGAAATTGGGGAGTGACTGCCAAGGGTTGTCTGTTCCTTAGTGTACTACCTGCTGCTGATCTCCACTGTGGGCACCAAAGATATTGCCAAGTGACATGTGGAGCATAACAGCCATGACTACATGACAACAGAGACTGGATTTTTACAATTGTTGTGCGCTCTTTGAGAATCACTGTTTGGAAGAGACGAGACCAGGGGATATTGCCTTTGCTAGGACAAGCATTAGGCTAAGCAATCTAGTGAATTCAGGGGAGAGAGAGAGAATGGAATTGATCTACATTCAGGTACAGAATTGATGGACCACGTTAGTAAGCAAAGGCAATGTTGAAAAGACAGATCCTGAAACAAACAAAACAATGCTAGTGGAGGCCCATCTCAAGTGTGTGCACACAAATAAGGACAGTGTGATTTTTTACATCCTTTCTGTGAAATCAACACTGCTGGATTCCCATCTGAAATGCAAGCATACTAACACACTTAGCACGGGGAACGAATGAGAGGAAAGGGAGGACTTCATGCAGGTGCAAAGCTATAACCTCACTGGAATCACAGACGTATGCTGGGTTAGTTCACAAATCAGGAGTGCTATAATTGGTGCATACAGATTCTTTAGGAAGGACAAGCTGGTATGGCAAGGAGAAAGTATTGCGCTTTTTGCAATAGAGTGGTAAGAATACATGGATTTCTGCCAGGGGATGAGTGATGGGTCACCTGATAGTTCATGGGTGAGGATTAGAGGGTAGACCAGTACAAGTAATGTTGTGATGGGTGACTCCTACAGATAGCATGATGAGGATGAAATAGATGATGCCTTTTTCAAGAACTGGAAGAAGCCTCATTATCCTAGGCCCTGATCGTCATGGAGGACTTTAACTATCCCAGTAACTGTTGGAGGTGAAACACTGCAGGGTGCGAACAGTCCAGGAGGTTTCTGGAGTGCATCCGTGGTGAATTCCTCATGATGTATGAGGTAAAAATTAAAAGAGCCACGTTTGTTTAGTTTGGAGAAGAGGAAGCTGAGTAGGGATAGGGAGTTTACTGTGGACTTCATTTAATGTGATGTATTTTTAAAGAAAACAAAGTCAAAGTCTTCTCAGCAATGCACAACAAAACGTTGAGAAGCAATGGACATGTGTTGCAGCAGGAGAAATTACAGTTACATATATGAGAAAAAAACCCTTCCAGAATGGGTGGTCAAATACTGGAGCAGACTGTCTGGAGATGTTCTGGAATGTGCATCTTTGAAGATACCAAAATACCCTGGACAGTGCCTGAAAAAGATGGTATAACTTCAGAGTTCGACCCTGCTTTTGTCACTGCACTGGACCAGATAACCTCTAGGATCTTTTCCAAGTCAAGTCATTCTATAATTTTATGAAATTTTTACACAAGAAAATGCATTTCTAGGCCTTAATAATTCCCTATAACCGTGTTAAACTGTAAACAGGAAAGCAAAGTAAGTGCCCACTTTCTGCATTCATAAAGGCAACTTAGCTCAGCCCTCCAAGGTCCTATAGCTGGAGGCTTATTGGAGCCAGTATTATGGTTTTCCTCTTTCCGTATAAACATGTTTTTAGAACTTGACACAAAGTTCAGGGACAATAAGAATGGGCTGCTTATTCACAGTTGTTTGAACTTGAAATGTGCTGCTAACAGAAGAAAATGTATTTTGCTTTATAATTGAAACAAATCAGTTACACGTATTAATGAAAAGTCAGTCTTCATATGAAAGGTCATCACACACAAAAAAAGGAAAGCATGTTTTAATAAGGAGCTTTTAAGAGGAAGAAGTACTTTGCTGCATTTTTGAGTGGTTCTAGTATTGTTGCAGTGGATCGAGCTTTTGTCCAAGCTTTCAGAATTTGGGGCTTTTGTATATTATTATAAAGTAGATGCAAGTTATATGTCATAAAGGAGAAAACATTCCTCGTATGTGTATGTTTTTCCAAGGAAAAAATCTCTGGTGTGTTAGAAGAAACACTAAGGAAAGTTCCTCAAGCAGACCAGACTATCGAATATGAAACTAATTTCCTTACCTGCATAAAATATAATTAAAGGATTTTTTTTTTCAGAATTTTCTGTTAAAAGATTATTATTTTAGCATTAATTACATAAAACTATCTGTTGTAGATAACTTTTTTGTGGTGTTTTTGGGGAATGCATTTTCTCTGTAGAACACGCTGATGTAGACAAGCTCTTAGGTTTGTTGTCATGCTCCTTTGGCAGAACCTTCCAAAACCAAGAATGGCTTTCTGACTCTTCATTCCCTGCTAGCAAGGGACAGGTGTCAGAGTAGGGAGCATGAGTTGGGTTAGCTATTTCTGTTACTGAAAATAGAGATGTTGGAGTTGATGTGAATAAGGGTACTGCTTTCTCTGAGGTATAACTGTGTTAGTTCATAGGAAAACTTTTCAGTTTTTTGCTTTATCTTTCAGTGCCTTTCAAACATATTCAAAACAACAAACTCTGCCATTATGCTTGGAATTTTTTTCTGGTGCAAAAAGGGAAACCAATGGGTGGTGATTTATGCTTTTCTTTCAGCACCTGCAAAAAAGTTTGGCTACCTTGGTGCTGGAGGAGAGCTTCTCCCTATGCTTTGTTATGCTTTTGGAAGAGAAGTCTTTAACCTCTGCGACAATTCCAATGCTTGAGCTTCAACTAGAGGCCAGAAATATGTTGTCGAGGTCCTTCACTCTCTGCCATCTGACTTTCTCTCTGCTAAACTGTGCAGGCTTGTTGTCCCTGTGGGAGGGTCTTTGTGTTCCTTCTTTCTCTGTGCCACTTGCCCCTGGGACTGGTCTTGCCTCCCAGAAGTAACTTCCACAGGAGCTTTCAGTTCTCCTAGGCCTAATTCTCTCAAGGCTTAGGCCAGGAAGACAGCAGCACGAGGCTGCTGACTTGGAACACTGCCCAGCTTGTTGCAGAGGAGTGGAAATGGGGGGTGAAGAGCTGGTGTGCATGTAGGAGCTGCCTTGCGGGTCAATTTTCATGTATTTGAGAGGGCTTACTCTGTGAGCAAAAACAATGTCGTAGTCCTAGCTACCATTCTATATTGCATACAGTGAATGGTTAAAATCTGTAACTTATATTGCTGCTTTCTAACACATAGAAAGGCATTAACTTGTTCATGACTTCTTTACAGGTATCACTGCCCAGTGCCTAAAATTTTCTATGTCCAGTTAACTGTTGGCAACAGTGAGTTTTTTGGTGAAGGAAAGACTCGCCAAGCTGCTAGACATAATGCTGCAATGAAGGCCCTACAAGCTCTCCAGAATGAGCCTATTCCAGAAAAATTACCTCAGGTTTGTGTTTCAGAAAACATGCCATTCCTAACCTTCATGTTTTGGTACCGCATTCAACAATCTACTTACTAGTTTTTCAGTGTCTAATTTTAAGTGTTCTGTTTTCATATTAGCCCTAAAGGCAGAGAAGAAATGCAAAGAAATCATTAGTGTTGTTTCTTTCTTTATAACTGCACACCTAACATAGAACAAGACTTCAACAGTGAAAATAAGCAGGCGTTTGAAGATGAAACTGTCCACAGTGTAAGAGTTTATCCCAAAGTCCCGCAGCATGAACTCCCAAGGGTTTATACCAAAAGTCAAGAAAATGTCAATGTAATCAGTGTCTTCATGAAGAATTAATATTAAACAACTGTCATCCACGAATGTGGTCTTAAGTGACATGTTGCCAGTGTACCTAGGAACATGGCTGAGGTCACTGACGTCTACTGCAAAGCTGTCTGATGGTTTTAGTCTTTCAGCTCTTTGTTCCCTTTTTGAATAATTAGCTTTCTCGGTGCTGTGTGTGTAAGTGCTGTATATTGCTACTTCAAAACAAAAATCGTCATTTTAAAATAAGTTGGCAGAAAAATTAGCCAGAGTAATCTTGGCAAATTGAAAGTGCAAATGAAACCAAAATTATTTTAAAAACTGAATAATAAAATTGCTCAGTCAGATAGGCGAAAAATAATGCATCAGGAGACAATCTTTTTTTCTTATCTTAAATGCAAAGGATAGTACATAGTATAAGAAAGTAAATAATATATGTAAGTAATCTGGATGCATACCTGGTTTATGTACAGAGATTTAATAACCTTTGTGTGTATGATATTTACCTAAGAAAAGTAATACTATCTTTAACCTTCATGTCTAATTGGATCTATGTAGTGTCTGTTTTGATGTGCAGGCTTTTAGGAGATGTCACCATGGCAAATGGAGTTTCCTAAATTCTTGCAGCGTTCTGTATTGCTGTCCCACTCATGAGCTAAGGAAGTAACTTTATTCTCCTCTTCACCTCCATGAAGGTGGTGAAATTGAATCAAATCCACGACTAACTAAGAGAAAAATTAAAGGAGGACTGTCAAAAGAGAATAACGTGTGTTGGGTGTGTTAGGAGTTGCGTGGTAGTGATAAGATCTGTGGGAGTGCTGTGACATTCTGGTGCAGCAGCTGAAGGCCGTCTGGGGTGCTGTAGGATCTCAGTAGCAGATATCTGTGGGCATGAAAATGAATGAAGTTCCAAGGAAAGCCTGTGTATCTTAGTCAGGCTGAGGCTACTGGTTGTAGGTAGGAACGATGAAAGATCCTCTTTGTCTCTTAAGTGACTCTGGACTACACAGAGATGAATTATATGGGGTTAGGTGCATCTACCCCAAGAAGTGCAGGTTAAGGTGGAATTTAGGGCCTCATATTGCCAAGGATTGGGCTCTTCTCTGCTGCTGGTCATGTGAATTGCAGGGTGGAGGGATGTGCCTTCACCATAGGGTTGCACCAGCTTTGTAGAGCTCTTCTTCCTTCAGCAGAACGGAGATGCTGGGATCAGCCAAGGAAGATGTGAGATTCCCCATGCCTCACACATGGATCAGTGCAGTACGCGAGTATGACTGGTTCTGATTGTTTGACTGGTGGAGCTCCCCTCTTCTCTGGCCAGTGCCAGATTACTTCTGATGAGAGCAGGAAAGGGAGGAGATAGGCCTGCTGAGACCAGGCTGGCCCTGCATCCCACTGGTGAGCCTCGCTGGAGTGGGGTCTGTGTAAAATAGCACGCTAAGTAGGTCTTTAACTCTGATCTTCAGAATCCTGTTTGCTGAATGAGGCTTCTGTATAGTCTTTGTTCATCTTGATGCCCACATTTATTTACTTCTTTTTTAACTGCATTAAGGATAAAATCCCCCATCAATATTAAACTGTTAAAGAATATTACCATCTTAGTGCTTCCTTGCGCAAATATATGGTGAGGTGAGTAGAAGCAAGAAATGATCAGCAAGCAGAGCAGGAGCGTAGGTGAATCTGAAACTGCTTACATAAAAGAGCTATTGTGTGTCTGCCAAAGCACCTTACTATCTCATAGATTTGAGGCTCAGAAAGGCCTTACAATTAAAGTGTCAGCTCTGGAATGAAGATCAAATTTAAATTCAAAGTACTTGGGACACTCCTGAACATATTTTATCTTCCTGAAGGTGAGGAAGTTCCAGCTAGTCACTCCACTGTTCTTGGTGAAAGGATATGCAAGGGCTGAAATTTTAAGGGTGGAGGGGATATTCAGTGATTTTCAGTATTAATTCTGTATGGCTCTGTATTATTTTATATTAACTATGCCAGTGACTACTGTTCCCCCTTTCAGATATAAAATAAATTTGGTGCGAAGCTGAATGTGGCTAAATTCACCTAGCTTTTCTGTCTAATCAGTATTTTCTTATCTTTGCTAAATCTAAAAACAGCTATGAAAAGTCTCTTCCCTCTATGTATTTAGAGATTATGCTTAAGTAATTTTAAATCTTTTTGTAGATCTAATGGTTTCCATAATGTCCTGGTGTAAATTTGTTTTCTTTCCAACCAGCTGTTCATCTGTGTGGCTTTTTTTGTCTGCCTTTCAGATTTTCAGTTTATAAAACACAGACTTAATTGAATGCCATATTGTGTAAGATTTTCACTAAAGTTGTTTACAAAATAATGTTACTCCACTATTTGTTTGACATTCTGTCTACCCGAAGATACATTTTTGGTTTTTAATATTGTCCTTTTAACTCCATTCAGCTGATTATTCTCAGCAAGTCTGAGTCTTTCACTGAATCAATGCTTTGCCTGTCCTGTAATGATGCACATTCTTGATTTCAGTAGTACTTTGCATTTCATTGTGTGAAATGAGCTAGAAGTCCTACATAATTTCATTCTAACTCCCCTTGTTTCTGCTTTACACTGTACCCTTTCTTTTCAGCAGGTTCTGCAGACCTTTATCAGTTTTGTCTTGTATGTAGCTGAAGATCAGTGACAGGGATGTAAATTGCTTTTACGGAGTCAAGCATTTAGTGAGACAAAAAAATGCTTCAAAGACTGTGTATTGTACCACTGCTGGTGTATTTCTGGTCTTTCTTTTTATTACATATGGTATATATTAAGAGATAAGAAATGATAGATACAATATTGGTAAATTCCCTTGTTATTCTGAAGAACTTGTTACTTTTTACTGTTATTTTAACTTCAGTATCTGGATTTTGTAGCTGTGCTGGTGGCTGAAGATTTACATCAGGCTTGATTATGTAAGATGGGAGCTCTGCAGGAATCCACCTAGTTCATCCCAAACTTCTTTGATGTTTACCTCCAGTAATAAAAAATTAGGAGTCTGGCCAAAATTACACGTCTGTTGAGAGATCCCAGTTTGAAGCATTCAGGGTACTGCAGTGTGAAAGTAGCTGGAAGATCAACCTCTGTAAACTAAGTAAAATGTAGCCTAGGAGAGTGACACCATAAGGCAGCAGTTGCACGAGATGATATCTGGTCCCTGTGCCAGTGGTTGTCTGAAAAAAATAGCGTTTAACCTAAAGTGCAAAGCAAAGCCAGATTTTATGCAGGACAATGTTTGCGTGTGCCTTTTGTTGTTTTATCTCTAATCCTCTTTGTTTGTTATGTTCCTATGGATAAATAAATAGCTCTCTGTGTTGAGCAAGCTGTTCTCTGTCACTACCTTTTCATACTGGTCATTAATTCCCAGAGGGAAGCCGACAGAGGGGCCGCTAAGCAGCTGGACCTGCTGGGGACACCTGTAACCTGGTGACCCAGTCAAAGCACAGGAGGGTTCACTCTATCCCTTCTGACAGAAGTACTGTCTTCAGTCTTTCTTGAGAAGTACAGGAGACTTTGTCCTTGCTTAGGAGGGGCACCCACAGAGAGGCTGTTAAGCGGGTCACAGGGTCTTTAGTACTTGTGTTCAAAGCTTGTATTCAGATGATAATTAGCCATGCCATTTATAAGACTAAAACCCGTGGAAGTTGTTTTGCCCTCTATCATTGGTTTATAAAATAATGTGTTTGTGTTCGTTTGATATGAAGCATAACTGCTTCATATCTGGCTTCACAGGTCAGTGAGTGGCTGGTAATGGGGCGCTGAGGTGGGGTACCCAACACTGATTCACAGTGTGATGGAAGAACGCAAAAATGACAGAGAATTTATTATCGTTGTGTGCTTTTCATTTTCAGAATGGAGAAACAGGAAAAGAAACAGAAGAAGACAAAGATGCAAACAAGTCTGAGATCAGTGTTGTGTTTGAAATTGCTTTGAAGCGCAATATACCTGTCAGTTTTGAGGTATGTATTCCATATTACCTGTTTGCTGAGAAAGTATTGAAGAATCCAGCACTGAAACTCAACACGGTTAAAAATGGCACTTAAATTCATGTAAATTATAAATAAATATCTTTGGTACAATCATAGAATATTCTGAGTTGGAAGGGTCCCAAAAGGCTCCATGCAGGAGCACCCAAAATTCAAACCCTATGTATGATGGACAGAGTGACTAGAAGGATACTGTGAGAAACAGTATCAAGAGCTTTGCCAAAATACAAAAAGAAAACATCAACTGGCTTCCTTCCCTTCATCATCTAGGTGCATAACTATCATAAAAAGACATTGAGTTTGTTAAGCATTCACCTTGTGATCCTGTGTTGCCTGTGACCAATGGCCAGATAGTCTTTCAGGTGTTTTTCAGGAATTCCTAGAATAGTCTCTACAATTTTTCCAGGCACCAAAATAAGACTGACAGGGCTGTCCTCTGGAAGATTAAGATTCAGTCCCTGGAGTGGTATGTTGGTATGTATAATGATTGATTTGTATCAGTACCTGAGAAATTGAGCTTCTACTATAGAATGAGACATTCTTTCAGAAAAAGGATAATGCCAATATTTGGCTGGAAACAAGTAAATTGCAGGAAGGCAGTTCATGCATTTTCTGTATAATATTGTGAGATCAGAATTAGTGGCCACACTCAAACTGACTTCAGATAATCTTCAAAATAGAGTTAAATGAAGTCTTGGCTTTAACTGCAAGTATTCATGCTGTACAAAAGTTCCCAATAAGAGACTTTGCATCCAGTGTTCTGTTTTCAGAAAGTCAAGGCTTCCTTTCAGTCTTCCACACTGTTTGACACCTGATCTATCTCTACTTAAGCCTCAGTCTACGAATCTACTTCTTATACCTTTGTTTACATTAAGTAATTGAGAATTTTTTTTGCTGCATTCATTCAACTACCTGGGGGATTGATTGACTGAACATGAGCCAACAGTGTGCTCAGGTGGCCAAGAAGGCCAACGGCATACTGGCCTGCATCAGAAATAGTGTGGCCAGCAGAAGCAGAGAAGTTATCATCCCCCTGTACTCAGCACTGGTGAGGCCACATCTCGAGTATTGTGTTCAGTTTTGGGCTCCTCACTACAGGAAAGATGTTGAGATCCTGGAGCGTGTTCAGAGAAGGGCAACAAAACCGGTGAGGGGTCTGGAGCACAAACCTTATGAGGAGTGATTGGCTGAGGGAGCTGGGATCATTTAGTCTGGAGAAGAGGAGGCTCAGGGGAGACCTCATTGCACTGTACAACCTCCTGAAGGGAGGTTGTGGTGAAGAGGGATTTGGCCTCTTCTCCCAGGCAACGAGCAGGACAAGGGGTAATGGCCAGAAGTTGTATCAGAGGAGGTTTAGATTAGACATAAGGAAGAACTTTTTCTGTCAGAGAGTGGTCAGGCACTGGAATGGCTGCCCAGGGAGGTGGTGGAGTCGCCGTCCCTGGCAGTGTTCAAGAGGTGTCTGGATGACGTGCTGCGCGATATGGTTTAGTACTAGTGGTGGCAATGGTGATGAGGAGACGGTTGGACTGGATGATCTTATAGGTCGTTTCCAACCTTGTGATTCTTGTGATTGTGATTCTTGTGATAACAACAGCAGAACTTTTCCGATGAAAAAGTTTTTACACAAATTGTAAAATCTAACCTTATGGTGGTAGAAGCCACCAGACTTCCAAGCTGTTTGCCTTTTTTTTTTTTTTTTTTAATTTTGCTTTTTTAATGCAGAAAAGTGGATGTATTGTTACACATTTACACTGAGCAAATGTGAAGGACATGGGAAGTGCCTTCACTGGTGATGGTTATTTTCTCGAGGCCTTTTTCATCTTGACATGCATGAACATATTTGCATGTTAAAAAAATATATTCTTAAGTGACGTGCTGTACTGCATGCTTTATGCAGTTACTGATTTTTTTGGCCAGTACTCATGGTTTGGCTGATGTCAACTGAGCTACTTGGTCCTTATTGGAAATTTGAGAAATCACTGATAAGCTAGACAAGGGAGCCAAAGATATCGAGTATTGATTTTGACAAAGAAATTCCTTGGTATAACAAATTTGTATGTATTTCATATATGGGGAATATAACTGCAAAAAAAAAAAAAGTATAATATGGACTAATTGGAAAGTTGAGAAAGTCTCAAGCATAAAACTGGAGTCTGGGAGTGTTGGCTTATCAATTTGCAACCGCATGGAAAGAATGTAATTCCTGTGTATGATCAATGCAATGGAAAAACATGCCTGTGTTTCAAAAAGGAAGAGAAGAATTAATGCTTCAGTTTTCACACAAGTTATTTTCTACCTTAAGTATTTAAAAATATTTGGAACAGTTCCACAGAAATCAGTACAGTAAAATACAGAGAGGTGAATGGTCACAGATCAAAGAATAGCTTGGATGTTGGAATGGAAAGAGGCGTAGTGCTTTGAATACGTTCCTAACTTTGTCCCTGTGTTTCAACTTATTTAAGGGAGAGCATTTGGTAAGGAGAGAATGAAGGAAGAGACACTTAGTGCAGAAAAAGTCTAATGTGTCCTTTGCCAAAGAATGTTAACAACATTGAAAAAAGACATTTTTTTGCTCTCCTGACAGGTTTTGTGTTATTTCCTGCCCTTAAATCTGAGTATAAGTGACACTTTAAGATAGAATTTTGATTTAACTTGGTACTAGCTTGTATTTCAGTAAGTCTGCTAAGCAATTATGGATAATCCCCAGGATCTGATGTTTCTAATAGGATTTTATTTACAAATGGTTTTGTGTTATTCCAGGCAGGCATCAAAGCTTTCTCCAGCTTGTTTTTGTGCGATGGCTATAAAATGATCTGCCTTCTCTTCATCTGACGAAGCTTTAGCAAATGTTCCAACAGTGCTGTGTTATGCAACTAATTAATGGTCATAAAGATATGTAAAGTTCTATGTAAACACATTCTCAGAATTGCATAAGGGGTGGAAAATAAGGAGAGCGTGCAGAACCCAGGAGTTCTCTTTTTTTTAATGTAACTGTTCAAACTATGCATGGTTTCATTCCAGCTGCTCTGCCAGTGTGTTAGGTGCTTGTTCTGTTTGTCCTGTTTTGTATAATGTTTTATATTTTAAATTTTAATTTAATTTTAATTGCCTTGGAGCATTAGGAAGAGTTTTAAAGAATTTCTATCAATTAAATTGCTAACTACAATAAAACCATTCAGTTCTGATAATAATAATAATAATAATAATAATAATAATAATAATAATAATAATAATAAAAGCTTCATAACACACCTACCATGGATGTATCCTTACTTACCCTTTATTTGTCAACTTTTCAGCCACTATACAACTCTAAAGGCATATGTGGGCAAAATGAGCAATTTTTAAGGAGAGGTACAAAGCTGCTAGGAATTGTCAGAACAGTTCTAAGATTTTACCTCCAATTTCATCCTTTAGCATGAACTGAAATCTTCCTGCATTGGTTCTCTAGCATCATGGATGTTTTTTACTTTCCAAACTTGTTAGTATTGAATTAGGTTGGCTTGGAAGACAAAACTGAAGTCAACAGAGTTAGAAGAACTGTGTAGAAATGGTCCAGTATTCACACCAGGCATCAGATGCCTTAGGATGTTTCAGACTGTTGTTTTATTTCCCGAATTGTTTCTGGTCAAAATGAGGTGAAGGCTCAGTGTTTTGAGCTAGAAGCAGAGCAGATTGATGCTTCTGAAAGGTTGAGAATGTTCTTGGCGAGGAGTTTTGTGCCCATCTAGCTCCTGGTCTCCTGGGCATTAGTCTTTCAGACTGGGTGATGAATGTACTGAGTAGCTCTCATTCGTCTGTTTTAATAAACCATCCAGACTCTTTTTATTTTAAATTGGAAAAATCTGACATGTCAGCCCACACAAGCACATGGAAATATATTGGTATTTTCTAAATAATCGTAGATATAGGTGACATGTTTTTACTGACCTGTTCTTTGTCTTCTCTGTTATTTTTTTTTAATGTCCATTTAATCTTGTCATTGTCTTTTGATTTTTATACCTGTAGTCTCTTTAATAATTGAAGCAGCATTGCTCTTTCATTGTAATTGGACTGCTGTTTTTCATTTGTCAGCATGATTCATTAAATTGAGCCAAATTCACTCTTGATGTAACTTGACCTTAGATGAGTTTTGGCCCCATGTGTTTTCTCTTGCTGGAATTATTCTTTAAATCAGTGGAACAGAGAAGAAAAGTGTATTGAACTGTCACCCTTAATCAAATTCTCAGCTTTAAATTAGCCATGATTTGATCCATAGGTCGTATCTTTCAACTGAGGAAATGGTTTAATGTACTAATGCATATAGTGTTCTTGGAGAGCAAAGGCTGAATTTCTTTTAAGTGTTTTGTGTGCCTAGGCTTATAGAACAACTGTTTGAAATCATGTGGAATAAAAAGATCTAAAATCTGAGGTTAACAAAAAAATGTTGTTAGGTAAATATTTTTTTGCTAAATTACCAATTTTGGATGTTTAGCTTGATCCAGATCCCATCCGAATTCTATGGGGTTCATTCCATTGACAGTACAGACTTTTTTCATATACTTACTAACAAAGAAACAGTTTTGAATGTTTTCCAGGCAATTATTTACCTTGTGCCACATGCTTAGATGTTTCAAAGATGAAAATTACAGCAGAATACATTGGTTTTATATTCATGCGCATGCAAATATAATCAGGTTTTATATTAAAATTCTTTTCCATATATATACTTTTGCGTGCATTTATATATATATATGAGAAAACTTATATAAAACTAATATTTAAGGATCTCAGCAATTATGTTTGTTAAGCAAGTTACGTTGTCCTTTTTCATCTGGTCAATATTTACATTGTTGTATATTTTATTAATGTCCTGCATTGCATATAAGTAGAAACACCTATATAATGCCATTAATAAGACCACAAAAAGATTAAGGACTCTAGTAACATTAATTTAGCCTTACTATTTACAGCTGGCGTGTTGTAAGATTTGGATAGCGCTGTGCAGTAGTCAGTTAGGGTGCATACTAATGACAAAGGAAAGGGCAGTGCTGAAGGATGTAGTGCAGGAACATAGCTCTACTGTGCCTGCAGTGGAATGACCCTGGGTGTTCAGCTTCCCTGGTTTAGGCTGGGGGCCATGAAGGCACGGCCGCTTCTCACACTTTGCCTTCAAGTGAAGCAGTGTTGAAAACACTTCTGAAATCATTACCCTGAATCTGAGAGTGGGAACACTCCCGGACTGCAGTGTAAGCGTTGCATGCTGGTAAAGATGCTGCCTTATTCTGTGAAAATGTGGACAAAATGCGGACAGAGTGGTCTGTTAGTCTTCATTTTGTGTCTTTTTATTGAGATATGCTGTGATAATTGTGTTTGCTGGGTGAAAATGCCACAAAAAAAGAGTTTAAAAAGAAATACAAGCCTAGGGAGGCCTCATTACAGTGTAACTGCAAAACTAAATAATGCAAGGGACATGACCTTGATAAAAAGAACTTTAATACAAAACATGTTTTAATAATACTAAGGTTGAAGGTTCCAGTCCATTAAAAATACAGTTATTGCACCAAGAAGGCCCTAGCACCTTTACCTCCCTTCTCTTGCACTCAGGCATTATACTTCTTCAGTGGATGGTTTGATGTTACTGTACCTACTGAAAAACATATATTTGTATTGCTTTTGAAGACAATGGAGAGATGTGCCTGTCAGATGCTCTAATCTCTCCTTGCACACATTACATGTACCAAAGATTAAATTAGGTAACTGCTTCCGCCCATCAAACAAAATAACTGAACCTTCTCCCAGATGAGGTCTCTAATTCCGGATAGACATTATCCAGACCAGTAAGTGTTGCGTACATGAATAGATGGCTGCCTTAGCACGTGCAGTACTGTGGTCTGTTGGTAACTACATCCTACCAGCACTGCCTCCTAGGAGGATACCTGTGCATGGAAGAGCGTAGACAGAAAAATACTAAACAAAGGTGCACCATTCAGAACTTCTCAATTTTATGTTTTCATATTACAACTTTTAGTAGTGGAGGAGTACTTCAAATGCGTTTTCTCATTGTCTTTCATCTTGTGTATATTTGGAAATGGATGAACGAATTAAAATTTCCATAACCAGTTTCTGTGTGGGTGACGGTGCTTTTCTTAATCATTCCTTTCTGGTGAGAGGGACAGCTGATTGTCATGGAGACAGTGCTATGGCAGCCTTTCTAGTGGGTATGATGTCTCTGAGCTGTGTGCTCTGGCAAGGTAAGAGCTAAGAGCAGGCAGTACTGTCTGCAGCTCAGATAATGTCAAAATTTTGGCCTTTAGGGATGGAAGTTTGGAACCATGTATGAACATTCCAGATTCTAATGATAACAGAAGAAAATGATCAACATATTCAAACAGTGCTGTGTAAGCACAGTTTTGAATATGCTGTATGGAGAGAAAGATAGATGGACCTTCATGAATTGAAATTCTTTAGTATGGGAAGTGCCTTGCAAGAAGACAACAGCAGCCTTGTTTTAAATATGCGTTACTGCTGCATACTGTGTAACTGATATATTCTGAAAATGCAGGTCTACTGTATTTTCTGTGAAACACTGTATATGATGGTTAGATTCATGTTATGCTGTCAGCCTTCATTTTCTATCCCCAAACCTGGCACTGCCATTAAGACTCATCTGGATTTTGTGAAAACCCATCTAAATGCTTCCGAGTAGGAGAAGGTATTATATTCACTGGTATTAAGTATGTTGCACAAAAATATAAACATTAGATTATAGGATGATTTGACTCCAAACACTTTTGTTTAAAAGGTGATAAAAGAAAGTGGACCTCCTCACATGAAGAGCTTTGTCACACGAGTTACAGTAGGAGAATTCACTGCAGAAGGAGAAGGGAACAGTAAGAAGCTCTCAAAGAAACGTGCTGCAATGTCTGTCCTTCAAGAGCTGAAGAAGCTTCCTCCTCTTCCTGTGATTGAAAAGCCAAAACTGTACTTCAAAAAACGTCCAAAAACAATATTGAAGGTATGTGTCTACCCTTGTCAGAATTAAGAATACTTGCTGGGAGAGAAACAGTTACTCAGATTTTAAGTCAGTAAAGGCTCATTTGCCATTTTATGTCAATATTGTTACTAATTTGTTTGTATCTCATACCTTACTTATTTATTTAATTCTGACAATGCTGTGAAATTCTCCAATGCAATGGCTTGTAAGGAGCTGTCTCTTAACTGAGCTCACATCACAGGAAGAGTTAGTTCAAGTGTAGTGGAGGATCGAAGCCTCCAAGCAACTCTGCACATTCACGAGGATTTTTAGCATCATCTCCTTTGAGAGGCCTCATTGGAATATATAATGCTTTATCTCAACTCTTTCCTCCTCAGAGAGAGTATATGAAATACTACTGAGTATATGAAATACTACTGATCTGGAGAAGTGCTGTACAGTCCAGCTTCTTCCCTCATTGAGCTGGATTTGGGAGTTTCCTGCTTTCAACATCAGTCTGTTTTGATTCTGGAGAGATTTAAAAGAAATGCAAGAGTTTGTTCCCATCTCAGCCTTGCGTGTCACTTGTCATACTTTCTTTGTTTCATGTGCCTTTGTTAAGGTTAGCATTTGTTTGATAACGTCCTTCAGCTCCTGAAAGAAGGTTGAAAATTTTCTGGAGACCAATTCAAGGAGGACTTGTAGGTTTTGAACTATCTCTCCGTTAAAATGTATGCAATCCTAGAAGATGTTGATGTGCTTTTTGCTGCACCAATGAGACATCACTTTAGGGTCTCTGGAATCTTCTAAGATCAAGTTTCTTAAATGGTGCTTCTATTCCTGGTGGCAGATTTATTGCTACTCAGAGAATTGAGTTATCCTGCAGTGACTAGCCCTGGTTTGTGTACTCATCCTCAATATGAACAGAAACAAAAGACCATCTGAAGTAATCAATCCTCCACTTGATCTAACAAAAGCAGCCATAGAGTGTCCATATATTTATGATGCATCACTTCATTGTCTCAGCACTGTGCAGCTAATCGGATTAACCTGTCATCTTTTCAGTCCTTGTGATGATGCTTTGCAAGTGATCAAAATCTTCTAAGTGATATCTTATTGTAGGAAGTATTATTTTGTGAGGTAATAGTAAACATTTTGTACATGACTTTACATCGTCTGGCATGTTGGATGGTCGCTTAGACCTGTGCAAAATAATACTGCTTGAAGTATATGTAAAGCATACTTAGCCGTTCAAACTTGTGTTAGATAAGTGATGATCATGGAGAGTTGGGCTGTTAGTGCCTGGTGTTACAGTCACTTTTGTTCCCATAGTATGCAGCCTCCAGACAAAAACTACAGGAAATAGCAGGGAACCTTCACATCTAAAACCTATGCTTTGGAGTAATGTTTTAGGGCTTAAATTTCATCTCTGTTTCTGAGAGGGAGAAAAAAAAACCTCTTCAAGTTTTCTGGATTTGATAACAATTGTGACGATACGCAGCTTTTGATGAAATGCACAGCTATGTCCATGGCTTGTATTATGTTAGGTGAGGTAACATCACACCAGGATGATGTGAAGTTTTAAATATAGCTTGAATTCAGTCCTCATTGAGTATTATCAAGAAGGGTACTAAAATAAATAAATACACAGAAGTGTGACCATTTGAAATCTTCATCCTACGTACATAGAGAGCAGATTTGTGCAGGAACAACCATCTTGTTTAAGCAAATACTCTGGAGACTGCAAAATCGTAAAACACATGAGTTGTTTCTTAATCTTCCTTATTTTGTTTGCCCTCAAAGCAGGACAAGTGATTTCCCAAGGAAATCTAGGTTAATTAGGTAATTAGCTCCTACTGAAATTCATGGTCTATAATTCTCAAAAACCGCTAGGCAAAAAAATAGCATTAAAAGTTATTAATTCAGAACCACCAACATCAATGCAGCTTTAAGGGTCTGAAGGCTGAGAGATCTGAAAAAGGCTGTTTTCTCTGGCCATCTCATTTTGGTACATTTTGCTCAAGAAGGATGCTAAGGGTGTAACCAAGTAAAAACCTCTTATTTCACCATACACCATTTGCCATTACAGTCTTGAACTGAATTATCCAGAGTTGGTGATGTTAGAAATAGACGTTAGTGAAAATAACCTGATTGTGTAGGAAGCTGTTGTCTTTTGAATATGAAGTCTTCTGAAATGCTTTTCTTGTGTCCGTTCCTTTTAGTTTAACCTGCATGTATTTTGAGCATCACAAAGAATGACAACAATAACTCCTGTATGCCTGTGCATATATTTATGAGCCTGTATCTCATGTCGCGCACTTTATTTAGACTGCTCTCCCTTTGTCTCTGACTGGCTTCTTGCCCACACAGCTGCCCTTGTGCATGACATTGTCTTAATTCTTTCACCTTCATCTTCTCTAACGACTTCAGCGATAACGCTATAAGGATTCGCCGCACAGCTTTCTTAAAATCATCTCTTAGTTTCTTGACCACTTGTTTGTTTGAGAAGCTCAAATAAGCACAACTTTGCCTCTTCATTTGTGCTGCAAATGAAGAATAACTTTCACAGTAACATTAAAACTATTCTACATTCAAAAGTCATTTGCATTTTTAAGTTCTTCTGTTGTGTTATGATATTCATCTGTTAAATAAAACCTCAGATGAATGTGTTTGAATCTTAAATTTCTTTTCCTTAGGTTTTACAAACCATATTTTCAAAGTTGTTTGCTTTGGGAGAGAATTCATTGTATGAATAGTAACACTAAAAGTATTTCAGAACTAATACAAATAGATTGTAGAGACTGTGGTTTTTCACCTGTCTGTGCAATCTTGGACAAAAAAAAAAAATTCTGTCCATTTGTTTTCCCCTGTCAGATCAGTTCTCCCATTATCTGTACTTTTGAAGTATTTTAAATACTTTGTGGGTGACTCACGGTGCCTACCATTTTTAGCTATTGGAGTTTTTCTTTGTATTTTCTAGCTTCACTGCATACAAACATTTTGAGGGTAAATTCCTCTGGCATGCAAACAGAGCAAGCTTTCTCCACTTTTAATTGCACTGTGGGATGGAAGGCAGGAATGTTGAGATGGAAATTATGAGACAAATGCACCTTCCTTTGTTATATGGCAGATCTTTTTTGTTCCCATGTAAAATCAACTCTTCTTAATGTACTGCATGTTCAGCATTCTAGCAGTCTATTTTAAGGATCCCAGGGAAGGGTTGTAGAAATAGGGCAGTGAAATATAATGGATGAATCTGTATTTTGTCCATCTCCACAAGACGTTCATAGATAGATTAAGGTGTTAGTAGCTCACCTTTGATAAATATCCATGCTACTTATAACTGTGGCAGACAGTGGGTGGTGTGAAATTTGCTTATTTCTCTTAAAATGAGTATTAGAGGTAGTAAAGCAGCATAGCATATATAATACTGATACGTAATGAAATATATCTTTTAAACCTATTTTAGACTGGACCTGAATATGGTCAAGGAATGAATCCTATCAGTCGTCTGGCTCAGATCCAACAGGCCAAAAAGGAGAAGGAGCCAGAGTATGTGCTTCTTTCTGAGAGAGGGATGCCTCGCCGTCGAGAGTTTGTTATGCAGGTACCATCTGCTGTTGTGTCTGAGATAGCGCCCTTGTTCTGTCATGCTCTAACATGAGAAAAATGGTGGCGTAACACAAAAGCTGATTCCAGCGTGTTTAGCTTTTTGCTTTACAGTCAGCTATACAACTGGAGTATGAAACATAGTACCTGTGTGAACTTCTTTGCAGTTAGACTACATAATCTTTGAAGGACTCTTCCAATTGAGCTACCCTGCCCTATTCCTTCTTTCTTTTGGTGGAAAGAAATAGTTAGGGCCCTATGAAAGTTTTTCTTGTAGTTACATTTTTATACTCTTATTTTTGTTTCACCTAGTGGTTTCTGGCTGCATCCCTAATGCTGCTTTTTGTTCATAATTTGAAATAAAAATACTTCCATTTTTCTTTTTGAAAGTTTTGCAGTTGTTAATCAGAGTGTTGCACTACAAGCAAGTATTTTGAAATATGAAGAATATACTCCATATTGCCAAGTGTTTTGGTTTAAAAAAATTAGTACTGTAAATCTTCTAAGAATTCCTTTTAGATTTTCATCTGCTTCGGTACTTTTATTCTTATTTGAAATATGACAGAAACAGCCTTCTGACACACGTTTTAGCCTCTCCAGTTAATAGATTTGGATATAATACAGTAGGTCATCAATGTTTCTTTGATTTTTAAATTGGAACATTTGCAGGGATTTGGTGTAGCCAAACATATGATATATATTGGAATAATTTTGTGCCGTCCAGAACAGGAAACCTGAGCATGTTTTGACCTGTTGTCCACAAGCCGCACCAAAATGTCACTTCTGATCATAAGCAGAGTTTATGATGTACTAGCATTTTCTTCTCAAGAAGAAAAAGTTACATTTTCACTGAAATCTTTAAATCTTTCCTTCGTGTCTGTCTAGACAGGCTAGCAGTCTTTGTTTCCTTGGATCTCAGTGATAACAATTTGTTTTTATCTCTGGGAAAAAAAAAACCATATATATATGTACATATACATATACATATATATATATATATACATATATATAGGGTTCCTTGTATTTTAGGTTCTGATTTATGCATATAATCTTGGATTTCCAACTGTTTATGCTATTCAGAAATATTTGAAAAAGACCATATTTTTTGCTGTGCTCAAATCCTGCCCCAGTTAGAGATGGTTCCATGTGGAGTCAGCAAAGTGCTGTGTAACACAGTCCAGTATTAGAATGATGAGCTGAGAATTTGGCTTTCCACTGAAGAATTCTCAGCAGTGGTAAAGCATTTGGCTTGAATAAAAAAAAGGATCTTAAGAGCAGTGAATACATAAAAGATTCCACTATCTGAGAAGACCCGTGAAGAAAAAAATCAAAGAAATTTCATAGAGGGTTTGCTTTTCATATATAACACTGTAGCCATATATTTACCCTTTTCTAATTCTTTCACACAAAAACATACTTCTGCTTCTCCTGACTTCAGGAAGTCTCTGTGGATTCATTATGACGTGCAAAAGACCTTATCAGAATATAAAGCCTTTGTATAAACTACTTAAACAGTGTTTTCATTTAATTTAATTGAATGTGGAAGTAAAATATCTAAAGATAATATGTTCATTTTTATCTGTCACACAAAGAGCTAGTTTAGATGTGATGAAATGGATCCAATTACTTGTCCTGACCACTAGATAAACAGAAGAAAACCTCTGATGACATTAGTTGGTGTTCTGTTCCCAAAGTTAATTTCAGAAAGCTCTTTCTCTTTGTAGTCAGGCCTTTAATCCTTGATAGAGGTTATAATAATAGCTAAACCAGTTTTACAGGTCTGAGAAATAGCAGAACGTTGATTTATTGTGGGTTATGTTATAAATTATCATTTTGTCTTGTCCCATTAAGGTCTCTCAGTTTTATTGCATATAAGCTTGTAGTAGATTGGCTGTTTTCTGATTGAAATTTCTGATCTACATAGATCATAAAGGTTTTATATCAAGGTTATTAATATTTCTGTTTTATGTGGTTGAATGTTTTTGTTTAAGTATATATGTATTTTGAAGGGATGTTCGTGATCATTTATTTACAACCTCTTCTTTCTGTTTAGAATTAATAGGTATTTGAGTAAAAAAAACTTAAAAGTTTTAGGAAAAAATATATATGAAAATTTGAGGAAAGTGAATAATTATTGAATACCATAAATTACTAAATAACACATATTATTTATTTAAGAGCTGTGTGCCTGTTTTTGTCATCTTTTAAGCTCAGTACAGAATGCTTCATCTCACTGACCTCTAAGCTTTCTCTTATTCAGATTGCCTTGAGTATTTTATTGTTTTTATTTTATTTTGTTTCTTTTTCTTTTTTTTTTTTTTTTTTTTTTAACATGGTTTGGAACCATGTATTATTTCCAGAGATAATTTGGAAAATAAAATACCTTAGTGGACAAACTGAAGTACAGCTATTCAAGAACTTTGAATAATGCACAAATGAATTGCAGTGACAGTACTAATGCCTCAGATCAGATGCATACAGCCTCAATAGGGTAAGAGTGGTACAAAACTCAAGGAATGAGCTTGAGACTTGAGGATATTCATCATCTATAGTTTGTCTTTTTTTCTTTTTTTTTTTTCTTGTTGACATTTTAACTTCTCTTTGCGGTGTGAAAGGCATCTTGTTTGTTGGAAGTGCTTTGGACAGTACAAACACAGGTCCAGCAGTGAGGGAGCCTTCTTTTCAGAGAAAGTTTTGATAAAAGCTTTCAGGTGTGAAGACAGAAAAAGGAAACGGCTCCTACTCCTGCATTTCTTGCAGTGCAATGAGGTGGAAGAAAAGTGAACATAGTTTTCATCCATCTGAAAAACTGCTCTTTTTGAACCACAATCTCTGGGTCATTGTTTGTCTCTCCGTTGCTCAGGATATTGTCCTGCTGACGCTGGCAAGCTGCTGAAGGCTTGTACCAGGGAGTCCAGGTTATTCTAATGTTAGGAAAGAGTGAGAAACATAACTGGGGAAGATGTTCAGCAGAGAGAACGGGATTGACACAGATGTTGGTGGAAGAAAGATAAATAGAAATGTAGCTCTTTGGTATAAATTTGTGGATCTTGAAAAATCCCAACAAGCTTTAAGTTTGGAAGCAATATTGTAATCCACTTTGGTACTGTTCTTACTTTTACAGGATTGAATCTTTATCAGAAGAGCTGATGGTAGGTCAACAAGATTATTGTGTGGCGATGTTAAACGATCTTGCATTTTTTGTAATTATGATTAATATTTTCTTTTTAAGGTAAAAGTAGGTAATGAGATTACTACTGGAACAGGCCCAAACAAGAAGATAGCTAAAAGAAATGCAGCAGAAGCAATGTTGCTACAGCTGGGTTACAAAGCCTCTACTCCTCTTCAAGACCAGACAGAAAAGGTGAGAACCATTTGTGATGCCAAAATTCTATCTTTGTCTAGATTTCTTAGCCTTACCAGCTAATCACTTGGTATGAACAGAACCTTAAACTTGTGCACTGTGCTGGGTTGCATGTCAGAGATCAGCCTTCATTTCAAGGCAGCAGGCAGTATAAGTGTAGTAAGAGCAATAGAGAACAGAAATGTAGTTTCAGAAGAAAGTTGTATGCAAAATTGTACATGTAACTTGTATTTATATTTCTGCTTAAAAATATTCCTCTTTTATACTGCTATAGGTACAATGAGAGGACCCCTCTTCTGGAATAGGGAAGAATGTTGTCATTAATTTTCATACATAAAGTACTCACTGCTATTTGTCTTCCCATTGAATATATTCTAGAATAATTCTAGGAGTAGCACTCCTGGCCCATCCTGACTTCGTTGATTAAAGGTTTTGTAATCAAAGTAGGTGTTAAAGTTTTACTTTTTGTGTCCTGACAAGATCAGAGCAAGGCATCTGGCTAAGCTGTGGACTCTGGACAGCTTCTGTCACACACACACACACACACACACACACACACACACACACACGGTTCCTCCATGTGTATATTTTGATCACAGCTTAAATGTTTGCTGTGGCTGCATAAGCCAACTGTTGACTCAGGTCAACAGAATGTTCTGCTGGGCGTTTATAGGGACCACATGATAAATCTGTTTGTAGTGCTGTTGAGTGGTTACGGAAGGGGTGATGCTGCTTTCTTTTCTTGCATTCTATGCATTGTCCAAAAAAAAAAAAAAAAAGACAGAAGACAGTAAAACAAGTGTAATTACATATTTGCAGAAATAGAGATCTTAGAATTGGGGTAAAGCACAGAAGCCTAATATTATTTTGAACATAATGATCAAATATGATGCTGTATACACAAAATGTGCACTACTCAAGATTTGTGAAATGGGTGCATTCAAGATAATCTATTTTTTTTTATAGTTTTGTTGGGCTAAAGGACATAAAATATTTTTAGAACATCTGAATTGATTTTCTGTATACAGTAGACTGACCGTGTAAAGCACATAAACACGATATTTAGTATAGATTTAAAAAAAAAAAAACCAAACAGTTCTCAAACTGAACAAGTGCTCTACACATAGAGCAGGAGAGATAGTAGTACCATCTGGGTTTGGGACTCTTATTACCAGATCAAAATACTGTGGACACATAAAACAAAGAGTTAGTGCAGTAATTTATTTATTTCTTTATTTATTTCCAGAGTTCATTGGAACTCTGTTTCATTGTTTAAATTTGGAGTGTCAGACTGTTTCTTTTGACAAGCATTCTCATGGTATCTGTACACAGAATGAGTGAAATACAGCCTTCTGATTGATCTGAAGGATGCTTTAATTCAGCACTAAAAATTGTAGCATTCTTGCTTGAGGAGTCAACACTAACTGGGACCCGCTCAGATAATCTCCTCAATCAAGACATGTCTGGTGCTGGAGAAGGAGGAAAATAGATGTTAGAGCTCTACCAATTTGACCATTGTAAAATTCCTTCCGTATAAATTGCACTGTAAAGATGTGCCATTAGAAGATTTTTGCTTGTTTCTTTGCATGCCAAGTGGAGCCCAATGCATATTAGCTAGACCAAGTTGGCCTCTAAATGGAGAATTTTCACTGTTTTTCACTGATTTTCACATTGGTAGTATAAGTGCAGAGCACTGAGATAGTGCCCTGGGATATTTTTTGTAGCTACCAAAATTATATTCTACAGGTGAGAATGGAAAGTAATGCTTTCACTTTTTCATTTTTTCACCTTTTCGTTTCGTATTGCCATCTTTCTTCTCTTAGAAGAAAACTGGAGTATGTTACATTTGTGTGAGACAGCAGCACTAAGAATAATTTATGGACAGTCGAATTCTTGTTAAATTCTCCATCATGATGTAAATAATAAACAGCAAAAGAGGGGAATGGGAAGAGTGTTAGAATTTTATTCATCTTGTAGCAGTGCATTTGGGAGAGTTTGCAGTCATGTTTTTGTGGATTCATGCTAAAACCATGCTGTTGTAACAGCACATACACATACAAACATATTTGCAGATTCAGATTGTGTATTCTTTTGAAGAACTGTCTTTTCTCTGGATATACTTATAATATTTTTATTCATTCTATGAATAAAACAAGTTAAGTGAAATTAAGTTTGTGGAATTGTGTATCCAGTTTGAGAGACATCTGTCTCTAAGACCTGCCACAGAATCATAGAATCATCTGAGTTGGAGGAGACACTTAAAGGTCATCTTGTCCAACTCCCTTGCACTGAGCAGGGACACCTATAGCTACATCAAGTTGCTCCAAGGCCTGTCCAGCCTGACTTTGAATGTCTCCAGAGACAGGACATCCACCACCTCTCTGGATAACATGTTCCAGTGTTTCACTACCCTTACCCTAAAAAACTTTTTTCTTATCCAGTCTAAATCTCCCCTCTTTTAGTTTTGAAACCATTTTCCTTTGTTGTGTCACAACAGACCCTGCTGAAGTCTGTCCCCTTCCTTCTTGCAGCCCCCCCTTTAGATACTGAAACGCTGCTATCAGGTCTCTCCAGGGCCTTCTCTTCTCCGGGCTGAACAGCCCCAGCTCTCTCAGCCTGTCCCCACAGGGGAGATGTTCCATCCTTTTGATCATTTTTGTGTCCCTTGTCTGGATATTCTCCAGCAGGTCCATGTCTTTCCTGTGCTGAGGACTCCACATCTGGATGCAGTACTCCAAGTGAGGTCTCACCAGCACAGAGTAGAGGGACAGGATTACTTTCCTCGACCTGCTGGCTATACTTCTTTTTGTGCAGCTCAGCATATGGTTGGCTTTCTGGGCTGCAAGGTCACTTTGCTGGCTCATATTTAGCTTGCCATACACCAGTACACCCGAGTCCTTTTTGGCAGGACTGTGCTCCATCCTTGCATCCCTCAGCTTGTACTGATAGTGAGGATTTTCTGTCTGTGTCTGCATCTCAGTGAAATTTGAAAAGGATCATTTGTGTCACATTAATTGATCTGACAGTCAATAGCTCACAGTTCATGAGGACATTTCTCTACATTTACACATAAATCTAGAATACTGACACTTCATTTACTTTGTAGATTTCAGGAATTGTTTTATTCTGAACATCTTACGTTAATTGCTTCCTTTTCCTGTGTCACATAATACCCAGTGTTATGCATAACCAGTTCTATGATTCTATGATTCAATTATAATCCCTGTGAAGACCATTACCTTCCTCAAAAACCCTATATATTAGAAAAAAAAATCACAGGAATCTGTTTTGGTTTTACTTATGTAACTAAGTGGATTCCTAGCAAGTAGATATTTTAAAATTACACTCAAGTACTTTGCATTATTTATGCATTCTTTCATAAGCAGATATTAGGATCTTCTTGTTTTAGAATGTAGTTTCTCTGTAGTCTGTGTATATTTTCAGTTGAGAGCTGCTTTTAACATTTAATTTTAAGTCTGATTTGGTAACATTGAGTAGAGCCTAATCCTTGGAGAAATATTTATATTTCAGTGTTAGGCAGTAGTTATTAATGTTTATTCATGAAGGGTACATTCCTTAAATAACCTACTTTAGACCAAAAGTAAAATATGTTAGCAAAGATGTGTGAGCAGAGGTGGCAATCCCAAGTCACCCTTTTTTGAATTTTTCAATTGAATTTATAAATATGATTGTGCTGTTTAAGTAGTAGTTTAATCTTTACTTATTTGTCTCTTTCTTTTGTCTCTGTTTCAGCTTGGAGAAAACAAGAGTTGGAACGGACAGAATGTTGGGTTTACTGAGCCAACAAGTAGCAGTAAGTATAGTTTCCTACATTCGTATTTATTCTTGGTTCTTTTAGTCTCTGTAGGATTTAGATTATTCAAGCCAATTGAAATGTTTTCTCTAGATTTGCAATTTGATCACTTAAGTCTGAAGTATCCTGTGTGTGAGTATAGATGTGGATAAATGCAGGAACAAGATGATTTTCACTTACCCTTATTTTCAACATTTTTTATTTGCTCATTTAATAAAATCAGCTATGATTTTATTAAACCATTGAGTCCTGCAGGTTGTTGGAGAATTAAAGAAGTATCTGAATTGCAGGGTCAGTACCGCATTCCAGCAAGGCTGCATGTATCTTATGCATCTTCTTCTTCTCCAAGGGTGGAGATGTCACAGCTTCTCAGAACAACATATAATTTTCCTCACACTGATTTATTTATTCATGTGTTTTTTATTTTTATCCAGTTGGAACATCTGTTTGTTTATGATGATCATTTCCTGTTTTGCTGCTACCTTCCCTCTGGGAAGTGCCCAACTCCATCATTTTGACAAACTTTTCTTAGGTATTGGAAAGCTACTGTTAGATCTCACAAAGATACCACTATCCTGCAAGCAGTTTTTCATCATTTAAAATTAAATTTCCTAGACTCTAAGATCCCAGCTTGTCTACAACGATGCTGTGGGATATTGTGTCAAAGCCTTGCTAAAATCAAGGCAAATTACATCCATAGTTCTCACTTTATTCATAAATCCAATTTTTCTATCATAAGACAATCAGGTTGTTCAGGCATTTATTATTGTTTAGGTATTTATTCTGTCTTTGATAAATTCATGCTGATTTTTCCCAGCAACTTTTTGTCTCCTGTGTGTGTCTGTAATGGCTTTTAGAAGACTTCCTGCGTGAAGAAGTCCCTTTTAGTCCCTGGCCTAGGGACTAAAGTAAGGCTGGCCAGCTTGCCCTTTTTCATAAAGATGATGAGGTTTTTCTCTAGTTGTTGGAGACTTCCCCTGATCTGCGTGGCTCTTCAAGGATGACAGATAGTAGCCACAAAAGACAAAAAATTGTTCATTTGGAACCCACAGATATATCTCATTTGGTCCAGTGGACTTCTATGGATTGAAATTTTCTCTAGAAATCACATCAGCTTCCACTTCTAGTGGTTTCTGTCTTCCTCCTTGAGACCTGTCTATGCACCCAAAGACATGGGAGACCTTGCTGGTGAAGACCAGCTTCAGTTTCACTGCAGACACTACAGTTGTTAACAAATAGGACAAGCCTGTAGGTCTTTCTGATAGATTAAGCTGGCAAAGGATGGCTTAAAAAAGTCAGAGACATGCTAGAGCAGGTCCAGAGGAGGCCACAAGGAAGATTAGAGGGCTGAATGTACCTCTTCAACAAAGACAGGGTGAGAGGTTGAAGTTGCTCAGCTGAGAGAAGTGAAAGCTCCAGGGAGACTGTATAGCAGCCTTCCAGTACCTAAAGGGAATCACAGGAAAGATGGGGAGAGATTCTTTTATCAGGGAGTGCAGAGATAGGATGAAGGGTAATGGTTTTGAACTGGAGGTGGGTAGGTTTAAGTTAGATACAAGAAAGAAATTCTTCACTGTGGGGGTAGTGACAGGGTCTCTCAGGACAGGTCTCTGAGAGAAGCTGTTGAATCTCTGGATATGTGCAAGGCCAGGCTGGATGGGGCTTTGGTCTGGTCCCTGGTGTAGTGGGACTTGTCCCTGCCCCTGGTAGGAGCTGGAACTAGATGGTCTGTAAGTTCCCTACCAACCCAAACCATCCCATTTTTCTACCATTTTTCCCAGCTCTGGACTTGGTGTAGTGTGGAAAAGGTCAAATTCACTTTTCCATGAGTACCTAATTCTTCTTTAGAACCATGTTGATTTTTGAACCTCATAAGAGTCTCAAATGTCATCTCTAAACTATGAATTGTAATAGAGGTGAAAGTATATTAGCTGTCTTTTTTTTCTCTATTACACATCTGAATTTGACATCTGACTTAGTCCAAAATGTAGTTTTTAAGAGAATTCAGTACTCTTCAACTATATATGGAGTCTTCTCAGTTGCTGGACCTGGGGAAGAATTGAGGAATAATTTGTGCTTCAATTTACCCCAAAGTCTTGCCAGTATTTCTAGTGACCTTGGTTCAACATATGCCATTGTTTTTTCCTTGAAATGGAGGATATTACAGGATCTAAGACTTATTTTTAATTGCTTCCTTCAAGCCCCGTCTTGAAGGAAGTCCTTACCAGTACTAGATTATTGCTGTTTGTATTGTTAAAATCTGTAGGGACATGGCCCATTATCATCTACAAATGTTAACATCTTCAAATGTTAACATACTGAAGTTTAGGGCAGCAAAATAAGACCTCAAGCTTTTCTCTGTTATCCTCACCATGCCTTGTAGCAAAGATATGTACAGATAATAGGATGACCATTTACTACCATCTACTACACCAACAAGAAAATATTATGCTTTACCTGGTAAGAGTACTTTGTTGAACATACATGTAAAGCCAGATCTAGAAGGTGAAGGCAAACTCATTCAACAGGAAACAGGATCAGCAATCATTGTGTTGTAAACCTGTGGTAACCAAAAGACTCTTCTTCTTGCATTGGCACAGATGTATTTGCAGATACCACAGTCTGTAGTACAGAACAGGTTTACAGTCTAGATTGCATTTCTAATGCATGGAAGGCATTCTTAGATGGTCTCATTTTCATTATTGTGATACCCAAATAAATTGGAAATCAAATGAGGGGTACTAAATATGTCAGTAGCCATCATCTTTTTTTCTGACAGTGCTATTCAGACACCATTGTGCTTAATCCCGAGTCCTTTACTCCCTTTTCTAGTCTAGAGGACTCATTCATGCTAACTAGCTGACTACAGTGTATCGTTTTTGTTTTCGGAGGGGCTGTGCTGTCATTTGACGGAATAGGAAGGGTTTGAATATGTATACAGTATTCACTTGATGTTTGCATTTGTTGTAATCCTAAAATTTAATTTTAAGCAGTCTTGAAAACCTAGGATAGGCTCTAAGATCGCTGCATCTACCACTTGGCATCTCCTATTTGGATTTCTAATAATTTTATTCTAGGAATTTTACTGTATCCTGTTAGCCCAGCATATTATTCATCAGTTTCCTTTCACAGGCAGGTACTCTTTCTTTGTGTACATAGTGCACTAAATTTTGATATAAAACTATGTGAAATAAAACCGGAATAGTAAAGTGAAGTTGTACGTTGTAGTACAACAGAAACAAAAAAAGTGGAGTTGAAGAGCAGATTCCATTGTGCTTTTATTATGTAGTTTGTTTTGGCTGAGAAATACCCTTCAGTCTATCCTCCTACATACTTGATGCGTTTTTAGTATTTCCTGTTACATGTCCTTGAAATTTCTCCTGTTCCCCTACCTCATGTGCTTTTGTAGCTACCGTTGCAGCAGACTTCATTTCTGTTCCTCCTACTCATTGGCAAAGCTTCTTCCCACTGATTTACTTCTTTACCTTTCATCTTCATTTCACAATCCCAAAGATGGCTTGAGACAAGAACCTGTTTGTTCCTTTGCTTGGAAGATCTCAGACATCTTCCACACGTGGAATAACAGAGACATGAGTGAGATTTTTCCATGATGCTCCTGAAAGTGATGTTCAAGCCAGTATTCTTTGAGCACAACACAAATATTTGCAGCCCATGTAGAAGATGTTTACTGTTAACAGGATGCTCATTTATTTCTTAGGATTTGACTTAAGCAAGTACTCACAAAAACAAAATGTGAAAAAATAAACAGTCCTAATGCAAACTGTTGTCTCTTGGGAACATTCAGCTTTTGGTTTTGTTTTTCTGGATAGGGATAATCATACATGTCATACAGCATGTGTTCTAGGAGAAGCTGTAGATGAGGCATAAAATATTGCAAAATTAAGAACATAACTGTATAAAACTCAAAGGAAAAAATAATTTGAGGTTTCTTTATATTTCTAAAAAGGAAAAAAAAAATTGCTTTCATAATTTTTCTTTTTTGTCCTACCCTCAGTTTTCATAGACTAGATTTCCTTTATCTATTTCCTGAAATGTTGGTCTCCACAACATAAATATCAAAAAACTAATGATAAAACAATTACATTCAGAAGAAGCCTACCTCTTAGTAAAGGACAGGCTTTTTTGTTTTTACTGCCTAACATTTTATTACTAAGGATTCCAGTGTGACTTTACAATCTTTGTTCTTCAAAGTACATCTGCTCCTGCTGTTTGTTCACCACCTGAAATCATAATCATTTGTTTGTGACATCACAGTTAGTCACTGTGAAGATGGTTAGATTGTCACTAACAGATGACAGTGATTTCAGATGGTAAATGAGCAGCAGGAACAGATGATCTCCTAAGGAACAAAGATACATGATCTCTTGCAATTGTTCTCAGTAGAAAACAAGCTGTGAGAGAACAAAAGCAATTAGATATTCAGAAGTTTCTTAAATCTGTAATGAGAAATTTCAGCATTTGTCCATTAATGTAAACCCTAACTGTATGGTTACATTCAAATTTGTATTTAGAAATCTCAGGGTTTTTTTTTGGGGGGTGGGTAGGGAGATGGAGGTGGAGAAATAGGAGCACAATAAATAAGTTATCAACTTTTATAAGGGAGTATCTTCACTTTGGAGGAAATAAAAATTATGTGAACTACATAGTGCTGGCACTTGATGGTTTTATAAAAACTTTTTAAAATAGTCCTTTGTATGCTTATTTTCCAGCTGGGGATTCTGATGAAGACTTACAGTAGTTAATTTAATACCTCTGTATTTCTATGAACAGTAACATAAGTGTACAATTTGGGTGTAAAGTTTTTATTTTATACTTCAGGCATTTTAAAATGAAGTTTATCTGTGTTATATTTTGCTGAAACATTTAATTCCTTCTGGGGTATTTCAGAGGTGATTTCCAGTGCGTTGTATGCATTTTTACTCAGTACTAAGTACTGTTGTTTCTGGAAGGATTCAAATCAGTGTGTCTGTATGTGATATGGGATTTGGGCACAACTGAGGTGTGCGAGACTGTTGGTCCTCCTCCATTCCCCACGTGTCCTTCCTTTTGAGATGCTTGGTTAGGTAATAAAAATAATACAAGTTTTGCGTCTTCAGATGTGATGCCATCACTGCTGAGTATAGATGTGTATTTCTAGCATACCTACTGTTTTAAACACGCATCCAGAAAGTTGAGAGGCTTACAATGTAGGTTCAGTTTCCTTCTTCACTAGGAGAGTACTCACGAGGTACAGAGTAATCTGGGTAATGAAAACCTCTGTGTGGAGATGTGTATCTAATAATCACTATGATCTGCCGACAGAGATTCAAGGATCAGATATTGTCAAAATGCAATAAATCCACAGAGAAAGTATGATCTAAAGCAATCGTGACATTGTACTATTGATTATCTGTTGATTAAAACATTTGTAAGTGAAGGTGCAGTCATGTATTATAGTGGTTTGCACAAAATACCTTCTGTGTATTTTAGGTACAGGTTAAACAAAAATGTTGCAAGCGACCTGTTCCTTGGTTCTTGAATAGCATAGATTAAGCGTAAATGAGAAACATACACTTGGGCTGTGAGAGCAATGGTTTAAATGTTCTGAGGCTGAGAAAAAAAACAAGTCTTAGCTTTTTTAGGAGATTGCTTAACCACAAAGCCTGTAATGTATAAATGGGTAAGAGAGAACTGCCACCATGACAGTAGATAGCCAGCTGTCTGGGTAGTTGATTTCAGAGAAATTCAGCTTTTGCTTTTCCAAGTCTTCTAAATTTGCTATATGAATTATGTTTGTTCAAAGTTGCTCTCCCATTCCTTTGAAAAAAACTGAGTGGGAAATATCAGCGCAAAGCTCTTTCTTGATGTTAACTCTCAAATTCAGATTTAAGAATCTAATTCTGAAAATGATCTGCGCTTAATCTTCTTTGTTCAGCCAAGCAAACTGAGCAGTATCCCTCAGTTAACCTCAATACTGCATTTCTGTAAATACTTTCATTTTTGTCCTTTTCCCATCCCCACCCTTTTTCTCACCTGGAACCCACCAGCTACATTGCCATTAGTCTACAGTAATATTTTCCTTAAAGATCTTGAACTGAGGCGTTCTTGCTGTCAGAACCAAGACTTAATTTTCCATTCTCCCCTCCATCCTCTTTACTTACATCAAACATCTTAGCCCTATGACTTCCACTCCCCCACGGTTTTCTCCTCCTCTGATTTCATCTTCACTCATACCTATGCTGTGTTTGTTGATGTCCCCCTTGACCTTCTTAGCTTCAGCAGCCTCTCTATCCTTGTCTTTCAGACTTGCTCATTCTTTCATCTCTTCTATATACAGGTCATGCTTTTGTTTTCATCATCACAGTTCTTATTCCCTTCTTAATCTGTTAATGAATAGTCTTGCCTAAACAGGTCACTGTCTGGTTGTACTTAGGCACTCTCCTAATTACTTCACACCCTCAAAGATCACTTTTTTGCTGCTTTTACAAGCACCGTGATCTGTCAGCACTCTAGCTTCATTTACTAATAGGAATAGTATCTTTCTGCATTTATATTGGTTCTTTTACTTCATCTAGATTGTAGATTGCATGGGACGCCATTATATTGTTGGATCCTTACTGTGCAGAAATTATAATGTAGAAATAATAGTGTAGGTGTTTTGCTTATGTCTTTTTCATATTATATCTGTAGAAATTTCCCATTACAAAGATTTATAAGGTCTTATTTTTAACAAAACTGTATGTTCCCATAATCTTCCAGAGTAAAGCTGTGAAATGTTTCAAAGGACTTTTCTCACTAGCATTTAACATCAGTTATTACATAAAATATATACAGTTTAAGTCTCCTGTGATACTACAGTTTCAAATTGGGTGTACTGAAAGAGTTTCAGTAAAATCAGTCAATCAATCTGTTTGTCTGTCTGTCTATCAAGACCTAACCTCATGAAGAACAAAATAGTTTTTACTTAAATGTCATGGTTATTTTAAGGTTAAGTAAGCTAGAATTTTAACAAGTGTCTTTATATAACATCAGTTTGTTTAAGGTCGTATAGACGAGATCATTGATGGAAGGACATTGTGTAATGACAAAACATTTTTTCTCATCTGAATATTGCAGTAGCTGGTGACTTAGAAATACCGCAGATAGTTGTGGTAAGTAGATAATGATTGAATCCTGGCTTTTCCAGCCAAGACTGTGTGTAGACTGTTACTGAAAACATAATGGACATACTATTTGCCTATTCACTTGTTTGACTGATGTTTTCTGAGTTCCTGCTGAGGTAATAAAATTGGAAAATCTTTCAGCATATAAATAGGCTTTTTTACCACAAGTGAAGTATGAAAAGATAACTACTTTTTATGATAGTATTTATATTTTTCAGTCTTGTTATTGAAATAATTATTTATATAAATTCTCTTTTTTTGCTCCCAGTGAATTTGTAATGGACTATAAGACAAAACATGCCAGTTCTGTGGAAGAATTGTAGCAAGTGAAAATTCTCCATGTGTCTTAAGATTTTGTCCATTTTAACTTACATAATAATGAAATCAGAGTTGCATTTGGGTCTAATTTCTCTTACTTAATATCTTAGTTCAAAATTTTGCAACATATTTTCAGCAGTGCAGTAGAAGGCTTTATTCAATCTGAATATGGGTAGCATACAGTGAAACAAAGTTGGATGGTTATTGATTGAGTTTTTTATTCAGTTTCAAGAAATACTGGATAATCTCTGTGAACAATTTTTTTTTTAATCCATTGATGAGTTATTTTCAGAGTTATTTCAGAGATAATGGCTTTAAACAATTTATGAGCAAGTCAAATACTGAATTATATATCCTGTTCATTTTGTGTCACTAGACAAGACATGTAAGTACTACTACATGTTTGTATCCCATTCCAGTGGTTGTAGTGTAAAGAAGAGCATATGCTCTACAGGAATGTCAGGGGAAGCCATACACCAGCTACAGGACTCCTGACACACCAACAAGTGTAATTTTTCTGTTGGATTATGGGAGCCCAGATAGAAAATTGTGGTTTGGTTTTGGTTTAGACCAAATATACTGAGTTTCCTTGAAACAGTCTATGAATGGCCTTGAAACTGGAAAAGTCATGAAGTGGATACTATACAGAAGAGTATCTCTACAGTGTCGATCAGGAAAAAAGGGAAAATCAGCTCTGTTACATATGTGGATTGACAATACAAACCTGATGTTGTACATCATCTTTTGGAGTAACAATAAAATCAAAATCTTAGCTTTTCATATTTTCCTGACAGAAATAGAAAACTGAAAATGGGACACCAGTGTTACTGGTATAGACACTTCAGAGTTGCAGGCAATACTGTCATCAATGTGAACCTTTCTCAACTTAGAAGGCCCACTGTTATGGGGTAACTTGTCTCTGTTCCTATATAGTAAATTCTATTTTACAGTCTAGTTACATTTTTGCTTATGTAGAGTGAAGGTCCAAAGCCGTTCTCTGGTGGCAGCCCATTTGCAGAAGAGTCCCCTGGAGCCCTCTGGCAGGGAGACCCTGTAGACAAAGGATTAGGGTTAAAAATAGCACCACTTCAGCAGATCTTTCGAAGACTGCCACTGCTGCTGCTATAAAAAGAAGTGGAATCAAAGTACAGAGATGCACTTCAAGGGACAGACACACGAAGCCATTTTGCATCACACATTTGCGTTGGAGTCTAAATTGTGTTGCAGCTGTGACAGCAAAAGTAGACAATAGATGATGAGATTTATTCTTAGGTGAGAGAGGTCTTTGGTTTGGAGTTTTCAGAGACTATAGAAGCTTGTAAGAGACTGCTAGCAATTACTGCCAAGGATGAGTAAGACATGTTTTTCAAATGTTAGTGATTACATTGCATCTCTTGCTTGAATGTTTTGGTAACACATTTGCCCACAGGTTTAAATAATATAAATGGAAATTATTTTAACATGTTTCATGAATGTACCTTGTAGTTATGTCCAGCAGAAGGTGCAGTGCTGTTGGTCTAAGTGGTAGAATTACAGTTCCTCTGACTCTTAATAGTTGTGATGTTACCTTTGAAGTATGACAAAGTCAGTATGGGATAACTGTTTAGCAGAGACATAAAAATCTTTTTTTTTCTGGGGGGGAGGAGGGAAAGACTAGCAGATATATGAAAGTATTCACCTAGAGGTGTTCTACTGCAACACAAGGAAGTGTTAGAGCAAAAGATCACAGAATCACAGAATCACAGAATCACAGAATCACCCGGGTTGGAAGGGACCCCAAGGATCATGTAGTTCCAACCCCCCTGCCTAGCAGGGCCACCAAACATACACATTCAGATCAGGTTGCCCAGGACCCCGTCCAACCTGGCCTTAAACACGTCCAAGGACGGGGCATCCACAACCTCCCTGGGCAGCCCGTTCCAGGGCCTAACCACTCTCCTAGTAAAGAACTTCCCCCTAACATCCAACCTAAATCTTCCCTCCTTCAACTTAAAACCATTTCCCCTAGTCCTGCTGTTATCAGCCCTTTTGAAGAGTTTACTCCCCTCCTGGGTGTAGGTTCCCTTCAGGTATTGATAGGCTGCAATGAGGTCACCCCGCAGCCTTCTCTTCTCCAGGCTGAACAAGCCCAACTCCCTCAGCCTGTCCTCATAGGGGAGGTGCTCCAGCCCCCTGATCATCTTAGTCGCCCTCCTCTGGACCCTTTCCAAAATCTCAATGTCTTTCTTGTACTGAGGGCTCCACACCTGGACACAGTATTCCAGATGGGGCCTCACAAGAGCCGAGTAGAGAGGGACAATCACCTCCCTGTCCCTGCTGGCCACCCCTCTCCTGATGGAGCCCAGGATCCCATTTGCCTTTCGAGCTGCCAGAGCGCACTGCTGGCTCATATTCAGTCTCTCGTCCATCAGGACCCCCAGGTCCTTCTCTGCCGAGCTGCTCTCAAGGACCGCTCCTCCCAGCCTGTACAGGTGCCTGGGGTTCTTCCGGCCCAAATGCAAAACCTTGCACTTTGCCGTGTTGAACCTCATCAGGTTCACCCGAGCCCAGCCCTCCAGCCTGTCGAGGTCCCTCTGAATGGCATCCCTTCCTTCCACCGTATCAACTGCACCACTCAGCTTGGTGTCGTCAGCAAACTTGCTGAGGGTGCACTCAATTCCCTCATCGATGTCATTAATAAAGATGTTAAAGAGCACTGGTCCCAAGACAGACCCTTGGGGGACACCACTTGTTACCGGCCTCCACCTGGACATAGAGCCATTGACCACCACCCTCTGTCTGCGGCCTTTCAACCAATTGCTTATCCATCGGGTCGTCCACCCATCAAATCCACTTCCCTCCAATTTGGAGATGAGGATGTGGTGGGGGACCATGTCAAAGGCCTTGCTCAGGTCCAGGTAAATGACATCGGTCGCCTTCCCTTCGTCCACCAATGCCGTCACTCCATCATAGAAGGCCACAAGATTAGTTAGGCATGACCTTCCTTTGGTGAAGCCGTGCTGGCTGTCTCGGATCACATGCTCATTCTTTATGTGACCGAGCATGTTGTCCAGGAGGATCTGTTCCATGATCTTCCCAGGCACGGAGGTGAGACTCACCGGCCTGTAGTTCCCCGGGTCCTCCCTGCTCCCCTTCTTGTATATGGGAGTGACATGACCCTTCCTCCAGTCGTTCGGGACCTCACCTGACAGCCACGACTTCTCAAATATGATGGAGAGCGGCTCGGCAACCACCTCAGCCAGCTCCTTCAGGACCCTGGGATGCACGCCATCCGGCCCCATAGACTTGTATTCATTCAGTCTAAGGAGGCACTCTCGGACTTGCTCTGCCCTTACAGTGGGGAGGGATTTACCTCCTTGGTCCCCACATAGAGGTTTGGTGATGCAGGGTTCAGGGACGTGAAAAAGACTAGAATCCTGGCCACCAGTGAAGACCGAGGTGAAGAACTCATTCAGCACCTCAGCTTTCTCTTCATCTGTTGAAGCCAGTTCTCCTTTTAAATTTATCAAAGTAGGTACGCCCGTTTTGGCCTGTCTCTTCTGGGCAATGTACCTGTAGAAGGTTTTCTTATTGTTTTTCACATCCCTTGCCAAGTTCAGTTCTGCCTGCGCCTTGGCTTCCCTGATCCCACGTCTGCAAGTCCGGACGGCGTTCCTGTACTCTTCCCAGGTGACACAGCCTTGTTTCCAGAGCTTGTACACCCCTTTCTTCGCCCTCAGTTCTCTCAGCAGGTCCTTGCTGAGCCAAGCCGGTTTCCTACCTCGCCTGCCCACTTTCTTATTCAGAGGAATGGAGACCTCTTGTGCTTCCAGGAGGGCATCTTTGAAGAGCCGCCAGCTCTCCTCAACATCCTTGTCTTTGAGGGCAGTGCGCCAGGGGATCTTGGCCAGCAATCCATTGAGTAGCTTGAAGTCTGCTCTTCTGAAGTTCAGTGTCCTGGTCCTGCTCTTTGCCAGGCCCACATCGCTTGAGATCACAAACTCAACCAGGGCGTGGTCGCTGGAGCCCAGGCAGCCTCCAACCTTGACGCCTTTGATGATCTCCTCGGCGTTGGTGAGCAGCAGGTCCAGCAATGCTTCACCTCTGGTTGGTCTGTCCAATACCTGAACCAGAAAGCGATCATCAATGGATTCCAAGAGCCTTCTGGAGCTCTTGCAGCTCGCCGTGTGGTTTTCCCAGCAGATGTCCGGATGGTTGAAGTCCCCCACCAGGACAAGAGCCCGTGAGCCAGACATCTCACGCATCTGGAGCAAGAAAGCCTCGTCAACAGCCTCCCCTTGATCAGGTGGTCTGTAGTATACCCCTAACACCAGCTGACCTATATTTGTCCCATCTCTAATCCTAACCCACAGGCTCTCAACCTGTTCCTGACTGCTTCTCGTAGGGAGCTCCTCACAGTTTATCCAATCTCTGACATAGAGAGCAACTCCCCCACCCCTCCTACCTCGCCTATCTCTCCTAAAGAGTCTATAGCCGTCGATGGCAGTATCCCAATTGTGGGAGTCATCCCACCACGTTTCTGTGATAGCAACAAGGTCATAACTTCCCGAGTGATCCCGAGTGAAAAGATTTCTTTGTCCCATATTTTTTATTAAAGTGCTTGTTTGAAGACTAATTACGAGAATTCCTGGAGAAATTTGGTCTGACTCTTATTCCTCTATTGATGTCATACTCCTTGTTTTGTGATAGCATAGTTACTGCAGTAACTAAGTTGTTATTATATATCCTTGAAGGATTCAACAGAGTTGAAGTAAGCAGACAACAGAGGCATGATATTAAAAAAAAAAATAACTTCCTCAATAATATGTTAGAAATACATAATGAGTTCCAAAAAAAAACCTCCATGCTTGATAGATGTTTTCAAAGAGAGCAAATTTTATTGGATTTTACGGCAAGTTTCTAAGAAGCTTCATGAAACATGGGCCCTGAATATAAAATCTTAATTGCTTGCAACTATATTAATGTAATGGCTATATTGTAATGGAATATTACATTACTTTGTTTCCAGAAATAATCAATGACTGTAATATAATATCTGCTCTCTGAGCCAATGTATGATTTAAATTAATTATTGCTTATAAAGCACTTTGAAGTCTGTAGCTGAAAGGTGTTGCATAAGTGTAGAAGTACTATTATTAATTTAACATCACCATTAGAGTAAAGGCAGTGCTTTAGATGCATTTGCTATACTTTGCTCAATATCTTTTTATTCATCATATGCTGCATATTAGTTATTTTAACATTTAGAGAGCTTAGTAATCTGGAAGTATTCCAAACCATTGTTCCAGACAGCAGTTAGACATTTGGGTGGATCATGTAAAAACAGTGAGATGGCTGAGAAAGCATGTAAAATGTTTGTTTTAAGTAATATTACATCAATGGAACAGACATCTGCTGTACTGGATTTGGTTTTAAACGTCTTGAAACTTTTTTTTTTTTTTTTCATGTTGCATGATCTTTATTTTCTGGAGAACTAATGCATTATTTTTAAAGTATGTTATTATAGACTCTGTTCAATTTTGATTTTCATTTCTCGAGTACGTGTTGAAAATCAGACATACAGTGGGCCAGGTCTTAGGAGGGACCAAACACCCTGTCACTCAGTGTCCTTGTGTTTGTTTTTGAAACCTGACTTCACCTACCTGAATCTATAGTATCCTTTTTAATTTCATTCATACTATCTCTTGTATAAAACTATATATAAGTGTGATCAGTGATAAGCCTTGGAGGCTGTAGCCTCAGAAAAAGGGTATATTACCACTCTATTACATGATGATTATGCACTATAGAATAATAATGGGTGTTTACACAGCTGCTATTCTCTGCAAGGTTATATTCTACCTTGTCTCAGATGGAGAGAAAGACACTTTGGAGACCCCATCCTCCATCCTTCCCAAGTAGTACTGTTGTGAATTTGTTCTTAGCTTTGGATTTCAGTGCAAGATCACCCTTGTTCTTAGGGCTCCTCAGCCCCACACAGGCAGGGCAAGCAGCAGGCATGTGGTACAGGTGCATCCAGCTCTGCCTCGGTGCTGGCACAGTGCTGGGTGCAATGGCAGCAGCATTTCTCTCTGAAACTGAGATATTCACAAAGCAGAGCTCTATCCTCTCTTTTGCATGTTCTTAAAGTAAAGAGAACAGCCGTGCTCTCCAAACTGGGCTCGCATAACCCCACAGCTAGGTCCTTCACAGAACTTTTCCAGAGCTTTGTGAAGGGTATGAGCTGACTTTCCAACTCTTTGAAATCACTGTTAATTTAAAAGCCAAATGTGTGAGTAAATCGATTAAAAGATTCACCTGTAAGCAATTTGCTGAGTCAGCAGTGAGGAAGTTCAATTTTCACTGTGTGGTTGAAAATGAGAATATTAATCACTGGTAATATTTTTAAAGTCTTTTTGCAGTAGACATTTCACTTAAGAATACCACTTGGACTTCTTGGAGCAGAATAGTCCTTTGCAGGAAACTGGAAATTATTTCTCTTCTTTGAATTTATTTTTCAGTCTGAGATTACTTTAATATGTATTGCAAGTGAATTAAGCATTGAATGCTTTGGTTTCTCTTGAGATAACTAAGTTAGTTAAAAAATAAGTTTGACATTTCTAAAATGAAACGCCATGTGGCTTGAGTTCACAGATGTTTTTTTCAGGTGTACACTAGGAAATCAATGTGCTGGTATGAAATTAAACATTTCAAGCTCATTTTTCAATTTAATAACAATAAGAAAGAAGCTTTTCTCTTACATCAGCAGACCAGATACTTGTGCTTCCAACAAATATTTCATTGTGTATATAATTACCAAACTTTGTCCCTAATTCTGCACATTTTTATACACAAAAATATTATCAAAACTGCTTACGTACATGTTCCTGTTTTTGAGGATGTTTGGGATCAAGATGTTCTCTAAAAATATTAAATATTTTAAATGTGGATCCGTTGCTCCTAGTTTAGATGTCACCAGAAATATTTGAATGTTTCCTGCAGTTCACATGAATAAATGTAATTCTGTAATGTTTGCTTTAATTCTTTTTGATATTTATAACGACACATGCATACTTTCTATGCTCAGTGTGAGCATGGTCCAAGACAACGCAAACTATAGGATGCTGTATATGCAGCTAAATGTTACAAAAATTAAAAAGGATTGAAGGGCAGGCAGTTGCACAGGAGTCATGAGCACAGGAACAATGTGGCTACAAGGCCATTTAGGATTAATTAAGCCCAGGCTGCTGTGGTAATTCAGCAGATGCTTTAAGCCAGCTCCTGAGGCACTGCAGCTACCTACAAGGAGCCGTCCTGCCCTCCTTTTGTCTCTAACTGCTCATTCTCATGAGTGTCACTGCATGGTCTTACAGGTGCTTGTGCTGGCACAGGCAATAGAGCAGCTGGAGAGAACAAACAACATCTGTAGGTGGGAGAGGGAAGAAGGACTTCTGATGGTGACGTGCTGTCACAGGCTAGTTTAGAGTATTTGTCAAACAGCCTAAATGACTCTATCAGGTAGGAGGCAGAAGGTTGTACCGAAATAATGATAGTGCTGCTGTTCTGAAGCAGCAGCTGTTCCTCATGGTTTGCAGAACTCAGAACCTTATTTATTCACATTGTGTATTCTGTGCTTGCCATGGTTTTAGAGTCCAGAAGTTTTTAACTACTTAAAAAGGGTGAGGGGAGAGGGGGAGGAAGAAGAAGAGCACTTCAGGTCTGCTTTGCTTCCAAACAGTTAGGTAATTTCATTTACAATTACTGTGGAAAAAAGATACTGCATTTAAGTGCTTACTTTGTATTCTGGTGAAAAGTATGTTAATGAAAATTGTCTACATTCCAAGACTGTTCTAGCGTAATAAGAATGATCTCTGCTTTTACTTTCAGCACCAAAGGGAATACTCCATCTCTCTCCTGATGTTTATCAAGAGATGGAAGCAAGCCGCAACAAATCAGCCCCTGGTACCACTGTAAGCTATTTGTCACCCAAAGAAATGAGCCAGACTTCTAGCTCTTTCTTCAGCATATCTCCTACAACAAATAGCACAGCTACAATTGCCAGGGAACTTCTCATGAATGGAACGTCCCCGACTGCCGAAGCCATAGGTCTAAAAGGAATATCTCCTGCTTCCCCCTGTTCTGCAGTGCAGCCTTCAAAACAGCTGGAGTATTTGGCAAGGATTCAAGGCTTTCAGGTATGGGAGGGGGAAAATGAAGCTCTTCAGCCAGAGTCATAGCATTGCCATCAGGGTTTTACTCTTGCCCTCTTGAATTGGGCATGCATGTAACTTATCTTGTAAAATTAGCTCGTGTTTATGGCAGTTTCTGGGTCCAGGAGATACAACCCTGCACCAGTATACATTACATACGTCCGTCCTCTTTTTAGTTCCTTCCTTCCATTCACTTTACTACAGCCTGTCTTTCCGTTGTTTATTCTCTGTAAGGAGTTACAGGCTCAGATCATGCTTCTGCTTGAAATTTTTGATCACCTCTTGGCATTCAAAGCTTTACAAACTGCTCTGACATTGGTTTCTCATGGACTCGAATCCAGATGACACTAATGCATTGCCTTAACTCTGCATTTGTCCTCTGGGTTGGCTTGTTAAAACTGTGCTTCTGCTTCCCACGCTGCACCTGTTAATTGTCACCTGTAGAACAGAGCTTCGATCAGAAGGTGCAACCTAGGAGCAGGTTTGGTATTAGTGCAGAACAGATTGTTTTTCACATCACTGTCAATACTAGAGAGTGTAAGATGTCCTATGCTGAGTCAGCATGCTGGTCCTTCAGCACTGATGATCTGTATCCAGCAGTGGCAAACACCGTATATTTTGTAGGACAATGAAAGCCTCTGTAGTACATTCAGTCATTTCTGCAGTGTAGAAGATGGAGAATGAGATCCTCTTCCTGAACACCATTACTTGCAAAATTACATGCAAATTTGTATGGTAGCTCATGTTACTATGTTGCACCAGTGAAGGATAGGACCAATTATGTAGAAACATTCTTTTTCCTGTCTCAGAGGCTTTTTTCCTTGTTTTTGTTTGTTTGTTTGCTCCTTTTCAGAGTTGTGAATTTATTTCATTTGAAAAAGTTGGTTTTGTGTGTTCTAGCATATGTCATTTGAACGTGTAAGCAAATTATGGAAATGGAAGGTTTCTGTTAGAATTTTTGCATGCCTGATAATGATATTTTTCATCAAAGCCCATGTAATTTACAAAGTATACAGTTGTTGGAAGTGATTTAAAAGAGGCTGCTAGTATTATGGAAATAGTGTCAGATGTTCTATTGACATAAGCAGCATAGTTAAATAACATTTGCGGACATCGGCTATCACCTGTTGTAGATTTGACCTAACATTGTTTCTGTCTAAAATGTACATTCATTGAGATTTCTATTGGCTTTCATTTTTAAAATGTAATTTTAATTCAATTGTTTGAATTTTTCTTAATAGAAGAAACAATAAAATCTAAGCCTCACAGTATGCATTTAACCTGCTAAGAGGAATTCGGTTTTTCTGAATTCCACTTGTTACCTGCCTTGCAGTAGAAACAGATGAATTCTGATGAAAAGAAATTCAATCCCTGATGCTTTCACTGCCTGCTTTCACATCTTGTCAGATTGCTTGTGTTGACTCGTAACGCTTTATTTTCATAGAACCAGTGCACAATTTGTGTTATTGTTTTGATTCCTACTTGCCTGCAGTATGTGGTGATTGTAAAATGATTAGTTGTTTGTCCTGTTTTTTGTGTGTGAGTTTTTTGGGTTTTTTTTCCATGCTTTGATTCTGGTTGCTAATGTAGAGATTGTTTTTAAAGGGTCTTACCTTGAGCCAAAAATATAATTCAGTTAGTCCATAAACTAGACTACTACATTTTACTTGCCCTGATACAAATCAAGACATTTGGTAGAGAATGTCTGTTATTGGCATATATCTTCTGTGTATGTAACTGCTGTTTTTACATCATATTAGAATGCTTTCTAACACTTTGCTTGGATAAGTCTGGTATTGATGTGAAACTCTGACACTGCTGGATCCCTGAGCTGAGGTGGAGCGGTGAACAGAATCTCTGTGGGAAATGGCTTAGTGGCCTGGCAGGTGCATATCACAGGTCTCTTCACCATTTCAGTCTAGAAAGCTCTTTGTGTTCAAGAGTCTAAAAGCCTATTTCTTTACAGGTTAATTTTCTCAGATGTATTTAAAGTAGAAAACTGCTGCATTTACAAACAGATAGCTTGTTTCGTGTTTCCCAAGTGACCCAAAATGATTTTTAAATTTTTAGCATGTATTTGTATTATGGTCCAGATGATAACCATAGTTTTGTCTTTTATTGAAGAACATATACATTCTGTTCTGTTAAAATATATTTTTGGATTTTTAAAAAAATCAATAAATACTCATATGATGTTTCATTTGTAAATGTAAAAACATGTTATTTAGTCTTTTGAATGTTTATTCGAACTTCTTTAGCTACAGGGAACTTGTATTTAAAATGTGATGATTTAATTTAGACTCTACTAAACTGTATATGATCTGTCGTGTTCTATTGTAAGCCTTTAATATTAAGTTATTCGACCAGTGTATGGAAAAGTGCTAAAAAAAATTACATTATAATTCTAAATATATTTGTAATTGATAAGCAGCAATTCAGTGTCACTGAAAAAAAAAAACAAAAAAAAACAAAAAAAACCACAAAAATAAACAGGTGTTCAGCTCAGATTCTTTCAAGGCTTGGGCTTCAAATTACCAGTGATAATTAAACAAAAATACTTTACAAGCAAGCCTTTACAAAGTCTGAATGGAGCATTTTTAGTGCTCTCTTCATATTAATGTACACTATCAATTAATTGTTTTGCAGACTTTGCCCCAGATGTTGTTCAAAGAAAAATTCATCTTTGGTAAAATTGTTATTTTTAAGTGACTGTGGTGTTTTAGTCATTGTTTTGCAGCTAGATTAGTTATTTTTGGTGACCATGTAATTGCAGTAAGTTATTCAGTGTTTGTTTTTGTTCAAAGAGCAGAGAAACTCTTTACAGATGAATAATGTGAGCCTGCATTTGTTACGGAGGTAAAACGTATGTTGCAGGTAGCTTGTGTACAGTAGGAAATGCCCCTGGCTGCTTCCATGGTGAACAGATAGTACAAACGTGGTGCCAAGAATTGGACTCAGTGATCCTTGTGGGTCCCTTCCAATTCAGGATTCTGTGCTTCTAAAATGAAAAAAAAAACATGAGGGAGAGCCCACTGTCCCCTGCATGGCTGAAGCACACTTGGCTTGCAGTTTTGGCAGGACTTAGGTATGTTAACTTGTTGTCTGTGGTGACCATGTAATAAGACCTCACACATAGTGTAGTATGTTTCTACTTCTTTCTGAATGCAGTGGTTACACAACTGACCTCTTTTTTTTTTCTTTTTTTTTTTTTCTTTTTCTTCCCACATCTGTTTAGTGGTTAAACATTCCGTTTGATCAGTTGAGTGATTTGAATCTTGTACTGTTGGCCATTTCTGGATGTTTCCCATTTCCAGTAATGCAGGCACACACTTCAGAGGAAGTCCTGCTGGACACTCAAGTCAGGTTTACTTGTGCCCGTACATTTCAGCCTGTGGTTATGCACTGTAGGCAGCAGTGGGTCTAAACCAAATTCCCACAGCAGTATTGAATTTGATGATGAGTTTAGGCCTCTCTCTACAGTAGGCACTCATTTTGTATTGTTAAAGGCTGGATTTGGAAATCAGTCAAGGACAGGATATTACTACTGAGATAGGTATGCGAATCTGAGCAAAATTTGTACCTAACTGAATTTCAAGTTAAAGCTGTAGTTTTGAACTGATCTTTGTGTATTTGCACATTCTTTGCAGCAGGACCACAGATCAAATTATATAATGTACCTAAATACCATTTTCAAAGCTGACACAGGCACAATGGATGCTCACAGCAAGTCATTGAGTGTGAAATCATCCAGAAAGGTAGATGCTTAGGATTTTAATAAATGCCTGTGCAGATTAGTACCCAACTTCCAGTTTACTTGTAAGCATTGCTACCCTACATGTTTCACAGATTTGGGCTGCTGTCTCATACCAGGGACTGTGGTACTCCCTGTGAACTCACTGCTTGAAGTCATCGTACCTGTACAATTCCTGCCTTGTGCTGTGTTGTCTGATTCAGATGTGCACGGGTCTCAGGACATTCTCATATGCTTTGGATTTCACTCCGGTGTGATCCATAATGCTGCTTTCCTCTGTCTGCTCACACCTTGTGCTGACAGGTGCAAGCACTCCTACAGGAAGAGCAAAAGGGGAAGTCTTGTCTTTTCCAGACTTAGCATAGTATTTGAAGTAACCATCAATTTTAGTTGAGGCCTTGCTGTGACCAACTTGTGTTTTCTCTTTGTGGGTTTAACTTGCTAAATACTACAGAAAGGTCATTTGTCTTCCAGAGTAAAGGACAGTGACCTTCTCATCCACCCCTACTGAGTTTGTGGAGGTATTTGAATCTTGTTAACAGTTTTAATGACAGTTGAAGAGTTCCTGGTCTTTTTAATAATAAAGAGTTTAGGCTTGAAACCATTTCTCAGAGAGATAACTAAGAGACCACCATGACAATTGGATTTGAGTTCAGTGGAAATTCTTAATACAAAAGGAATGAACAAGGAATCCAACATTAAGCCTGAAGTAAATAATTGAGATATAAATTGTTATCACAACTTCTATGTATATATTCTTGAAACTTGATGCAATGGCCTTTAACTTCCTTCATTAACATTTTGTTCTCAAGTACAACGACTCATTGATGATGGACAAAATAACAATTTCCATTCAAAAATTCTTTTCCAAAGCTGGTTGCAATTAAGAAATGTTGCTTATTTAGTTAAATTAAAATTTATTGCTCTTCACTGGATGGAATCAACTCTCCTTTCGTTAGTTTTTGTTAGCTACATGGCTCAGTAAAATATGCATACTGTATTTGCTAGAGCTCCCTGGGAGAATTGACAGTAGCTATTTCCCTCCTGTTTTCTTGCCTCTGAAGCTGTTTTTTACCTCAGTAAAAACAATACCTTACCCTTTTTCAGTCCAACTTCCAGCTTCCCACAGCAAGCAGAACAAATTCTCTGAATTAACTCTGATTATTGCAAGAATTCTTTGGTATGGGTTGCAAGGTTAGGGATAAAAGCAGGCTGAAAAAAACCCCAAGCATTCCCCGTTGATTCCAGATTTAGATAGCTGCAGATGGTTGGGTGAAAGTAGTCTGAGAAATGCTTGATATTGCAAATCATTCTCAACAGAATCTAAATGTCCTGGCTTGGTTTTTTCAACACAGTGATCTTCATTTCTGTTACTGCTTTCATTTGAATAGAAGTATAGAATCATAGAATAAACTGGGTTGGTAAAGACCTTCAAGATCACCAAGTTTGATTGTCAACCTGAGCTGCTGAGTCCTATCACTTAATCATGCCCTCAGTGCCATTCTTTCTTCAAAACAGGGAGCAGCTTCTTGCTTCTTCCAGCCTTTTCTCCTGGCTCTCCTGCATTGTGTAAAGTGACCCCATGCTGTGCAATTCATCTCTTCTTTGGTAGTTATCTACTGATCCTACTCTGCACAAGTTATAGCTAGAAGTTTAATCATTTTTGGGCGATTGTGTTGAGGTGATCAAGTGTTTAAGGTAACTAAACTGTGGTAAAATTAATGAAAACAAAGACCTGTCTCCTATGAATCATGAAAGGTCAATATGATTTTGCTCAGAGAGTCACCCAAAACTTAGGGTTTGGGGAGGAAAGGTTCTGTGTATGAAGCCTATGAAATGAGTGTAATTTTAATTATAAAGTATGTGAGTTGTCAAAGAAAGTACAGTTTCAAAGTTCACTGCAGATGAATGAAAAAGGTTTGTTTGGTCAAGAACCATTCATGAGTAATGTAGCAAGTGCTAAAAACTGGAATGTAAACCTGGATGATGCTCTTCTGTCCTTGAGTCTGGCAGCTACAGAGTGGCTTGTAGCCACTGTCAGCATGGAACTGGAGTCTCAGCAAATGGTCTAGTGCCAGTGAGTATAAAGATCTCACCACTAGTTCAAACTAAAAAATATAAGCACTAGCTAAAGGAAACTCTTGAAACTGCAGTATCAGTCTTTCTGGCATCATTAATGTAATACAGATTTGAAAGCTATGTCAGCAAACTGTTTTTAAATAAATACTTCTTTGAAGATGGTCCTATCTCCTAAATCAGGACAAACTGGGATTTAAAAAAAATTAAATAAGGCTGTTAAAGCAATTGTTGCTTCATCCACATATGTGAAACCCCTTGAAATAGCTTGAGGGTGACTGTGTTGCCTTTTATTATCAATACCTGCTGCAGCATACAGGCATTGGAATTGGGCTTTTGGATCCTCTCCCTGTATCTTGGTTCTTTGTCAAGTTGATTGGCACTGTACTTGCTCATTGATCAAATGTGTGGAAGTCATCACTGAAAATATTGAATTTTGGCTCCCGCAGAGGGATGTGTGTTCCTATGTGTTTGTAATACACCATGTTCAATGGCCACTACCAGAATCTCAGCAGCAATTTTTGTCTCTTACCAGCAGGGAGCATAAACACCTCCTATAGAAATAGATGACAAAGTCCTCATTATCTTGGTTTCTGTCTCTTCTGGATGCTTTTCTTATAACCCTAATGTGAAGTTTGCACTTCTGCTGATGACTAAACTATTGTGTGATGTTCAATACAGGTGTTTATTGTGGGCTAACCCTGGCAGGCAGCTCGGCATCATACAGCCACTCAGTCTGCCCTCTGACGTGAGCTGGGAGTGAGAGCTGGAAAGGCAAAAGTGAGAAAATTTATGTGTTGAGATATAAACAGGTTAATACATAAAGCAAAGTTACACGCAAGAAAAGTGAAATCAGGAAATCATTCATTACTTCCGTTTGGTAGACAGATGTTTAGGCTTTCCTAGAAATCACTCATAATGGTTATTTGGCAAGAAAAACATTGGAAGTTCAAGCTCCCACTCTCCTTCTCTCCCCTCATTCCTAGTGCTGAGCACAGTGCCACATGGTATGGAATTTTGGTCATTGGAGCCAACTGTCCTGATTTTGTCCCATCTCAGCTCCTTGTGCCCCTCACCCCATCACTGGCAGGACAGTGTGAGAAAATGAAACCTCCTTGGCTCTGTGCAGCGCTGCTCAGCAACAGCTAAACATTGCTGTGTTATCAGCACAGTATTGGTCACAGTTCTGAAGTACAGCACCATACAGGCTGCTGTGAAGAAAATTCCTCCCATCCCAGCCAAAACCACTGCAGCTTTCTAAATTTCACTGGCATTTTTACAGTTCTGTACCAGTAAGCAGAGATCAGGAAATTGGAGAACACTTTTATCTGTGTGAACTTACAGTCTTTGTTCTCTGGAGAAAACTTACACTCTTTTATCAGGTTATTTTGTTACAAAATTTCCTCCTTTATTCAAGATTGCAAGTTTTGTCGGAGCAGTAAAAGAGATTAGCAGGGAAAGAAGTTTCCTCTAGGCAAGAGCAGCCACTCAGTCAGGTCTTTATTGATGATTTCAGTGGCGTTTGTGATTCACACAGCACCAGTTAGGAATATGGCCAGAAGGAGGTGACTGTGCATATCAGCCAGCAGCGAGGTGAAGATGCAGCATGGATCTTGTGGTAGGTCCAGCTTGACCTGGACTGAAGGAACTCAGGTCTGAAGCAAAAACTCTTAACAAACAGCATGAAGGGGTGAAGGGGGAGAAAAGAGGCGAGTCATCTCTCACTGTGATTTTCAGGTGAGGCTTTCAGAGGCTTTTTGCTCAAAACTCAGTCTCCTTTAGCATCGGGAGCACAAATGAAGTGGTATGTTTTCCAGCAGTGAGATGATTTCTTCTTCCCTGAGTTAAATAAAGCAGGGTGATTCTTTCCACACAATGTTATGTATCTTAGCTAGTGCACACAAACAGTCTATTCTTGGGATGGGTCTTTCAGTGAATTCAGGCAGCTGGTTCTGTACGTGCAGTTTCATGGTGATTCTATTCCTTGTTCAGCCCTATAGCATTTTGGGCTTTCACACACAGTGTGTCAACAGTGTACAGCTCACGCTTCAGCTCTTCACTTGAGTGGCAATCTTCCTAAATAAGAGGAGCGTTCCTGAAAATGTATTCCCACTGGCACTGTCGATATCAAGGACTTTCTATCTCCAGACTGACTGAATTCCCCTCTCCCCTTATCCAGCTGTGGGGCAGGTACCCAGGAAACAGCTCCTCTACACATGCCCTATACTGTGCTCATCCTCTGTCAGCTCCGTTAGCAGAACACAGCTCTCATCTTCCTCTCATTCTTAGGCCATGTGGTGAGAATAAGGGATCCAGGCCCCCCACCCATTCTTCTATTTCCATTGACTAGGAGTTATAAAACTAATTTCAGTTCCTATTGCTGTGCATACAGTATTTGTCTGAATCAGTACGTGTGAGGCAAGTAAGTTGTTTCTGAGAAGAACATCTGGTGTTATATATTGCTTCATTGTGCTTTGTAGTGATTTCACTTCTGAATAACTCAGTTTTTCTTATTTTTATCAGGTCTTTCTCATTCTTTCTGGGGAGGGATTGTGTTCAGCATTTTAATTTACTGGTTAAATTACTCTCTTCTACGTCTGTATTACATATTTTAGTTGTAGACTGCAGGAAGGGAACTGGGCAGCAAGGTGCTCTTCAACATAATTGTGGTTTTTTGTAGCATGCCATGTCCCACGGCATGACTTCAGCCTCCTGCCACAGGCAGCAGAGATTGCTCTCTGCTCTCTCGAGTGCTGGCTCTTGAGACTAGGATAGCTCACTTTGCATGTGCTCCACAGGAGCACCATCTTTACTAATATAAATGCTTACCAGAGTTAGGGTCTAACAGAGGTAAGGTGAGCAGTAGGTCCTGTATTGTATCCATCATCCTTCAGGCTGCAGCAGCAGTGCCAGTGGCCAATTTTCTCATAGTCAGAAGCAAGCATCACATCCAGAGGTAGGAGAGAGCTGGGTCTGCTTGGCCTGACTGAGTATCATACATGGCCAAACCTTACTTATCCCCCATGATACTGAAAACAGGAGCTCTGAATATACATAAGTAGTATAAAATAACTATGTGCAAGTTTCTTTGGCTTAGATACACTGATTTTGCTATTAAGTTATGCTATATATTCTCTTTGGGAACTGTGTCAAGTTTTTTTCAGTCTTATTCATACTTCTCATGCTTTTATAGGTGACAAGTGTCTGCCTTGCTACACAGTTAGGAATGTAAAATACTGCTGCAGCAAACTGTGACTGTCTTTTGCTGCTTACTGTTACCTGTTTCTGGCAGAGTAATGGTTTATTTCTTAGTCCAAAACCTAGGATTGCATTTTAACGGAGATTTAAGGCTACAATACAGCTGGCATTTGAGCTCTGTAGGAGAAGAGCATGCTAGAATCGCTCAAGATTTACTGCTGAGCTGTCAGTCTTCAGGCTACCGCGTGGCTTCCCCCATCTTGCAGTAGCTGCAGCAGAGCCGTGGCCACTGCTGGGAAGCAGACACCACGATTGATGAGCCCGAGGCGTGCTAATCAAACATGTGTTTTGTTGACACAATGATTGTGTTATATATCACATATGAATGTGCAGACCTTTATCTTTCCTTAATGATCTAGCAAGGGGTCTTTTTAAAATGTGGGTGTTTTTCATGCACTCCTTAGATTTGTTCCACAGGGGGTGACTATTAAACACATCTGACGGGCACGCAGTTAGCCAGCTCCCTGCTGAGATTAGTAAAATACTATATTTAGTAATCGCACTACATCAAGGAACTCCAGCATTGCAGGAAACAGTTTGATTCAATGCTTTTGCTCTGATTTTTTTTAATATATTTTGTTAAATTTTCTCTCTTATTTTTTCGTCTGGGGCAATTTTTTTCACTCATTCCTCTTCTGTTCCGCTCTCACAAATGAGATATATGGGACTGTAAAGCAGATAGGAAGAAAGCAAAGTGGTATTCTGAATCTCTCTTGTGACGTTTTGTGTCTAGAGAGACCGATCTCTTGTTTCTTGAATTGGTGAACCTGTTACTTGTTAGGAAAACTCTATGAATAATATAAGGGTTCAGGTTTTTAGGTACTAGAATACTGTATTATGAAAGCTTCTGGAATTGACTTTGAGGGAATGGTTTGAAAATAGCAAGTGGATTTAAATGGCTTTTTTCACTACTAGTATTTCTTCACCGATAAATGTGCATGAAACAGCATTTGAGCATCATTTTTTGATTTGGCCGTTTGAATTGTTTTATTAGGTCACCTGGCTGCCAGTCGATGAGTAACAGAGAGGGTAAACTGAAAGGCTAACATAGCAAAGATAGGCAGTTCAGCGGGAAGCTGAAGGAAGCTTCACGGGACATTTGTCCAATTCAGAATCACTGTTTCAAAATCTGATTTTTCAGTTCATTTTAGTTGGTTCAGTTAGCTGTAAATCTAAAGCAATCTATGTAGAATCTGAGAAGTTCTGTAAATTTGGGACTAAAGTTGCTGCTTTCACTTTAAGGGGCAGATTTAAAGAAATAGCATCCTTTGTTCTAACAAAATAGTCGGGGCTTGTCAATCCAGAAGATTTGTGCCTTGCTGAACATAATGGCATTTTATTACCTAGTTTATTTCTGCCTAGCATTCTGAGACTCCCGCTGATGCTTTGACTCAGAGTAGTTTTTGGTTTGGAAACATGAACTCCAGTGTCACAGATTACTTCTTTCTTTTGGTAATTCATATATTCTTTTTTTTTTTTTTTTTTTTTTTTTTTAAGTTAATAAATGTTCAATAAAGAAAGCATTTGGCCAGACAGAAGTTGTGTCTCAAACTGTGAACATCTAAGCATTGCTGTGTGAAAATAGCAGCCTTTCTTTTCCCTCCCTTCATCTTCTGTTGGTGCAGTCAGCCCAGCCCGTTGCTGACCATAGATGAGTGAGTTTGTGCCTGTAGCAGCTCTCTTGCCTTCCTCAGTGATGCCTCAGCAAAACATGGCCCTTGTTCATGCATGCTCAAATCCCAGTGTGCCCACTGAAGACCAGGAGAGTAACTCTTGCATGATGTTAAGGACATGTTTGTAGAATAATGCATGTGGGTTAACTATGGCCATTGTCTGAAGTTGTGTATTGGTCCAATGTTTGAAACTAGCCCGTTGCAAGACAAGTCCTGCAATATTTTTACTGTTTTTATTATAACACTGAAGGATATCATAGTGAAGCTGGATTCGAGAGACATGTATGTATATGAATGCAAAATAAGTGGGAATTTTCCTACTTATGGAGTACAGTTATGATAGAAGTAACCTTAACTACAACTACAGTCTTATACACTGCAGCTTAGTTTTTCCTCTATAAAATAGCATGCATGGTTGAGAATTTTGGCTATGCCATTCCACATTCAGTTGTGACATTGTAAACATTCATTTTATATCTTCCTTTTTGCAAAGCTAAAAGTGTTCATCAAAACATTTCCATCTCTGCAATAATTTAAAATATTAAAAACAAGGGCTAAATTTCAACGTGGCTGTAAAATGTCTTCAGATCTTCACATACGTTTCTATATGCACGTGCCTGTTGGTAGAAACCTTGCATGCATGCTCGTGCCATACAGCTTGTTCCTGAGTGACTTAATCTTTTAAAAAGATATGCAGTCGCATCTCCTGAGAATATCAAACATAAAAACATGGATGTATGAGTAAATCCACTCGGATTTTGGCATGTGCTTGTGGAAAAAAGTCGCCTAGGATTTATTTCATTGTTTTGATGCCTGGGATGCACTTTGCGTTTTATGTGCAGCAGTTTTGTGCCCTGTCTACACAGAACAATGGGGCGCTGTGTTTGGGATTCCTGAGCGGGTTATACATGATTTATCTCAGACACTGGCCGTGTGCAGTTACCCAGGAGAAAAGCAAGCAGTGCTGTGTGCTTTTCCCAATAAATGGGCACTCATTTAGAATTATTGCCAGGATCTGGCAGTGGCACTACTTCATGCTGTGTGGAAGTACCTTTGAGCAGAGTTACACGTAAATCACTCGTAACGGGCTGAGGCTGAGTTCTTGAGTTTTAACTCAGGAACTTGTGCAGCCCACGCTGCAAACATCAACGCGTTGGCCATTGTTTTCTAACCAAATCCTAATGCTGTTCTAGTAAAAGAAATCTCTGCTTTTATGCTAACCAAATCAAACATTCCGAACCTTAATGAGTGAAATTTCATTGCTGTTCAATCTTTAAAGCACATATTAATGACAAAACACAAACACACATTAATTACAAAAAATCAAAGCCTGAAAATTAGGATGTAGATTGTAATTATTCTCAGAAATTTTTAATTTTTTTATCTACATAATATATGGAAAAGGAAAGCGACCAGTTATGGCTGTGGTAGAGCCATTCCTCATGGGCCACACTGCCTCCTCTCCTGCCCAGCAGAGGGGTAGTTCAGGCAGGCTGGGGGCAGCACTCACAGCTCTTCAACCACAGGCACTTAGTAACTCAAATAAGAAAAGGATTACTGCAGTTGTTAATCTTAGCAATAGCTGTGCAAGCACTCTTGGAGCACTTGGCCAGCCTTTAGTTGCTGCTCCTTGTCACAGATTCTGAAGGAAGCACTTTCTACATCTTTTGTGTTCCCCTGCCCGGATAATAATGATATTCTTAAAGCAGTTTTATAGACAATGAAGATTCTCTCTTACTTAGTCATAATAGCACAGACATGTCAGACGAAACATTTACAGTATGTTGCTGGCTGAAAATCTAGAACCATCTGCTGATGTATGGACTATTTGGTAATATTCAGATACCACCATTTCTATCTGAGTGCCCATTCTGCTCAAATCAATAAATACCGCTCCACATTTAGTTGACAAAAAGCTCTCAAACTTCAGATTGCAGATCACATTTGAAGAAGAAACAGAAACAAAATAGTGAGTTTGAGAATGCAGTGTCTGGGCTGATAAATAGTAGAACAGGACATTTAACCAAACTACAATATTAGTCGCATATGTGCAAAAAATACAGAGAAAAAAATGAATGTTCCTTTGCTGACTGTGTGAATCTCTAGGCTAGAGAGACTTAATGAAAGGACAACATTTTATTTTGTCCCACTTTCGAAGTCCAGTCTTTTGTTTTTATATCACTGTTTTCTATAATTAACATCAAGAGTGTTTATTTTGGTTAAAATGAAGAACTTCAACAGAGCAAGAAATAATTAGAGGACTATTGTCTAAGAAATTATGAAGTAATGGCCTCGATCCATTAAGATGAGGCCAAAAAATGCATCAAGAAATTTTTTCAGGGAAGTTAAGCCTAGAAAGATACCAAAATTCTGAATTTATTGCAGTTTCAACATGGAACTCAAAAGTAGGGTGTGGATCAAATCTGCTGTTGCAGATGATGATGTGATGTGGTACTTCTAATTTTTCCTCAGAGTGTCTCCTGTTCTTTCATCTTGTTAACTTTGCTTTATTCCAGTGAGCATTAGTGTACTGTAACTTTATTCTTATTACTCCCATTAAAAATAAACCTACCGCATGCTAAGCAGTTCAGAAACTTTCTCAGAAGTTTCTGTTTTTCTGTATGCTCTCTACAACGCATAGTTTTCTAGGTCAACAGATTTTGCCTCTTTTGCTATGTCATATTTGCAGGACACAATCTTCCTTGTCAGTTTTTCTGCCCCATTTCTCCACATTGCTTTTCCACAACACATACTGGTCAGAATATCTAGCTTGCAACTAGATACTGCAGTTGTGAAGTCTTGATAAGTTCTTGTCATAACAGTAGTCCTTGACATTTAAAGAACTTCAGTTTATATTTGCAAGCCAAATTTCATACCTTCATACTTCTTTTGATTAATCAAAGTTAAACCATTGTATATGTGAAGGGGCCTCTTGTGGTTTCTAAGTAAGTAGTATGGCTTTTCTGGCAGAGAGCCATAGGCAATTTAGTAGGCACGTACTGTGGGGGTTGAGAGAGGAGGAGAGACAGGGATAATCCAGAAAGCTCTAATAAGGCCTGAGTGAAATCAGTGTTTCTATACTGACTGCGAGAACTTTGCATTCTGTATCCAACTTTTGGCCACAGCTGAATTATTTGTTGTTTTTTTTTTGTTTTTTTTTTTGTTTTTTTTGTTTTTTTAATGTGTTGTCAGTAAATTAATTCTGCAATACAGCAACGATTTGGTTTTCCTCTCACTAAACCAGTCTTGCACTGATTTTGCTTCTCTTGAATGATTCCCAGTTTGCACCTGTGGCAGGGAAGATACAGGCACAGTGAATACAGTATGCATGGTTTGTGAATCAGTATCATCAATGTTGCTAAATCATTTCCACAGGAACAACATGGCTCCTAGTTGTTCTCAAAGATAGTTTTGTAGCCCACGTTTAAAGGTGAGGCTTTCTCACGTAACCTTTGCCTGAGATCTATACAGCTGTAAATAGATACTAACATAAAAGGTCTGTCTCCAGCAGAGCTGATCTCTCTTTCCATTTCTGACAGGGGTCACATAGCCAATGTAAATTACCACCATAAACCAAATTCCATCTTTCTTGTAGAACAAAGTGCTTGATCTGCCTGTCTAGAAGCTGGGAGCTACATAGCAGATTGTAATATTTCAGCAATTCAGCATGAGTGGCAACATGTTCTTAATAATGAAATGCTGGCAACATTTAACTTAATTTTGTCTCGACATATTAAAATCCATCCTTTCTGTAGGGGATTTAAGAACTATCTGAAGGGGGACTGAAGACAAGAAAAATAATTCAAGTAGAAGCAATAGCTTCCTCTGTATTTCATGCAAGAGTCAGGTTTAACATGCACATCTTGACATTAGTAAAGAACGAGTTACTCTTAGAAAAAGATAGCCTAGACATCTCAGGAAGAATGTGAATTCTTCACCATACTATCTGTCATTTTGATTTAATTACAAAATCAAATTAAAATATACGACAGTGTGTAGCCATGCCAAGTAAGTTAGTGAATTTTATTAGATATGGCATTTCAATTGAAAAATGAAAACTGTTACTGCCAGGGTTTTGGAGGTGTAATGACTTACATGGATGTTTTATAACCAAGCTACAGAATGTTAAAAATGGCATCTACCTTTGAAACTGTGACTTGAAACTAGGTTCTTGTAATTGTGTAGGTATAACATCTTGAATTCAGTCTAAAAGGCTGTAGGGACTGGAGAACATAGCATTTGTAAATTATCCAACAGTTAGAAAATTTGGCCCCAGTACAATATGTGACTACCTAGAATATTTTACACAATCCTTGTTTTGTATTAAAGATGAATTCAATGTAAATGTTTGGAATTCTTCTTACAAACTTGTTGAAAAGGGACAGTATTGTAGCATGACTCCCTTGTACAAACCTGGTGTTTAGCAGATTACGTATGTTATTCTGTTATAGGTACACTACAATGATAGACAAAATGGCAAAGAGTGTATGACCTGTTTGACACTGTCTCCTGTGCAGATGACTTTCCAAGGTATCGGAAGCTCCATTGAAGCCAGCCATGACCAGGTATAATACCTTCACCCACACTCCTGTACTTTTATTACTATCTAGTAAGGCCAGAATGTCAGCATTAGTAAATTTATACGTAGACACGTCTTTTGGTGTTTGTATGGCATGTTTGTCAATGGGATTTGCCTATCTCACCATAGTAAAATCCTGAATCTCTAAAGAATTCCTGAAAAAGAGGCAGAACTATGTTCCCTTTTATAGATTCTTAAGACATATTAGGAAAGCCTGAAGAACTTGCTTTGTTTTTGTAGTAAGGTTTCTGCAAAGGTCTTGTTTTATTTTAAATATGTATCACTTCTTGTCTATCTTATTTTTACTGAAAGACTGTGAGTAGCTGGGAAAACAAAGAGGTGAAGCCGTCATCTCTAGCCATCATCTGTCACAAAGAAACTGTCATTTTAGAGGGAAAAGGGATTTTCAGTCAGGCTATATGAAACTCCCATTTTGTTTGGCTATTGTTAAAATGTTTAATTCAAGCTTTGGGCGAACAGCCAAGAGAAAAAAATGTCACTCATCACCCTACTGCTTCCGATGGGAACTGAGGGGGACTTCCATTCTACTCCTTTCCTCCTCCATTGCTCTTATGTGCAAAACCAAGATAAGACAGTAATACTGCACAAATTTTCGAAGGAAAAAGGAAAAAAGTACAAGAAAATTTTAAACTGCACCTTGCACCTTTTAGATATTTAGTAGATTGGGGAAAGTACCATTTTTATTTGTCTTTGCAGACCATCTTTAAATTGTGCTATGCTCACATTTACCATACATTTAATCAGAATCTGTGCAAGAAAAGGGAAGTCACCTGAAGAATTATGAGAATTAGTTACCTTTGGGGAAAAAGTTCAGACACTTAGCCATGTTTTAGGTTGATGGTTTGTCTTTTTGTTGTTTTTTTTTTTTTTCCTTGTTTTGTTTTGTTTTAATTGGAAGTCCCTGAGTTAGTTGTTAACATAAACTGAGCCCATTAGTTATTTACATGGTAACATGAGGATACTTCCTGTCCTTAAGTGTTTGGTGTTTTACAGTAATGGAGAGCTGGGGTAAGTCAGACGACTTCAACAGACGTATTCCATTGAGTCCTCATTTCATCCAGCAACTTGTTTATGCTGTTCTAAATCCGCTCAGTTTTTCTTTCAGTGAAGATCGCCTTTTAAAATTTACTTATGTCTCAAATACAATATTTAGACATTTCCATGAGTATAAGGTGGTCCCTGTCAACTTGCTAACAACTACATTCTGGGCTACCAGCCAGCTTGGCCTTTGTCTTAGCATTTATTTAGGCTAGAGTATGATATGTAAACAGAAAAAGACTTTGTAAGCAAAAAGTACGTTTAAGTCATCTAAATAATTATATATTTAAGAAGTCTAAATGAAAAAGTGTTACTGAGCTTGAAAAGTTAAGCACCTAGATATTAGGAAATTCCAGATTATACGCAGCATTAGTTTGATCCCAGAGTACCCATTCAGTGCTAAAAACAGGACATGCTTCTGGGAGGAGAGAGACTGCATTAAAAAAATATAGCTAAAGATTATAGTATTGGCTGTACACAAGTGGGTAGAATTAAGTCTGTTTGGGCCATTATAAAGCTAGAATTTCCTAATCTTGCTTCAGTTTGCAGTTTAAGTAATGTTCCTTCATCGTTTCTTTTAGTTATGTAATTTTCCACATAGCTTTTAAAAAAGAGAGAAAAATGATTTGTAATTGCATGATGGGGTGGTTGTTGCATTACTGAACCCACATCACTTGTGCAAGGATTTCATCTGAGCTGGGAGCAGAAGAAGATAATCATCTCAAAGCCAACGGCCAATTCTTGGATCACAAAAGAGATCCACATGCTGGTCAGGAGGCACAAAGTTCTGCTCATCCCTTTTCTAGATGTGAAAGGCACCCACTTTTGGGGGGAGGAAGATGCTGCTGACAGCTTTAGTTTGGCATGGGGAATGGCAGGACTGGGTTAGCATTATTTGCCATCACATAAATAAATAGAGAAAAAGTAGTAATTAGTAAACAAACAGAACCTACATAGTGTGTTGGCCAGGCACTGGAATTAATTAGTGATGGAACTGGATCTCATGATGGAGTGATAAAAAAGTTCCCATTTCTTTTTAATTTCTATGTGATTTGGTATGATTTTACTTTTTACTTTTTTTTCCTACGACTTCACTTGCAGCAGGCTTATGTGGAACCCTTATTTTTATAAATATAAGAAGCAGAACTGCTGTACGTTGTTAAGCTGAGTTGTCCTCATTTTGAAGTTTCAGATGGAATAAATGCAAGGTAGCCATATACTGCTATAAAACTGCCTTTAAGTCAGTTGCTATTTCTGCATGATCTATTTTGCACTGTATTGTAATTCAGGTGGGCTGCTCACTTGGACGCCTCTAATTTCGGTGGAGATGTGTGGAGCAGCTGTGAGGCCTGGCATAGTTTAATTTAAGGATCTGTCTCTTTCTGTGTTTATGAAGATAATTATACTCATGTTAAATGTAAAATATCAGTTCTCTAAATTCAGTTGATGTTTTTTGTTGGTTTGTTTGATTGGTTGGTTTGTTTTAGTGGAAAACTGTCTCAATAAGACTGGAATTGTTTCAATGTGAGAAGGTAGTAGAATCTGTTATGTGAGTGTGCCTGATAAGACAAATGTATACCAGAATTGTCATTATGTTGTGGCAAAAAGGCTACAGCTGACCAAATACTTTGACCAAAAAAAAAGAAGCAAAAAATAAGAAAATCAGGTTTCCAATAGTCTGCTTTTGAGGCTGAATTGCCTTTTGTAGCATAGGAAACTCACTTTTCACATCCAGTGGGAGATTTGTACCCAACAGATCCCAGTGTTGCTGCAGTCCTATGTAAGTGTATTACTTTGCTGTTTCAAATTTACCAAGTCTTGACACAGCACTTTTCAAAGTCACTTGCTCTTTTCCTATTCATGGTAGGAAATTTGTCTTTTCATTCCTTAGGCTGTTTTAGATTCTGTGTTTGATAGGAGTAATTTTTTTTTTGTTGTTGTTCCAAATGATCCATCATTTGAGCAATTTCAGATTGTAACAAATTGTTCATACTGGTACATTAATGAGTGTGGATTCCAAACATCTGTCTGACAGAACACATTTCATTTGGTTACATAGCAGTATTTTCAAAGCTATCACTATTTTTTCATTTTTCTTTTGGCAAACAGTAAGAAAAAAGAGCAACATTTCTACAGTGTAACTGTAGAAGTCAAAGTTTGTTTTGTTGGGTTTTGCATTCATGTATGCCTACTTCCTTAGCAGAAGCGTCATGATTTTTAGAATATTTTCTCATGATTTATTTCTTTTTCTATTCTGTTGTGCAGTATCTAACTGCATCCTTCTAAATTTCTTTTTCCTTAATGACCACTATTATTTAGTTGGCTTTTGTTTTGTTTTGTTTTGTTTTCACTAGAACTCAGCTACAAGCTACTTTTACTTAAAATAGTCACAGCTTGTAGTAAGTACCACAAGTTTGTAGAGATGTTCTCCACTCAGTATCAATTACAGGACTTGTTATAATGATGTGTAGGTTAAATTTGACGATTTGTGGAATACAAGAAGTCAGAATTGACATAGTTTAAGTATAAAAGTGATGCTTCAACTTCATCTTGAACAGCTTTCATATCTGCACATCTGTTTTGCAAACTTGCAGTTAGTATTTACTGTCTTTTGTGACTTTGTAATGGTTGGTGCTTTTCTCAGTGTTTCATCTCTGAATGTGGGACCTCAGGAACCTAAATACCCCTGTGCTTCCCATAACTGTGAAGAAAATCCTGAAAAAAGGGATATCTTGGGTGCAATCTTAAGTCTTGTAGAGAAGCAAACAAATTGAAAGTAAGAACATTTGTTTTAAAATGAAATTATTTTTAAAAGTCCATCCTGGTAATAGAGAAAACAGGTTAAGCCCATCCTGAGATTTTCAAAGCTTGCCATAGAATACTCTGCCGTTACAGCTGAGTTTTTAACCCCCAGATAACTTGATGTTCATTGTGAGATTACCAGTTCTCTACATAGATTTTAAGAAGCAGCTCAAAGACCAATGCATTTTTTTTTTCACTCTCATTTTTTTAGTACTTCATGATTGTGGAGACTTGAACGTTTGTTTGTATGTTGAAACTGGCAGTGCTACCTACTTGTTACTAACTTTTGCTTCAGCCAGCAGTCTCTATGACATGTGCTGTTAAAGGAATGAAAATTTATCTTTTATGGTCATATCTTGAATCCATACCATCTTAATTGTATTCATTGCATAAGTTTTGTGTTAGATCATGTTTTCTGAATTCTCCTACACATTGCAATGCATAAGATAGAACTTCATTTGTTAGGGCAACAATTTGGTAATGTTATATATAATCATATTTATATTTTAGTATAAACATAACTGGAGAAAAAAAATAAGCAGGGTCAGAAGTAGGAGTGGAAGACCTGTGGGTGAAATAGACTTGGTGAGACAGCCTAGCATGGATGGGAAGGCTGTCCTGAAAGGATGCTGCTGCATGGAGCTCTTTCAAAAACTGCTGGTGAGAACCTGGAAAGACAGCAGCAGCAAACAATGAAATGAAACGTGCTATGTAGGAAACTGTCACTGTTGGTTGTCACCTGCAAGCAGATGTTCCTGGGCAAGGTTAAGGCCTTATGGTGATACCCGAAGGTGAGCAGCTCCTGGTGAGGTGGCAGTAGTTTTCTGGGGACAAAAGGCCTTGGGGATGGCCTACAGGCTTGAGACATTAAAACTTAATCCATGCGGAGGTCCACATGTCTCTATTTTCTATGCTCTGAGTTTGTAGAGCATGCTTAGGAACATCATCGAGGGAAGTTACGTCAGCTGGAGTCACTGACTAACCTGTGAGAAAAACAAGCACAAAAGATTAATGGTGCAGTCAGTGATGATATAGAGGATGGGAATTCATCCAGTGCTGTAACCATCCACATCAGAAAAGAAAAAGGAAAAAAAAAAAAGATTGTTTTACTGGATATTGCATTAATTCCTGCTTGAAATGAATTTCATTCTGGACTGAAATTAGTGTTTTCTAAATGTTCAGATTTACTTCTGAGTAGACATTTTTTTATCCTGGACATAGCAAAAAAAAAAAAAAAAAAAAAAAGAAAATGCTAGGATTTTCTTTTAAAAATACAAGTATTTCTTCTTTCAACTGGTATTGTATGTTTCCATTGTCGGCTAATTCCTGCTTTATCTACTGTCAATTCAGTGCTCATCTCTCTGGGATGATTTCCTCAATAAAATGAGAAGGATTTAGTATGATGCACGGAAAACTTCTAGTCATTTTCCCAGGGCTGGGTGATTCTGTCACAGCCCCTTCACTACGAGGACTCCTACCTGCTCTTGTGAAACCACCTCCTGCAGCCGAGGTTGCTGCTGTGCTGGTGTGAGCTGGCTGGCTGCTGCCATTTCTCTGACAGCTCCATAACCTTCAGGGCATGGCTAGAGCTGAGCGCCTGGTGCTCTCAAGGAGACAGTTTGCTTGTGACAGAAATATAAACTGCTTTTGATATATAGCACCAAGCTTCGCTCCTCTATCATTGTGTTGGGAAACTTGCACCTCTTAAGGCTGACACTGCAGTCAGGAGTCATCCCAGCAGGTTTAGGTTAGGCTCACCAGGTTGTTGTCTGCTATTTTGTACTTTCTTCCTTGTCTGCTGTGCTCCCCACAACTGCATGACTGCATTAGTACGCTGTCTCCGTAGCCTTCATCTTCTGTTTCACATTAACTCACTCTGGATGTACGTGACAGAACATTTGCTTTTCCATGGCAGCAGCTGAAATTTTCCTTGATGAGCCTGAGATCAAACGTCTGTATTTGCTCAGAATGTGTAATCTTTCATTTTCCAAAAGTGAGTTACTAATTAACTGCCAAACGGGAACAAAATGTAAACCAAGACACTGCTGTCTCCCAGACCTTTCAGTGCTCTCATCTGGGGCTCCTTGAGCAGCATCCTAATGTGAATGCCACTCACTGAAGATGCAGAACAAGAATGTTCAGTGCTCTGTGTAGGTATGTTTGTTTACACAGTAATGTCAGTGGGGTATAAAATGCTACTGTTGCAGACTGTGGGTATCTTACATGTTTGTCATGTAAATGATGACAGCTGCCTGTATTTTGGGGTCTGTTTCCTACTCTGTTAAAAAAAATATCATGAGGTATCCATGTGACAACTATAGATGAAGTTTCACAACAGTAGCGAGGTTCACAGAATCACAGAATACCTGAGGCTATCAGGGCCCTCCACGTCCAACTGATCCCAATTATGTTCAAACAGGGACACCCAGAGAGGGATGCCCAAGCCCATGTCCAATCAGTCTTTGAGTATCTCCACTCCACTTGGAGTATCTGGGAGTCTTCACCGTGGCTGTTTCCTTCCCTTGACTTCCTCTCCAGCCCTGACTGTTGATTCTTCTGCTTCCTAAACCACTGAGCTGGTAAAAAATTAACTCAAGTTTTTAGCCTGCTGAGTTGAACTGGCCCACTGAGAGTGAGAGGAGTACTAGAGCCAAAATGAGGGAGATATCAGGATGTACCAGATATGACAAGTAAGATGGAATGGGTGGCATGCACTATTCACAGCAGCCAGCCGGTTGATCAACTTCCTATCTCATAAAATGTCACTTGAAGATGGCATGGCAAAAATTAACCCTGTAGAAAGTTGATTTTATTGTATAAATGTTTGGCGTATTTAGCATCTTTGGACCTGTTCCCTGTTCAGTACCATAAAGAAGAGAACAGGATTGCACACAGAAGGAGAAAGAGCAGGATCATAACGTCTCTAACCTCAAGCTCATAACCTAGAGAATTTTAGCTGCTTTGAATGTGCACCCTTAGTTGTTGCTTGTATTAAAATACCTAAGTGGGCTTTCAGTACAGTGCAACATGTGGAAATGAAAAGAAAAGCATTAACAACATGCAATGAACCAGCTTTCCAAGGACCAGCTGCTTGCTATCCTTTGTAATGTGTTTCTAGTTTATTTTGTTTTACTATTACTTTAGGCTCATCAGGCCAATTGTGAAATAAAAAATCTTGATTTTTTTTGCTGCTGCTATTGATGTTAGAGAAGGCAAGAAGATAAAGGTACAGGAGAAACTTGGGAAAGCTGGAAGTGTGTTTTCTGCTTTTCACACTGCAGCAGGATATTCAGCCCATTTGCAGTATCAAGAAATCTAACAGCTTTTTCCTTGGCAGGAACAACCAGCGGGAAGACAACAGGGGTAGGTTCTTCTACTCAGTAGTTAAAAATGAATAGACAGAGTCCCACTAGGCAAAAGTTGGTGACAGAGATGAAGTGAAAGTAGACTCCACTAGAAGCTTGTCTTGCAGTTGGGATTGACAAGGTCTCATCTTTCATCTTGGCCTCTAATGAGCAGCATTTTCTGTCTAATAGCTATATTTGTTTCAGTTTCTAGGTCTGGTAAAGTTTTCCAAGCCTTTTGAATTAAAGCTAACGCTCAGTCAAAATGCAGTTGCCTATTTTAAAGGCACTTCCATTTTAGACTGGTACTAGGAAAATATACACACTACTTTATTGCCTACACTGTGCTTTCCGAGTTATTTTTCACACTCCAATCAAAGTAATGCCATATCTGTTTGCTGATATGTTTTTAATCACTTGTCGTTCAATAAATTGCTTACCACACTAATTATATAATTGGCATTTCATCATGCATTTCCTTAATACTTCTACAAGACAAAATAATGGTTTGCACATGTTGCATCTGAAGAATTGTGCTTTTGCCAAAATTGTGTTTGCCACCTAGCTTTCTCACTCCACTGTTAAAATAACATGACATGGCTGGCATTATGCATTCAAGTGCTACAGAGTTTCTGAGCTTTTTGTCTGAGTAGTCATCATACAACTGGACCTACACAGTGCAACCAGGAACTGAATGTGACATCCTATACCCCTTCATTTCAAAGAGGCCAGGATGTCATAATTAATCTTCTGACAATAGAGAAATGGAGGAGGTTGGGTTTTATAAATAACTGTGGGGGAATAGTCATGCTTATATACTGTGAAAGACATCAGGACAGCAAAACAGACCACTCCCTTCTGTCACTGGTTTCATTTGGTCCCAGTGGTACAGTAAGGGACTGTCTGCTCAGAGTTTTAAAAACTTTTCCTTTTTCTGTTTAAGATAGGCCTACATTCTGTAACCAGCCTGGTGGTGGGCTAGTGTAACTTCTGTAAACTTAGACTCTTTTCCAGCACCACCTTCCCACAGCCAACTCTTGTTATCTGTGTCTACAGAGCTTAAGCACTCATCTGTATGTAGTTTGGCCCATGTCTGTAGTGCTAAAGCACTTTTCTCAGTCTTTTAGACAAACTTGTTTATATTTTGGGCAGGGATAGGTTTACTGGGAGAACAAAGGAATAGTCAAGTACTGGGAAGAGCGTGAAAGTAGTCATGCATACATGCTTTGTGCAGATTGTGGCAAGCTCCTGTCCCATTTGAAGTTCAGTTCTGAAGTTACTCTCCTAGCTATGCAACTTGGGGTGTGAACTGGTGCATGAAAGATCCGGATCTCTGCAGAGCACGTGGAAATTTGGGAGTTTTGTTTAGAAGCACCAAGATTAAATTCAATTCCTACAAAGTTGTGCAACAGCATCTTGCTTACTTCCTTGAACAGTTTTTTGTGTTCTTCAACAGAAATGCCTCGAAGAGAGAGCTGAAGATTTTCCCATCTTGATTACTAGTGATTTACCTGAGAAAATGATTTAACTTTTTTCTACTGTTGCAGTCACTGCCCTGATTATAGAGAGAAGTTGTCAGACAGATCCAGGAAAAAAGGTGTTTCCATTCTTTAGTAGAGCCCCGCTAACATAACAGTTTTCTCTTGACTCCCAAATTCATTTCGTGTACAGTTTTTATAATGTGGAGTCACACAGTGAGAACATTCACCTGTTTGAGACAGGAAGAAAGGAGTCACCGTCTGGCCTTCTCTCTGAAGCGTCAAATGTGTGGCATACTCATTTAATGCAGGAGCTCCTGCATCCCCAGAAGCTTCTCATGTACTCATTTTCTCCATCTTGTAGCATTACAGACTGCCTGAATTCCAATATTGATATGTCTCATTCCAGCGAGATCCTTCACATATGCTAAGTGTAAGAGTGCTTCCAAGTAATTTACTCTCTCAAGGATCCAGTGCTAGAGATAATAAACACTAAAATGGAGATATCGAGCAAAACCAAAACAGTGAACTCTTAACTTAAACTTTACATTTCATACGTATTTCTTTATATCCACTCTTTCTCTTTCCCATCATTAAAGAGACTGGGAGACCTAGTTTTTCACAGATCCTTACGGCTGTACAAATAATTGATTTTACAGTCCAAAATCTCCTGTCTCATCCTTCATCCCCTCAAAAAATAGTTCAAATTGGTCCAAAATAAAGAAGAAAATTATCCCCGCCAAAAACAATAACTCATTTTGTACATGGGCTTTCGTAGTGAAACTAGAAAATTGGCTGAGATTTACAAAAATTGTGGGAAAGATGATGAATTATTTTGCCTACTGGCTCTGATGTTCATGCACTCACGCAAGATGCAGATGATATAAATCTTACTCTATCCATGTTGCCACCTCATGCTAAATGGCAGGAGAGTTAGGTAGTCACAGGCATGTGAAGCAGTAACCTTGGCATGGCCATCTCTTCTTTCACTGTTTAAACAGAGTGCTCAACAGGGCTGTATGAGCTGAAGAAAATGAATCTCATTTCATATACCCTACAAGAGAGCAGCTATTCTGTAAACTGAGAAAGATTCAGATTCTGTAAATCAAAGTCCTTCCCTGTTGGCTATTGGGCGAATCAGGTTGTCCAAGGAGGTTGTGGATGCCCCATCCCTGGAGGCATTCAAGGCCAGGCTGGATGTGGCTCTGGGCAGCCTGGTCTAGTGTTTGGAGACCCTGCACATAGCAGGGAGATTGAAACTAGATGATCATTATGGGCCTTTTCAACCCAGGCCATTCTATGATTCTGTGATTCTATGATCTTGCACTTTTGTTTTAGCCAGAAATGGCCAAAGCTAAGAAAGCATAACAGATAACATCCCAAGACTGGGAGCAGATTTGGTCAAGGCAACACTGCTTTCTCCAGTGTATGTATTTTTAGGACAGAACGTGCTTGCCCCCAGGCAAGGCCCGGAGAGCAGCGCACATCCAGCTGGTGGCGGCATTGCCAAACCTCCGTGCCACTGCTAGAAATGGGTGGTAGTTCCCACATGGGTCACTTGGCTGCCGGATTGGCTGCAAGGACAATTTCAGGTAGTAAGACACATTCAGCTAGTCTCTGCACCTCCTAGCAGCACCCAGGAAGCCTCCCTTCTGTAATTCCTCTGAGCATAACCTGCAGACAAATTGAAAGCTTCCTTTCCTCAACAGTGTAAAAAAGCGTCGCATTTGTGTCAGGAAGTTTAAAACCGAGTTGCATGGATTTATAGGGGACAACTTGGCACATATTTATTGCTAAATCTGTTACATTGTCAGCGTTGCTCTAAGACGGGTGCTGAAGGCAGGATTGTGTGTGCTGCTGGCACTGGTGCTGCAAGCAGTCCCAGTCCCTGCACCTGTCACGCCTCAACTATTCACATGAAAAGCACACCTATTACTGATACACGTCTCCTCCCAGCAGCTTAAAGATTCCAGCTGCTTTCTGAGATCATAAAAGGCCTGCTCAACCATGACTTCAAAATGCCAGGCTATTCAGCAAGCCAGTCCTATTTCAGACTACTCCCTAAGTATTTCATACTTCAGCGTTGTTGTAAATAATGGCAGTAATTTTTTTCCAGCAGAGCATGCTGTGTGAAATTATGAATTGAGGAGATTTCCATGCTGTTGTATTTGATTCAGTACCCCATTGTCACTGATGTAAAGTGTTGCACTGATACACTGTCATTCATTTCGTGGGACAGCAGGACCTGTATGAGGCTTTGCTCATGCACATGAGCCTTCATAGTGTGCCTTGGTTTATCAGTGCAGGATCTAGGGCTGGATTTTGGAGTGTGCTAGAGAACAGGATCATTCTTTCAAAATCAAAATTAAACAGGGATCAGTGTGTGAGAACTTTGTTTCAGTCCTCTTATGCATGTCCATCCTTATAAGGAAAATAATAGAGGAGGGAGAAAAAAAATACAAAGGAGCATTTGCTATAATTTTCTAATTTCTGCATAATAGTTAAGCAAGGAGACACAGGTTTCAGAGGGAGTTGAGGAAGGGAAAAGAAGGAATCAAATGTTGGCTTGACCCCAGAATGTTTAAAGCCTGATTTGCCCTTACAGAACAAAAATACCAGCACAGAAATCTAACATGCTGGGAAATATTACACAACAGTGTAGACATGTCAAACTACCTTGAGAAAACCTGCAAAAAGTTGAAAGGTTTTTGGCCCTCATGTAAATGAACTGGATCTTGTGGCATTATTTTTGAACTCTTCTGATACGTAACACTTGAAACATTTTTGATCAAATAGCTTTTCTCAAGCAATTACACGTTCTTAATTTAGAGGCCAGTTCAAATGATTGCTTGTTACCTTCATTTAGCAAAGGTTCCACTGCTCTGGTTTTCTGATCCTTTTAAAAAAGGCAAACAGGGAGAGTTTACACAATAAAAATTCTTTTTTTTTTTTTTTATTCTCAAATTAATTATTTTGAAATATCTCACAGATTACATCAGTTTCTTACTTGCATTCATGTTGCAAGATGGCGACTATTGTATATTGCTAGTGATGCATTAAATTAGTTGTTTACATTATAAAATCTAAACATATTAGAATCTTTTGTGTTTGTCTTCAAAGATTCCTATCCTAATAAAGCTTTCTGAAACAAGTAAGGTTGTCTTTTTTGTTTAGTTAATGCATCAGTGGAGAACCTGAAGATTTTGTAGCCTTTAGCCATCCCTGTCTGTGTTTAGTAGAGTGTAAGGAAATTGTGTTTGGGACAATATGTGTTTTCATTTAAAATGGGAAGTTATACTTTTAACTTAAGCATTTTTCCATTTAGGCAGAGTAACACCTGAGCCAAATGTAGGCAGAAAGTGTCTAAATTCATCCTCTTTCCTCAAGGACTCTGATTAGCTGTGGCTTTTAGTTGCAGTAAAAGTGGTACATATAGCATATTGAAAAATAAGATTTTCGCTGCATCCTTCCTATTTCTGATATCTGTGAGTCTCTCCTCTGTTCTGAGGGTTAAATGGTACAAGACCAGTATTTAGTAAGGGACGTAATTTACAATTTTAAAGAAGCTCTACAATTTGGACTCAGATTTGTTCTTTGTCAAATACTTTAACAGAGATATAATGAAAGGGGAAAAAGAAAAGTAAAAGCTGACAGCTTTAACATGGCTGGAGCGGCTCTGTGAAAGTAACTTTTACTTTTGAGGGAAGTGCATGAACACATTTTTAGCACCAGAGAAGCTTCTTGAAGAAGCAGCTGAGCAGCACAGCAATGAAAGTCCATTCCTTGCCCTCAACGGATTCCATTTCAATATGTTACATCTTACTTTTTCAGCTAGCAGAATGGTTGCTTTACTGCTCACGCTGTATCTGCCTTATGAATCTAGATTTTAATATGTTTAGGCATATGTCCTCCGTCTTACAATGATTCTGAAAGACAGCAGTATTTTATTTACCTATCAAAGAAACAAAATAGCTTGAGTTACAGTCAATGGCCAAAATATAGTTGTCACAGTTATTTGCTACATCAACAAACATCACTGATAGGAAGAGGAACAAAGCAAATCTTAACTTCAGAAACGACTTATTTTCTGTGTACATGATATGCCTTTTAGGATAACAAGCCAAGAGCACTTCGTAGAGCATACAGCAGTATAGCAAGCTCTGAGTTATAGTAAGACTTGGAAGTGTGACAAAATGAACGATGAAATGAGGATACGGTACCGGAACTGGTTGGAAAAATTATGGTATTAGATAAAATTAGGAAACACCTTAAGGAATGTTTTGTATCTGATTTTGACTAAACAGTAAGAAAAATAATAAAGAGTAAACTGGTGGCAAATAGTAATATATGTAACAGCCTACCAGACGTTATTTCTGGGGCTGTCACTTGCTGAGGTATTAAGGCAAGATGTGTTCCATCAGCAGCTGAATAGACAGTGCCGTGTGTAACAGGACATTGGCACTAATGGTATCTGGATAGTTGTAGTAAAGTTTGAAGTAAATCTTGAAGCTTCAAAAATAATATGGGAGATCTTTGATTTGATCTACAAATCAAAGCCCCAACAGGAAAACTGAAGCTGGCATTCTGGATATACCCTCTATTTCTGGACTTCTGACTAGAGATACCTTAACCTGTGGTAGCCAGAAGCAAAGAGCATCCACAGCTTTTAAAAGGCTTTGTGCTTTGTCATTTGCAGGAGCTTTACCCATTCTCTTTTTATAAGATACCAGATGAGTAGCCACACTGCTGGGTCGATAAGAAAATCTAATTTTTTTTATTTTGTTGTCCGAGCGTCCTGATCCCATACACATTTTCTATTTTTATAGGTCTGCATATGTGTTGTCCCATTAAGGTTACCTGATGATTGGTCTGTGCAAGTGTACATACAGTCAGAAATGAAAGTTCATCTGATGTGAATGGAAGTTGATCTGAAGTAAAATACCCACTGTAGCTGAATTGCCTGGGTTTGGTATTCAGACACTGTTTTGGCTAAGATCTTGTCTAAGTGCATGAGAATAAAACACAGCATCTCAAGCAGTATCACTGATGTTCTTACGGTTAGTTTTTAATCTCCAAACTGCATAAAAACTGAAGTTTCTAGCCATGTCAACAATTTCTATGGTATAATTAATGATTTGTATTTTGGGCCCCTTTTTGTTCTATTTTCTTAAACAAGTTATTGTGACTGGAGTTTGTATGGCTGTTGCCATACAAATCACAACCCTTGTCCTCAGTATCGATATATGTGCTGGGCTGTGTCTTGAAAAGCCACATTGTCTTTTAGACCTCCCTTTAGGTAGTGCCTCTTCTCTCCTAGGCCTCCTTTCTAAAATATCATTCCAGGATACAAATTCACAATTGAAGGAGAGGGAGCTGCTCAGAATATCAGGGAGCTATATGTCACTGACATTTTGAGCAGGAGTGCAATATTGTTGGGGATGGTCTTTATCAAATGAGCCTTTGGGGTGCTTGGTATGAACTTGTGCGTTCCTGATCACGTTCTTGCGCTCAAGGAGGAATTAGAAGGTAAGCAAGCCAATTCGTCAGCAAAGATAGGTATAATCAGGGATGTCCTCTAGCTTCTATTGTGCAAAGAAGCCAGAAAAGTCCTTTCAGGTGTTGAAGCAGACTGTGCAAGTATTCCAGTGTTTTGATGGAAGAGGACAGTCATAGAATCACAGAATCATAGAATCACTCAGGTTGGAAAAGACCTTAAGATCATCGAGTCCAACCGTAACCTAACCATACTACCCTAACAAACAACCCCCCACTAAATCATGAGCACCACATCCAAATGGTTTTTAAACACATCCAGGGATGGTGACTCAACTATCTCCCTGGGGAGCCTATTCCAGTGCTTAACAACCCTTTCTGTAAAGAATCGTTTCCTGATATTCAACCTAACCTTACCCTGGTTGGTAACTTGAGGCCATTTCCCCTCATCCTGTCACCTGTCACCAGTGAGAAGAGACCAACCCCGCTCTCGCTGTAAGCACATTTCAGGTACTGGAAGAGAGCAGTAAGGTATCCCCTCAGCCTCCTTTTCCTCAGACTGAACAGCCCCAGTTCCTTCAGTCTCTCCTCATAGGCCATATTCTCCAAACCCTTCACAAGCCTTGTTGCCCTTCTTTGGACCTGCTCCAGCACCTCAGTGTCCTTTCTGTACTGAGGTGCCCAAAACTGAACACAGTACTTGAGGTGATGCCTCACCAGTGCTGAGTACAGGGGCAGGATGACTTCCCTAGTCCTGCTCACCACACCATTCCTGATACAAGCCAGGATGCCATTGGCCTTCTTGGCCACCTGGGCACACTGCTGGCTCATATTCAGTCAACTGTCCATCAGTACACCATGGTCCATCAGGCAGCTTTCCAGCCACTTTTCCTCAAGCCTGTAGGGTTGCCTGGAGTTGTTGCGACCAAAATGCAGGACCCGGCACTTGGTCCTATTGAAACTCATGCAGTTTGGCCATCAATCCAGTCTATCCAGGTCCCTCTGTAGTGCTCTTCTCCCCTCAGGCAGATCAACACTCCCTCCCAACTTGGTGTCGTCTGCGAACTTACTGAGGGTACACTCAATCCCCTCATCAAGATCATTAATAAAGATGTTAAATAGAAGCGGCCGCAGTACCAAGTCCTGTGGGACACCACTTGTGACCAGCTGCCAACTGGATTTAACTGCACTGACCACAACTCTTTGGGTCCGGCCATCCAGCCAGTGTTTCACCCAATGGAGCGTACATCCATCCAAACCTTGGGCAGCCAGCTTCTCCACAAGAATGTTGTAGGGGACAGTGTCAAAGACCTTACAGAAGTCCAGGTAGACCACATCAACAGCCTTACCTTCATCCACTAAGCAGGTCACCTTGTCATAGAATGAAATCAGTTTTGTCAGGCAGGATCTACCGTTCAGAAATCCATGCTGACTGGGCCTGATCCCCTGCTTGACCATTAATTGATCCATGGTGGCTTCTGAGATTATCCATTCCATAACCCTCCCAGGCACCAAGGTGATACTGATAGGTCTGCAGCTACCAGTATCATCTTTCTGGCCCTTTTTGAAGATGGGCATTTTTTTTTTTTTGCCAATCTGTAGTCCTGTGGGACATCCCCATTTAGCCAGGACTGCCGAAGAATAATGGGGAGTGGCTTGGCAACCATATCCACCAACTCCCTCAGCACTCTAGGATGCAATCCATCCGGCCACCTGGACTTGTGTGCATCCAACTTTCAGAGCAGGTCCAAAACTACCTCATCATGGATTATGCAGGGCTTATTCTGTTTCCCATCCCTATCTACCAGCACAGGGGGCTGTGTTCAAGGGAACACAAGGAACTTCAGAGATTAAGAAGTCTTACTATTAAAGACTGAGGCAAAGAAGGCATTAAGTACCTCAACCTTATCCTGACCCTTGGTCACCAAGTTGCCCTCAGCGTCCAACAAGGGATGGAGATTCTCCCTAACACTCCTGTTGCTGTTTCAAAAGTTTTGTATTTTGCAGCTAAAGTTTCCCTTACATTCCTTGTATGGCAGAAGAAAGTGAGGGCTCAATACCACTTCTCTCTGTACACTGACAGGAGATGTGCACCTTTCTGCTTGTCTGATCAACCTCTTACGAGATCTTGTTTTGAACTGTGTTACCTTTGGCACCTTTCTCTGAAGATCTCTCAACGTAGGTGAAGCCAGTACATTGTGAGATTACCTCCTCACCTTCTCTCATGAGCAGAATAACTGAAGTTTCTTTAGTCTCATAATACAAAGAAGCTTGTACAATACTCACCTTCTACCAATGCTTGTTCAGAATATTCAAATATGTCAATCACTTAAACTTGGAAGCTTAAAGCTTAACACGGCCAAGTTCTGGAATATAACGCTGTCTGTATTGGTAATACACTTTCCTTTTCTTGATATTGTTCTAACTGCGTGTCTAAGGGTCTTGATTGCTGTTGTAGCCATTACACTTCTTTGGCTTGTGCAGTTTTTTCCATCTATTATTCTACTTTTTTGGGGGGGAATAAATGAGCTGTATCTGAGTGAGATGCAGTCTGTACCATTGGTGATTACCTGTTGAAAAATTTTATAATGCTTGTATCTCAGCATTACAGGTACACTCCAAAATAGCTGCCTTTCTGTTAATTCATAGTCTGTGCTGGGAAGAAAGCTGAGAATGCAGCAAGAATGTATCGCATGTGTTGAAAGTAGGTCTTTATATATGGCAAACAAGATTCAATTTACCCTAAATTTCATTATTTCATGAGTTGCATTCCTTGAGTGCTGGCAGTAAAGTTCAAAATGTTAATATGCTGGTATGATTAGGATGCTTTTGATGAATGTGAACTGTGTGAGGCTGGGCTCCTATTCAGAATCAATCAATCAGTGCCCAGGGAGGTTCATAAGCAAATGTCGTTAAAGCGTGCATTTGCTGAGGGTGTATCTGTGTTCTTTAAATAATTGTCTGACATGTTCTCTGCCTAATATCCTTACATAGTGTCAAGCATTACAGACCAAATAAACCATAAAAATGCAAGCCTTCTGTCTACAAACACACAGGAAGTGGCAGACCTCTAAGCAGTCCTGGTGAAGTCGGTTATTAACCCAGTCTTATTTCAAAACACTTGTACAGTCTTAAATGAAATAAAATTAAATCTCTGATTAGGACAAAGTTCTTACTGATTATCTTAGAGCAGAAAATGTATTCACCAGCTGTCTGTGCAGTGTAGGAAGTAACGTATGTGTGTTTATTCTCATTGAGTTACAAAAACTTAAAATGTCTGATTGCAGAGCACTTATGCAAGAAGTTAAAATTAACTCAGAGGGATTACTTGTACATAAAGTCACTCTGTTACATAGGATTTTCAAGATCTGGCCTGCATTATATGCATCTATCAAAGTACTTAAAACAGCTTGTCACTATGGTGTATCTCATATAAATTACTAATCTGTGTATACATCAGATACGCAATCAAATTATATTTCACATTTGAAATATGTTTAAAATATTTTCTTTTTATATAAATTTCTTCAGTGCGATGTTTTTTCTGCTGAAATCCGAGATGTTCACTTTAATTGTATAGTGTTGTGTTTCAGTAATTCAAGTCACAGTGCAGGTGGCACATGCAGTTTACTGATGTTAGAGATAGTACTTAAACAACTCCATGCTCAGAGGTAGTATATCAAAAGTTTTTAAATTGAGGGTGACAGGAACTGGTGCTGCGCTTTCATGTTATCCAACAATGTGGAAGAATTTTGACATACAGCTGGAATGATCAAACCACACCAGTTTTCCTTTCTAACTTCAGTTGACATGAATTTCAAAGGTATTTGGAAATTATTAAATTGTATGCTATGTTTTGAGAGTTAAAAGTCCTTAGGGAACTTGTTTATTATGCCTGATAAAAAGAGGCTTATGATCTGAAAACACTGAAAAAGCATCAGCAAAGCTGATAGATTTTTCAGCAAATCTCTTTTTATGTCTAATTTGTGATTCATGCAGAAGCTGTGATTTCTGCAAGAGCTGTTACTATGAAAGTGAAACATGCCGCTCCTAACCTGCCTACATTCTTTTACAAGTGTATTTCTTTCATCGATCGAGGAAGAGGCTGGCTTGAGAATAAAAAGGGTGTATCAGATTGTCCGTATTTGATGTAAATATGGGCAATATTCGTAAACATAATTAGCAAGAAGCACAGAGTAGTTTGGTGATACATATTTGTTTCTAATTCACATTGTAAGAGATCTGATTTGTGCAAATTTAGGAAGTGCTGTAGAATATTTACTGGCTTGTTGCTTTTTGTCTGAAAAAAAATGTTGTAACATTTGTTAGAAGGTTGTTGTGTTGCTTAAAACCAACACAGCTCAAAAAGCATAGCTTTAAGCTTACTGATATGCACTTTGTTATAGGCTAAAAGCCATATGGAATTTACAGTTTTCTGTGAATTCTCATCTTTTGTCTGCCTTCTGATAGCTGTTACCCTTAGGACATAATTTACTTCTCTGGTTATATGTATGTGACTTCTAAAATAAATGAGATTTTCAAAATATAAAGAAGGAATTGAATTTACAAAACAAAATGCTGTAAAAGCTCGCGGTTGTACGTTAAGTAGGAAAAAGGTATTTTTAAAATGGCTACCTGGATTTTTATTTAAGCATTTATTTAAGTCTTAGTTACAACAGACAATTTCTCTGCATTTTTACCTACGGAAAGGTCTTTTATGTCACTGATGCTTTTTGTTGTCCTAGCACCAAGCGACTGCTGCATAGTGATGCATACCTCAGCATAGCAGCTTGGTTTCATAGTTATCTGACAGAACAGAGAGTGATCATTTGCTGTTTGCTGTACTTATCTGCTGCAATAACAAAGGATTAAATGCGTCCTCACTCCTGTGCTGCAGTTCTCACACTTTCCCTGCTGGTCCAGAGGGGTGAGAGAGAAGTGTTCATACCGAAACTCGGCTGAGATGGTAGGAAGGAATTAGTTATGAAGAAATCAATATACATCTCATTAAGTGAAAACAATGTCATGTGTGATAGTGATTTCTGTTAAATAGAAGCCTATGGGGGGAAAGGATTATGGCGTATGACTGAGACACCTGTTGAGAAAATAGGCAACTATTGACAAGGCTGATACATGACTGAGTGACTGCTCTGCTAGTCTTCACATGATCCCCACAGAGAGTGAGCTTCGACCGCCTGCTAAACAAGGGCTGTTTGAAGTTTCTTTTTAACATTTCCAAGACGTTAATTCAGCGGGACATCTCCACCGGGGTTCTCCATGTCACCAAATCAGCAGCTGTTGAAATCCATTCACTTCAGCATGAGATGTTTGTATAAGTTCTTTTTTTTTTTTTTTTTTCCTTTTTCTTTTTCTTTTATTTGTGACAACAGCAAAGTAAATAAAACCCTAAAAATTCGGCACTACTTAGCTCACATATGTCTGAGAACGGCTTCTGATGGCGATTGTAGTTGCTAAGGCAGAATGTTTATTTGCAGAAAACATGACAATCTCAGTAGTTTATTGTGAGACACAAAAAATACTGGCTTTAATAGACATCTCTGTGACATTTTTCCAATGTAAACATTCAGTTAACTTCTGTGCCAACCATCAAACTTGTGCAAAAAGTGTTTTGAAACAGAATTGTCTTTGTTTTTCAACCCCTCAAAAATCTTAAAAGTCTAAAAGCAAATGTTTCCTATTTTTTCCAGTTAGTAAATGAAACGCTGTTTCTTGGGTAGGAAAACATTTCTATCTGACTCACATTTCCCTGAGAAAACAGCTTGTATCATAGAATTAGTTTAGTTTGAGGGGGAAGCAGAACAAGGCAAGACATGTAAACATATTACAAAGCTCACTTTGATATTTAAATGCTTTTTTTTTTTTTTTTTTTTTTTTCCTTTTCCTGGCCATCTGAAAAAAGGTGTGGTGAATGTAGTCAATTGTAAATAGAAACTCTGTATTTTCGGTCAGCTTCATTGTTAAACCCGAGAACTGCTGACCACATATGAAGACTCCCGGTTTGAGCTGTTTCTCTTCTGTTTATTAAATCTGTTAAGACTTAAGTGTATTTTTACAAGTTCATTAATGTATTCCATTCTCTCTGATGTGTTTTTTCCCACTATTATCAGATTTCATTATATGGGACGAATTATCTGATCAACCCATTATACAGCCAAGCAGCGTTAAGTCTGATTGGAATTTGGTCTTCCTTCAGTTTACAGGGGGAATATTGTGTAAATCAGACTCTCGGGTTTCAGTGGGAGGCACAGGGCTGCACAGCATCCATTTGTCAAGTTGATTGCACCTCAGTGAGGTTGCATTAGCTTGTCTTTGAACAGAAGTGAAATCCTATGCGAAGCTCCCCTTTCTGTCATTTACACTAACATCCATCCTCTTAAACCAAGGCCTCAGAGAAAAACAAAGTGATGGCACAATATCATCAGTCACTCAAGTTGTCTGTCATCTGTTTTCTTAAGGAAATGACTTTTAAGTTAGTGGAGCAGAAAATCGAAGAAAATTAGCAGAAGGTTGTTGTGGAAGTGGGAGGAATTTTTGAAAATTGCAGATGTATGTGGAGAAATCCGATGGTGAGCAGCGAGTAGAAATACAGTTGGTTCCGGCTTTTGGTTTCGTGTTAATGGAGTGCCAGCGTACCTGATACATAATAATTCAACTCTTAATGAAACTTTATTCATAAACTTGAACAGGGCTGTAAACGCACAATAAAACGCTGGTATGCACATTTTCAGCTTTTATATCAGCGACTGTGTTTTACGATGCTGAATACTCAGGCAATTTGCACTCTTTTCCATGTGTCAGGAGAGCTGTGTGTGTATCTCAGAAATGTGAAGGTGGAAAGGCTGCTGTAAACAGCTCTGAGAGGGTGCTTGGGAGTTTTTTGAGTCCGAGAACTTGGTTTTTACCCCGATGCCCATGCAAATGGCAGCAGTAAGGAATATGACTTGTTTAAACTGATGTATCAACCAACTTGTGTGGTACTATTACAACAGTGTCCGTAGGGTAAATGGTGTAAATGAAGAGAAAATAAAAATGTGTACGTTATGCACAAGATAAAAAGCACCACATTGGAATAGACTTTTTTTTTTTTCCTCCCACCTGTGCAAACTCTAACTTTGTTCACTCTGGATGTAAATTTTTAATTTGTACTTGGTTCAACTTCAGTTTTGTCTTGTATATCTTAAGAGCACATTTTCACTGTGTGTTTTGAAGGTGGCTTATGCAGACTATTTTAGCTCAGAGCAAAACAGCACACTCCTAGTTTAAAATAAAAACTGTGATCTCTTGCAACAAACCAGTGTGAATTTTGAATTTATTTAGTTATTTTCAAATAGATACGCCTTCTAAGGTCTTTCCAGACATGCATTAAGTGATGTGACTAGCATTTGTCAAATGTACTTCTTCCTTCTCTTTTTCTCTACCCAAGGAAAATTGCGTGAAGGTTTTATTTAATTATATGATACAAGTATAGTAGTCTAAATCTTACTGCTTAGTAATAGGCAGATTCCCGATCTTGTCACAGTTATTCAGGATGAGAACCTGTTTCCTTATATTCCTATTCCTTGTTTCCTTATATTCTTTTTTTTTTTTTTCTTTCTGCTGTTATTAGAGGCACAGAACTTCACAAAACAGGACAACTTATTATATTGCTGATTTTAGCATGATTTGGGTGGAAAATGGTGTGACAGTGCAACATTCTGATATTCCTTTGGACATATGTAGTAGCACATCATCACTTAGAAAGAAGGAAATGTAGATAAAGGTTAGTCTTTTAAATAATGTGCAAAGCATATTCTTGTAACATTCATTTGCAAATGTAATTTTCAGCTAGTTTAATTCTTCAGTCAGTAAATGCTCGATTTTTCAGGTGCTTCCCAAAGAAAACTTAAAATGAGTTTGCAATCTTGAACACGCTTAAATTTGAATATCTTTACTCAACAGAGACATTATATATGCTAAAGTCAGTCAGATGTGTAAGGGTCTGCAGGATCAGATCATAAATAAATCTCTGTTTCTCCTTCAAAATAAGTCTTAAAGTGTTTCAGAAGCCAATTATTTTTAAATGCAGCATGTGAAATTATGTAAAAAGTTACAGATTATAGAAATATCAAGTACGCTGCTCATGCAGCTCGTGTTGCATTGAGATATATATTACTTCAAGTTGTGCTGTGAAGACGGTAATGGCTACATTTTACACTTCTTTCCCTTTTATAACCTAATGTTAACATTTAGGAATTTGGGAACTTGAGAGCCCTAGTAGATCAATCTTGATTAGTTTATTTTTCTTTGTAAAGATTTTGATAGCCTGGTAATGCTTTTGTTTGAAAGAGTATTCTTTACTTCCTCTTGCGGGGGATGAATTATTGTTACACCCAGCTCTTCCTCTGAAATAGTGAAAAACAATTTAGGTAACTGAATCTTTGATGAGAAGACCTTAGATTGAAATGTCTGGCATTTAATTGCCCTTTTACTCATAATTCTTCTGCATTTAACCTCAAAGGTGATTTTAAAAGTTATATCTTAATTGCATAGCCTCACTCAATCATTAGTACTTTGCTTTGCAGCAATTTATTACAACTTTATTTCCCTGAACCATCAATGAAGATGATGCTGAATTTTATATTAGCCAAATGTCTTTTTGAGATTAATGTGGTAATATAGATTTTATGCATGCTTTTCAGCTTTAATATTTGTGTTATTTGGGGCTACAGTCATAGCACAGTTGCTTAAGTAGTTCAGAGAATCCTCTGATTTTTTCCTGAAGAATTGATGCCTTCAATTTATTTGACAATGTGCGTCTGCAAAAGAAAAGAATAGCAGTGCAGTCTCTGAAGTGCTTCTTTCTAGATATTTTTACAGCTTACTCACATGGGGTTTTCCCCTTTGAAGATAGTAGCTAAACTCCCATTGTGAGGTGAGCTCTGTGGTCAGGCAGCCTCAGAGATGGGGCTGCAGGCATAAGGGCTTTGCCACAAATATCACTATGAATGTGGAGCAAGTCACTTACTCTCCCTTTAAACTGTGCTTCTCTTTCATGATGTTCTTTTGGAGATGACTACATTCTTAAAACTTTTAAGGGTTCCAGATGCTAAGGCTGTGAAATACCAGGGAAACCTTGTGTCAGGGCAAGACCACGGCAGGATTCACGGTGAGCATGTTTCCTGTTATGTTTTCCAGTTCATTTTGATAGGTAGTTAAATATGTCAGATAGAAAGAGTTGAGCCCACTCTGTGTAACTGTCATAATTTAAAAATTCACAGCTTTTCCATGTAGTCCATATCCAAATTCTCTCTGATTAGAACCAGCAGCTACTGCTGTCTCCTTTGCAAGCATTTTTGCTAGCCTAAAACTCCCAGGGATTTCAGTGGATAAGGCTAGTTTGATGAATACTTTAAGCCAGGTGTGCTGACACCAATGCCAAATGCGCCGTCCCGCCTTCCCCCACTCTTGGCTGCTCATCCCTGAGCCTCTACCACTCTTTCCTTTGAGCTCTTGCAGCTGTTTTTCCTGCAAGCAGTGATGGAGGTGAGGATGGGGGAGGACAGGACTGTTTCCTGTGCCAACACCGCTGGCACGACCCACAGAAATGTTGGTTTGGGTGCAGACCCTAGAGCCAGCTGGGTGAGAGACATCACAAGCAAACCAGAAGGATCTCACGTACACTTTGGGGATGTGTCTTTGGGTGAAAAGTGGAATTTAGTGTGTGTTGCACCCTTTTTTTAAGGAACAGGTAAGGTAATTTTACTAGCAGTACAAACAATAGCAGCCTCTGCCCTAATTTCACCTTCCAAAACAGAAGACTGTGGGGATGAACTGGCTTTTTAATTAAGTAGAAGGAGAGTATGACTGAGTGTTAAACCAAGCTCCCTGGAAGTTGGGTATATCTGGAAGACAGACAAGGAGAAAGTAAAAGAGAGGAAGCAGGAGAAAAATACTTAGCCAAAGAAGCCAAGGGAGGATAAGAAAGTGAAAGAAATAATTAGGTAAGTACTATGACAGTCCCATAAGAGGATGCGGGTCTGCATCCTGGTTGAAAAGGCTTCAAGAAGGGATGGTAGGAAATTTTTATTGTTGTGTATCTCCTGCATTCAAGGAAAAAGGAGTGATGTTGGGGGCGGGTGATTTTAGAGCTGTTTTTTTAACTAGATATGCCTAAAAGATTCTTGACTTCATAATTTTCTCCTCCTAATAGGAACGACCCTCAGGGCCTCAAACTTTGGCTAATCATTTAGGTCAAAAGGGTAATAATAATGTAGAAGACCATGAATTAGAAGTGTACCCTGGGGAAAGCTTGACCCAATGCAGAAATAGAAAATAACCATACAAAAGTCTGTAATGGGATCCTCTGAAGCTAAATGGGAAAATGAGGGCTCGTACAAATACGCTCGCCATCTAATATGAAACATAACTCCAGAAGTATGTATTTTTATTCCCTGTTACAAGACTGAAACCACAGTGGAGTTACTGTAACACTGAGGCTGAACTAATCCCATCACAGGATCAGATCTTGGTAATAAATAGTTCCAGGTGTGATCCAAAGAGCAAGAATGTTTTGATTTGTTTAAGCTGAAAGGTGTGGAGTTTTTTCAGTCTTTCCACTGACAAGGGAAGGTTGTATGAGGTGTGTAACTGTGGTCTCTTGAAAGAGAGACCTGTTTACTGCATAGCACTTTTCAGCAATATGTCTTAAATGCTTTATCCAGAAAGCTGATAGCATGTGTTACAGGTAGGGAGATGAGGCATGAAGATGCTCAACATCTTGCTAAAAGTCAGTCACCGTGCTGATGGCAAGCCTGGTGGTATAAACCCTGGTAAAGCAGTCTACTTAGCTGCTTCCCCTGTATACAGAGCATCCTTACAATCTCCCACTTTGTTTACCATGAAACTTGGAGTTTGTTATAGGAGAAGTTTGGGAAAGTGCTATTATTCCCTATATATTCATCTTGTGAATGGCAATGGCTCAGAATGGAATGAGCATGTGTTTAAAGATTGTACCATAGATGTGCACATCTATGTGCACATAAAGGACCATGCTAGGGTCATGCTGATAGTCTTATGGCCAATGTCTCTCTGTTTTCTAGTCTTCAGTTTTGCAGTTTTAGACGACATCTAATCAAGCACTCAAAGGTCTACAAAGTAGGCTATAATTTTATATTAGGTTGCTAACCTAAATTCTCAGTACCTTTCTACAGGATGTAGCTGTCCTGGCAGCAGATGGCATAGCAGCAGATAGAATTGAATGCTAAAGAGGGAATTGCCTAGGGCTGGCTCCTGGGACACACTAAAAAGTTCTGTATGTTTCTGACCTGGTCAGAATTTATACAGCTGCATCAGGGGCAGAGATTGGTGCTAAGTTCCACTCACAAGTCAAGAACTTACGAGCAGGAACAAAGTTTATGGTGTGGAGTGTTTTTCTGTTCTGCTTCATCCACTTGTCTGAAGACAGCAGCATAGCAATGGAGAAGGAAGGCAGTGATGACTGCTTTTCTGTACCTGTGCTGACACTTAAGAGAAAAAAGCAAGCGGGTGCTACCTATCTATACAAATGGTCAATAGTAGGTACCAAGTACAGGACCTCTGAATATACTTTCCTTTAGGCTGTACTGCTGTGCAGAGGCTCTGAACTAGGGAGAGTGTTTTAGGGCACATCCCCTTACAATACTCCTAGATATCTTGAATAATTCATAAAGTTTTGGACCCCTTTTTTCGCCTCAAACACACAGTCAGTTGTACTATAGAAGAGTTTGTAAAGTTCTGTAAGGAAAGCTGCTTAGCTCTTCTGCCTGTAAGTATTTTCAAGCAGTTTTTATTAGTCCCCATTATCAGGAGATGACTAAGCTGACCACTTAATTTTTGCAGAGTTTATACACTATAATAATTTACTTTTTATCTCCATATTAGGATTTTACTGCCTTATTTACATTGTAATAGCAGTAGTGATCTTTTGCATATAGTCACATTGCCTTTGATTGGGAACAATGCCAAGAAAACTGAGTGCTTCATGATTTAATTATTTGTGTTCTTTGCAAGAGTAATTAAAGGATCATGCCAAAATCTTATCAGAGCATGAAAATTTAGCATACCAAGACTGAAGCTATTTAAGTGGCATGCCAATGATTTATGTGCTGACAAGATTCCCTTTTAGAAACTCTCTCTTCACTACTGGTAGTTAGAAGTGTAAAGAATGCAGTTACCAAAAAGTGTTAGGAGGAAGAGGGAATAGGTTTGCAACTGGCGAGTGACTGTAGATGTCTTAGTATCAAAAAATATCACCAGAGAAATTGATCTTTCAGAAACAAGCAAATATTTTCTGAGAACCAACCCATGGGCATGTATTTGAGAGTCATCCAGCACCGATATAATTATTCTTGCTAATCCTTTTCTAAACTTTTACCATAATGTTTTTGAGATCTAGTTACTTGTTGGGAGCATTGCTTTCATCTGTAAGCACTATGTTGTTTCAAAAGTATTACGGTGTAGCTATTCCATGAAATCAAAAAAGCTGAGATATCTTATCAATATATTCTTTCTAAGCCACATATCTCTACCTGATTTTTTCTTAAGTATTTCCTCTGTCAGGTTAGTTAATACATTTTCAGACAACAGATTTAATCATCTTCAGTATAACACTTCTCATGGCACACCTACCATGGCCTACAGAGTTAATCCACATCTTTTCCTGAAGAGTTTTTGAATACTTAAAAATAATTCTTCTGATGAAGAAGACGCTTAAAAGCATTTCTTTGTAGATGCTTGGAGAAAAATTATTTAGTAAGATAGCGTTCGGATCTGCAGATCATGTTTAAAATTTGAAATACATCAGTAGCACTGAGTCAGTTTGGGTTTCTCAGTTCAGCAGCTAACTGATCCCAGAAAGAATACCGGCAGCATCCTGCGCAGTGCTGATCTTCAGCACTTTTAGAGCTTTACAGAATTGATTTCTCAGTCCCAAGGCAATTGTTCATATCATGAAAGTGCTGAATACTATTGTAGTCAGAAGCCTCTGTTTGAGATCAATCCAAGAAAAAATACCAGTATTTTGTTTCCAAGTTCTTTTTGTGAAATATTTGGCTCCAATATATAGAGAATTTTCATAAGGCTCTTTGAAAGTCTTTCGTTAGAAAAAGATGTATTTTTTTCTATGTGCATAGTTCACTTTTAAACCAAAACTAACTGAAAGTTGCCATATGAGCTTTTTTCTTAATAATCAGCGACAATAGCTGTATTTGTACCTCCCCAGAGAATTAATACACTTAATGTATTTAAAATATTTGAGTAGTCGTATAAAATAAGCAACACAAAGGTGCCATATTGAACTCATTAACATTTCTCTCATATGTAATCCCAAGTATCTAGATCCTTATAATTTTATTGGCAAAGGGAGCAAGCACACAGCTCGACATACCAGCTGGGTTATGAGCATCTAAATATTAAGTCACTTCCACAGGCCCGTGTTCTGTTTTGTTTTCCTGCCTTGCAAGTGATTTTAATATTGGTTAAGAAGTCCCAACTGCTGATGCTGTCTACAGACCATGCTTAGCCACGGATTTTGCCTGTTTCATTACCCATCTCCAGTGTGGTGAATGGGGTCTCCCTCAGTCCCTCCCTGGCTGTTCCATGTGTGGCTGCCCTGCTGCTCTTTGCTCACCAGAGCAGAACTGCTGCACTCAGGCAGCAGCTCGGCCAGGCGCTGGGACTGATGGACCCTACAGAGCTGCCATTCCCATGACTGTTTTCGTCTGGAAGAACAGGGGACACAAAGAAAGCTGAAGGTAAAGGACGGGTCACTGGTTTGCTTTTTTTGTTCTTTGATATGAATAATTGTTAGAAAACAAAATGTAATTTTCACCTCAAAAACAGAAATTAGTACCATTTTTGTTTGACGGCGTGACATCTTATGTTATTAAAGAGAGCCTCAGATGGCTGCTAGGGATTAGTAGGGAAAAACATTTCACTTGTAGGTCACCCACACGGGTCTGGCCTGGGGCATGGATGACTGACAGCTGCTGAGATGCGATGTCCATGGGAGGCCCCTGTGAAGGAAGCTGCCTGCTTCAGTCTGGTAGGATAGTGTCAGTGTCACCAGCCCACAGCACCACGGTCAGTAACCTCTGCAGCTTTCCTGCCTGGAGCACAGCCTCAGAGTGGTGGGACTTGACATCAGTGGGACATGAGGCCTTGTGCTGCTGTGCTGCACTTGTACAGTAAGCAACATCAGATCTGCAGCCTGTACAAGCTCTTGCACAGGGCAAAATTCTGCAAGGAAAGCCAACAAGAGCCTCTTTGAATACACTCTTGCCTTTAAGCATGAGCATTGCTGTGTTGTGTAGCCATGAAGAAAGCAAGCTCAGTACAGGATTCCCTAGCAAGTACAGGATTCACTGCCCATCACTTTCTGTCCTAGATTCCTCCCCGCAACCTTTCCCTCTACCAGGCCTCTCTTTTACCTCTTTCGCTTGCTGCTACACTTTCCCATGCCATTTTTCCCCCCTGTAAATGATGTGAAGCAAGTATCTACTGTTGTCTGTAGTGCTGACACAAGAAAATTAGACGAGGTATATTACAGTTGAGTTCAGTATGCTTTCTAGAGAAAACTGGTTAGGTCAATTTACTTGGCACTGTGTGCTGCTTTAATCTTAACTCAAGGCCTGCTGTAGATGTACAGCAGCTGGGGCTGATGTCTTCATGCATGGTTGCAAGTCAGCTAGTTAATTTCTGTTTGTTGAGAGGTAGGAATCAAGCAAATTTTTCTCTATTGAATGAAAACATTGTGGTGCTAGTAACAGGTGAATAAGCAGGGCTGGATAAGAAAACAACCTGAAATTACTGCCTAAACTTTGAAGAGCTGGATTCCACAGCAGAGAAGTCACAATTTCATTCAATTTATAATGGCAGTAGTGTAACCCCAAATCTTTTATTAGAAGCATTAAAAAGACAAACTGACAAACTTTAGGACAAAACATGTCACTGATGGAAAAACAACTCCAGTGTAGTGCAGTAGGCTGCTAATAGGGGTGGTCAGTATATTGGTAAACCTTTATGCAGGCTACAGAATCTAAGTAAGTTGCTCCTCCTATCACGCTGACATGTGTTCAGGCTCTCAATGACCTCTCAGGCTATCCCCATCAAGTTTGTTGCCATATGTCTCTAGAGGTACTTTTGGCTATGCAGTATGTGACCCATGAGTTCCTGCTGCATTCTGTGCACTCCACAAAGATTAGCACTACATTCACCAGGACTTTTGACTTTAAAGAGTTGCTCGGAGTTACAGACAGTCAAAGAATAAGCTACTTTTAAATTGATGCTACTTAAACACCTATGTTTGAATGAAATGTAACATGAAAAAGCTATTGCTCTGTACCTCACTTACAGTTTTCTTTGATATCAGTGGTAGCCTAATTCCAAATATACCTTAGTGTTGTACTTAAAATTGTTTGTATATTTAGAATATAAAACTTTGGTTCAAATGGACAACTAATCCTAATAGTAGAAAATTAGATCAAGGTCTTTCTTGTTCCACTTTTAGAGTCAGGCACCTGTTTCCTCTCTTTCTGGGAATCCCGAGCTATTCCTTGCTCAGCTTTGCACACCTCAGTTGAGGTTGTGATGTGGGAAAGGTCAGAGAAAGAAAAGTAACCTGAGGGTTAAAATCCTTTTTTTCCACCTCAGTCTACTCTTTTTTTTTTGTCACTTTTTCCTGTGTCTATATTTGTAGAAGAAGACCACGCTCCCTGTCACCATATTATTTTATCAGACTTTCTTTTTGTACAGCCTAACTTCTCTCATTTAGTGCTGAGGTGGAAAATTCAGACTAAAAGAGATGAGAAGTCATCCCCTCTTACTCTATAGCTGTATTACTGCTGAAGTTGGTATTGTTAAACCACTGATGAAGCAGTTAAAATTCAGGGACCTTTTTTTTACCAAAGAATCAATAAAAAGCTATCATATGGAAATCTCCAAGGGTTAAAAACGAATCTTGTATGTTTAATTTCCATAGAATATGTCTCCACACCTAGTTATAAAGACAGCTGAGGTACAAACTTTAGTCTGATATTTCCTCTGAAACTTGTCTGCTTAGATGCTTAGAATGCTTTCCTGTATTTACCTAAACCTCCAGGTGAAAAGCCATCTTCACAGCCAATGAAGCCTTACTGATTATTCCCTCAGAAAAATTAATACATTTTCTTTGCCCAACTCTAACACATGCTACCATTTTAAGTTAGGAGGATGAACCTGTCTGAGACCCTTTATTGCTCACTGAAGGAATGGCTGGCAGATAGGTAGCACTCCTTTGTGTTTCCATCGACCATTACGCTGTTAGTTTGACACTACAATTCAGCTTAATTGGTAGCTGCTACAAAAAGAAATGATCTCATCCTTTTCCTGCCATCTTGCTCCTACTCTCATGGTTGCACAGGCACCTACAAGGCTCGCTTTGGAGGGCTACCTTGTAAAAATGAGATTTATGACTCCCCTTAAGAGTTGGTTGAGTGCCCATAGTGGTGGAGGACTGGAGGCAGGAGCATGTTTCTAGGGGAAGGAGAAAGGCTGGGCAGCTCATTTGAGCAGTGACATGGTGTTAGATGGGCTTAGTCGTCCAACAAGCCTTAGTATTCTGTAGAGAAATGCATAATTGCACTATTCCACAATAAACCTGTGGTTCCTGTTGTGAGTCAGCCTATATAACTGAATTAAGTTTCCAAATGAATCATGCTCCTAATGTAGTCCATCAGGCATGGTTGCATAGACCATCTGTTAGTGGTGACACTTGCATGTACGCCTGGCACTGCCACCCCTTGTGTCAGTGCAACAGTTTGGGTCTGTGGGATGAATGAGTCTGGAAAGTTGGCCAATGTGAAATGTAACTTCTATTTTCCTGGCAAATAGATGGTTGTATCAGCATAGTTAATGGAGCAACATGGGCTGGAATGGCAGTAGGGGAGGGGAGAAAAAAGGAGCAAAGACCTGTGTAGATATTGGCATCAGAAGATTTATCTGTATAACCATTGCTGTAATAAATGTTTAGCAAAGGTTTTCTTTATCTAAAGTGTAAGGGACATCTGTGTTTGGAGCAGAAGGTCTGAGTTTACTCATACTCCCAACTTGCTGTGCTAGGAATCGTGACAATCTTGAAGATTAGAGTAGTAATGCAGTTTGCTTCACGTTGTCAGTCAAAGTGAGTGTGACTCTGAGTCCTGAGTATGGGGTAAGATAAAACAGTTGTCTGACCAAAGCTGGCAGTAAGTCAGCTCTTTAAGGAGCTCCTAGGATTAGATAGCACAGCTAGGGTTGATTGTTCACACAGTGCAAAGGGGAGAAAGGGGCTGAGGAAGAGGGGAATTTTGCTGGTGTCACATCACATGTTCAGGAACACGTTCACATTACTGGAAATGCTAAACTGGAGCAGACAGTGTAGGTGACAGGACAAATGTGGACCTGCAAAATATTGCAGTTATATAAATATACTTTCGTTAATGTGTGAAAGAGCTACACATAGAGCAGTGTCTTTGAACTTCAGCTCTCTATTCACTCTGCTGCTATTTTTTAATAACTGTCATTGTGAAAAGAGCGTGGGGCCAATGTGTTCTCAAATGGATTCCAAGCAGGAGTTTGTTGAAAGGGAAGGAGGACAGCAGGATCAGTCCCACAGCATGATAGTAGAATTTTACAAACACCTTTGAAGCATTTGGATGTGTAGTGTTTTGCAGTTGCTTGAAAGTTCTCTAATGTCAGTCAGAGCAAATAGAAACCTTGCCATATGCTCCAACCTTCTTTTTGTGTGGCTGTGGGTTATGTGCAAATCTTTGAGGTGGCTGGTTGAACTGTTGTGAGCATATTGGGTGCTTGCATGAGTCAGGGCGTGACTTGCAATGTGCTCAGCATCCCACACTGATTGCAACCCCTTGAACTGGAGTGCTCTCAGCACCTCAGCACGTCAGGATCTTAGAGGGTGGACTGCGTTATGTTACCTTCCTCAGAAATCAAGTGCTGTTCTTGTCAAATCATCTGCACCTTTCTCTCTGCCTAATTTTGTAGGGGTAACCAAACTTTCTCCCAAGTAATTCCTTGCTGTTACTTTGCTCTGCAGTGTATGAAGGAGGCTTGTCACGCAGAGAAGCCTGTGAGTCAGACCTGTAGGGCATGTCACTGTCACGTCAGGTTCTTATGCTGTAGCTAAAAACAGTTTGTGTCAGTGCTCCCCATTAGCCGCCCTAATTTTTAGATGGAAACTTGTCTGTCACTTCTGCTTAGCTGCATCATTTCCTAACATATAATGATGTGCAGGTTTTGTTTTGCTAGCCCATACTCTGTGTAAAGGCTTTATAACAAGACTCAAGATGTTGATTTGTTTATAAAAGAAGGCTGGTGTTACATGTTCATTCTTTCTTATGACTCTTCAAAACAAAGACAGTTACCTATGTTCAGCTTTGTTGCTCTTCCTAGTCTAGAAACCATTCATTTTATGCTAATTCTGGGTAACCTTTTACTCAGAACAGGATCACCTGATGTACTTTTAAAGTATGTTTACAGAGCATAGATGCATACTACATCATGTGTTAAAAACTTTGACTATTTCAGATGTGCAAATATGCCTTATTAGTAAAAGTTTACACGGTTGAACCCTGGTCCTTATTTTATGACTTTGCTTTACTTCTAGTTGTTTCTATGACTAATTTCCAGCTCGAATTTGCAGCTCAATTATTGTCTATGTAAAAAATGTTTCTCTTGGTTCCTCTGGAAAATTCTGAATTTCTAATTATGAAAGGAAGCTGTTTATCGTTGTTCGAGGTGTCTGTTTGACAAGCAGTCATGCAGAAATAGTGCAGTGTGTAGGCTACCAGAATAAATAGAAGCAATCATGATCCAAACTGTGGATAAGTAATTGGAATAATAACTAGAAATAAAGAAGCTTTATTTGCATTCCCTTTTCTGAAGCAGCTAAGGGAAAGTGTAGAAACTGATCCTTATCTTTAGTTTTTCCCCCAAAATGAGGATAAAATTGGAGTTAAGAATAAGAGCTTACCATATAAATTTAGGTTTGTGGAGGATGTACTGTAGACTGTCAAAAATAGTATGCCTAAGGCAGATTTGCTTCTGAGGGGAAGAATGCAATAAAGCTTAGGGTCATACTGAAATTGAACTGCAGTGTATTATGAAATAGTTCAGTTCTGTAATTCCTGGATTGTTACATTCAGATTTTTCGGCCACTACGGTTCTCTGTTGATTGAAAAAAATCCTCTGGTAAATGCCAAGGACAAGAGAAATTAAGGATCTCTTTTTTCCTGTTGAAGTTGTGCAAAGCAAGAAGGAGATAATAATTCATTCTTTAAAAGATACTGAATAGTGACCTGAAGCTGTTAAGTGTATACCAAAGAGATGATTGAGCATTGTGGCAGTGAAAATATACCTGATGAAAACTGTCCACTACATTTATGTAATAGATCTTATATATTTTGTATGTCTAAGAAAATAATGAAGGTTTGGTCTCCTTTCAGACGTTTCTCACCCTCTGAACTAGGACCTAGAGGAGGAGGTCAGAGAAGACTGCATATTATGTATGATCTGTACAGTATCCAGCATGAGTTAATCAGACCTAGTGCTGCTCTAAATTATACCAGAACAAACTAGTCTTCTGACTCTACATAATCTACTGATTGTGACAGTCTTTTTGGATTATTCTTTGCAACAGGTTTGTAAGTGTTCTGAAACTAACAAAGAAGCAGATGAAACCCATTTTTCTGGTACTGACAGTTCTTGTTTGTAGACTAGCTTTATAAATAACTCCAGGACATCTGACATCTTTTTCATATAAAATGTGTTGGCAAAAATTGGCGTGAATTGGTTCCATTTCATCAACTTTCTTTTTGGTTCTCACTTTTTTTTTTTTCCTTTTCTGTGGGAGTATTATATTTTTTTAATCATTTTGGAATTTGGAAGTTTATTCATATCTCCTTAAGCGTATATTATTTGAAGGAACACATAATCCCTTTTAGGCAGCAACTTTTACAACATGTGGCGGGTGCTTCTGAATCAGCATCAAAAGTTGGCATCTCCAGTACCTCCTTCATCAGAAGCAGTGAATTTTCATCAGAAGTAGTAGGAGAAACTTTTTTCAAGAGAACAGAAAGAAGTAGTGCTCCCTTACTCAAGGAAAGAGATAAAGTTGAGATTTTGTTATTAAAATGAAAAATGAACGCTTCAAAAACTGTCTTGGGTGCTACCTTCAAACTTAACAAAGAATCAAAAATTTCTAATTGAGGATAGACATAGTTGGTAAATGAGAATTGAACATGACTTGTCATATGACAGCACTATATGCCTGCTTATTTGTAATGGGATTTGATGATTTTGATGATGTGTGGAAACATGGGATGCAGTATATCCTCTTTCTGGCAGATCTGGAGAAGAGTAAAATGCAGAACAATATCATTTTCAATCTGTACAGTTAGACTAATAAGCTGCCCCCGGACTACTTTGTCCAACCTTTTGGTCCATTTGTTGTAACTACCAGAAAATCATCTGAGCTCACTGTTTAGGAAAATACACTTGAGAAATGTGTTAGAGCTCCTGAGACTGTTGCATGCTCTGACAACCTAACTGCTATGTGTGAGAACAAGAAGTGTGTGCCCAGCAGCTACTCTTCCCTCCATTCCGTTTCTCCAAATGTGACCCACATGCATGGGCTGGTAGCAGAATTGCAGCAGGGCTCTCACTGCAGGTACCTGATGCATTCATCCTAAGCACCCAGGAACTGCTGAGGTATTGACTCTTGGAGTATCACCCAGGTGAGAGCAACATGCAAGGCCTCGTCCCAAAGAGCAATGGAAGTGTGTGGATCATGGTCATTCTCCTGTCTGATGTTCACTTCTCAGCTAATTCAAATCTATTCAGATCTTCTCCCTCCAAAGCCCTTTGTTCAACTCATTGAACTCTGGAAGAAATAATTCAGGGATATGCTTCAGGCAATGGAATGTAAGCCTCAAGAAAGGTCCAAAGTTTTCTGCTCATAATGGGATCCCAGCGTCTCTTAAATTTGTGGATTACCTGATCCCTTTTTTCCTTTCTTAAATTGGATATTTATAAGACAGAAAATCCACAGTGTTTCAGCTTTCAGGAGTACAGTGGGAAGAGCCTATTGTAGTTTAGGCAGGTATAATCCTGATCTCTCTCACCAGAATCCCCAGTTGGAAAAACAACTGGGAGAACAGGTCACTTTGTGTAAAACAATAACTCTGGGGGATTCGTGGCTTTGCTCTTCCCAGATTATGAGCCAAGACACAAATGTCTGACCAAAGCAATGGAGCCTTTACAGAACCTTTCTAAAGGAAGGGCTGGATGTTTAAGCTGTTTTCCTATCCCAACTCAGAGAATGACTTTTTTTGTGATCATATATCAACAAATAAACTTTTAGCTAAGCTGTGGGAACAAAACCAAGTGGTTTTGGCCAGTAAAAACATCACAGTGGAGTGAGGATGATGCAGAAAACTGAATTTTCAGATCTTAATTTTTGTCTCGTATTTCTAATACTCTACTTGAAGTTAATAGATGACATTCTATCTTATTATATATATATATGCACTTAATAGAAACCACAACATTTCTCAATGTTGAAATCCATATTCACTGATAACTTAATTCCATTTCTGGATGCAACAGACCTAGATTCGTTTCTACACTAAATGAAAACAGAGTGAAAGGTATTTAATATCCTGTCATTGAGACAGTGCAGGCTCCTATTATACAGTGAGTAATATATTAGTATGTGATTTTTTTACTATTAAAATGGTCTGGTGGGCTAATATAAGGGTAAGATTTGAGGATAGACATTGTTTTTACATGTAGGCTGCCTTAAATAATTTCACCCTATCCAAATTTTTGAACAGTCTTTTTTAATGTAATCTGTGCTACTAATTCTTCATAACATTAGTTCTTTGAAGTAATTGATTTTCAAGTACTGAAGTTAGAAAAGCATAGGTTTTAAGACTGCAAGGCAACGTAGCATCATATGAAAACCTAATTTTAAAAAAGTAACACAAATTTCAAAGAAACACAGTATTTTTTAAAGGAAGGGGAAATTCAGAGCTCTGTTGGTTGTAACAACACATTCTCAAAGCTGCTGAATTTGTGATCTACAGCTTTTCACAACATTATACACTCTATAGCCAGATAGGATAAATAACCACTTGGGCTAGAGCAGCTTTGGTAATTTGATCTTTTGCTTTCATAATCTTAATTCTGTACCCAGTACTGCTGCACTGATGCCCAGTAGAGTACTGAGACTGGCTAGGATGAAGGTAATGTTCTTCCTGGCAGCCAGTATGGTGTCATTTAGATTTGCGACCTGAACTGTGTTGGTAACACACTGATGTTTCAGCTGTTGATACAGAGTGCTTTCAAGGTCTTTGTTTCTCACTCTGCCCTTCAAGGGAGTTGGCTAGGGCTGCAGAAGACCCAGGCAGAACTGATCAAGGAAATGTTCCAGGCTTTATAATCTTATGCTCAACTAATAAGCTGGAGGGGAGCTTTTTCAAAGTAATCATCATTCAGACACTGGCTGGTCTGCAGTGGGAGGTGATAAGGGATTGCCTTTGCATCACTTGTTATTTTCCTCTTTTTTAGTTTATTTATTAAACTATCTGCATCCACCCACAATGGGTTTTTTTTTTCGCTTTTATCCATCTCATTTTCCCCTTCTCTCTGTGAGGAGGAATGAATGTTATAAAACTGTATGTTTCTTTTTTCCTTTCTCCTTTGCTAGCTCTGTTGAGAATGCAGTAGACTAATACACACCATTCCAGGCAATATCTTGCATGTTTTCCTTAAACCTAGTCTTGCAAAGAAGTGACAAGGCCACAGATTTTGAGTGTGCCATGTACTAGGCTGCATAAGGATGGTTTACTGACCCCATCTGCACAGAAATCAGATAGTTTGACTTGCAGCGTTTTCCTTGCTCACAGAAATATCTTTATTTCAATCCTATCATTCATTTGCACAAAATTGGAGACTAAGGCAGAAAACATGACTTAGCCTTTTATTAGTTTCATGTGTACAGCCTTTTGTGGGTCATCCAATCTGTTCGAAGTAGGTAAGAAATAGCTCGTTCCCTACAACACAAAAGCAAACACTTCAAAATTCAGTTTTAATTTTCACTTACATGCATTGTGTAATTCAGTGGTCTGGAAATAGGCATGAAATCATCTCTCAGTAGTGTTCGTTGATAGCACAAGAAGAGCAGAGTATGCTCTTAAATATGGTAAGTCATAGAATAAATTGCAGCCAACCTGCTGGATTCAAAGAAGGTCCGCAGTGACATAGTTAACCACACAATTATTCACCAAGGAACAAGAGATCAAAGCCATACTGACAGAATGGAGAATTTTAGCCCAAAAGTAAGTAAGTGATCAGGAGTGGGCATCTGAATAAGAGTTCCCATTACAGTATTCAGCCACAAATGTGTTGGATAACAGTAAGTATGCTACAAGGTACATCCACATAAACGGCATTGGTCAACTTGGTACTGGAAGAATTCATCTAGTTCCAATGTCAGCATTTTTAAAAGGATATGGAAACACTGAGGTAAGTTCAGAAAACAGTTGCAAAAAAAGTATTTGCTGGAGGAAGTGGAGGGGAAATGTCTTCTGGAGAGAGATTTGCAAGCTCATTTGGATTAATTTGTAAAGGGAAAAACTGGGAGCTGACTTGACTCTGTCAAAGTACTTACAAAGAAAAATTGTTGATTCCTAGGGGACTCTTTGATCTAGCTCAGAAGGACATAATAAGAACCAATAGCAAAATTCAGTAGGTTCTCAAATTCAAATGACAATGAGTTCTGAGCCGTAAAATGCTCACCAGTGGAATCAAGCTGGTAAATGTCTCTGCAGTTCTATGGGTCAGGGTAGGATTTCCGTAGTCAACACATACACACAGCATTAATACAATGTGACATACACAGGAGGTTGGAGTAGACCAGCTCAGGTTTCTTTCTGGCTTTACAAAACACTGACTGCATGTGGTTTGTAAATACAGCACAGAAATCTCGGTAACTTGTAACTTTCTTCATTGGTCCAGGTAGCACAGAACAGTAAAATCAGCACACAATTTCATGGAGGAAGAAAGAGCTAAATGGAAGATAGCGTATTATGGGATGGGGTGGCAACTTGTTTTCGGATTGAGATCTCTGGTGAAATTTTAGGAGTTAATCCTGCTACCTGAGGGTGCTTCTTTTTGAAACTGATGATTTGGACAGGTCTCTTTTTCACTTCTCCATGGGTATTGAGTAGTGCATTCAATTTTTTTGTTGTTGTGTTGTGTTTTAGACCTGTATCTCTGCATCTCTGTACAAGTAGCTAGTGGCTATGACGTAGGTAGAACATAGTCTTCCTCTCAACATAAGAGAAGAAAACTGATATCCAGTCTTTGGTTAATGCAAGCATAACTCAGAAGTGCAGTTTTGCGAATGGTTTATATCTGTACCATCAGCCTCACTCTTTGGCTTGCTTGATGTTTTTTTCAGAACAGTAAGCAAGAAGAGTTGCTTTTTAGAATTCTAATGTGCAACCTGTGTCACTCAATCCCTAACTCTCTCACTCAGTGCTTCACAATGCATGGTGAAACCCATGAGTGCTGAATATTGTGGGTCACTCTGTGGTTCTTTATCCAAGTAACAAGTCACTTTCACACAGCTACTACTTTTTCAGCACTAGGTAGTTTTTTGGGTGTTTTTTTTTTTTTTCAGTTAACAATGATTAATACTTTCCTGTGGATACTGTGCTTTACCACGATATATGTTTCCTTCCACAGTATTTTTCTGTTTGTAGAGTGAACCTATGTTTGCCCATGCTTTATGACTCTATGAAAGCCTGAAAACTACAGAAGAAAAGTTAAATAAAACTCTCAAAAATGCATGATGACTTAATTTGGGCTTTAAAGCTGTGAATTTAAACCCTGTCTTGGGTCTTGAGCACACAGACTGTAACACTCAGTTTGAATATTCCCTTTCTGAAGCATCGTTCAAATAAAAACACAGTAACTTTTTTTTTTTTTCATTAAATCTCCCAGAAAACTTCTGTTTTTTTCTTTTGACATCTTTTTCCACCACAGTCTTAATAGTTGGATTTTGGGTAGCAGCTTACCTTGCATCATTGGAGGATTTCTCCTTAAGCCACAGTGTTGTACAGTACTTTCCACTGACCCAAGTGCTGGCTTTTCATTTCTTCCCAAATAATACTCATAACCCATTAGCAGACCTAAGCATATATAGATAGATCTGGCACAAGTCATTATCTCTATATGGTTACACTTGTACAAAACAGGGTTCTGCAAATGCACAGAGTACACCTGACTCTTCTGTGGCACAATTCCCTCTAGATTCCATTTTTCTTCCATCTTCCCAAAGGAACCCCACTATTTGGTTTTAAGACTCCTCAGGCCCTGCTGCAGAAACATGAACAAATGCACAGCATGAACAAATAACAGCATTCCATGTTTTAAACCTTCTAAGCAGAAGTTCTGATACCCAAAGCTTCTTCGTTGCATCATCACTATAACGTCTTGGATGACCTTCAGACAACTACAAGGCTTCCAGGTTGGGATAGTTGCATAGTTTTGCCTATACTGAAAGAATAGAGAGAGACATTTACAGAAGCTGATTCCTTGCCGCTACTTATTTGGGAGATAGCCCAAGTATCATGCTCCAGAGATACCTATTTTCTTTGACTCACAGAAAACAGTGAACTTTGGCCATATCCTTGGTGAGTTTAGGGTAAATGAGGAATGGATCCATTCATGAATTGCTAGCGTGCCATCTCTTCTCCTACTGACAGTTTATTGGGGATTTTATTAAAAGAAAATATACTACTTGTTTTGGGGCAAATAACCTTATATATAGGGATACTTTGAAGTTTTGCAGTGGCAAGGCATGCAAAATCACAGGTAGTGATGTGTTCTAATATTTACATATGTTTTGAAAAACAATATAGGACATCAGATACATCTAGACCTAGGTAAGTGGTACACAGTATTATATTCTTGCCTCGTCAATTTTAGGAGTGGAGTTCCTACTCTGAGCAGTCTAATTCCCAGTAATTATGCCTCTCCAAAGAAATTAAGAGTTTTGTTAGCTTAAGGATGGGCACCATAATCTACCCGTATTTAGCTCTAAGAGAATATGTATTTCATTGATAGAGGAGAGAAATATGAAGGGATGACTTTGAACTGGAGAAAAAAATGTTTCAAAGTGGAGGGACACATTTAAATGTTTAACCTCTGCTTGTATTAGCCACTTCTTGGCTTCTATGAAAGCTTCTTGGCATGTGCCCTGCCTGGGGTCGAGTAGGACGTGGGAGAGACTATGCTTGGATGTCTGAAGTACTACCAGTTGGGGGGGGTTGGGAAATGTGTAGCATTCCAACAGATATAATTAATGACAAGTGTTGTTGTCTTTCTCCTGTGCCATCCACCCACTGGCTGCCTGGTGCTGACCCCTTGCTGTCCTGCTGACCTTTCCAAAGTTTATTTTAAAAAGGCATCCTTGCTTTTCCAAACTTTTCAGCTGGGCTTCCCTTGGGCTTCTTGTTCAGTGCATGCCCAATACTATGCCTGTGTCCACCGCTAAGTGATCAGACACAAGTGTTTCCATTAGAAGGATGATTAATGGAACCTTCCTTGGGAATGGAAAAAGGCAAGTGGGTAATAGAAGTCAAGAAACGTGTTAAAACTGAACAAAAGAACTTTGTTTCTTTGTTTCAGAAGGGATTTATTGCAGCAAATTGACCAAACTCTGTCACTCGCTTGGGTCCTGCCCACATCAGTAAAATGTTATAGTTGTTTCCTCTGTGGTAGGCTTGAGAGAACCTTGTGCTTTCAATCCATTTCCCAGTGAGCAACCACATCAAATAAATCCACCAGTTGAATCGGCTTCTGTGTTGGTAGATTTAGTAGATGGAGGGTTTAATGCTGTGTAATGCAGGTGCATGAAGTTTTGTACACCTCAGTACAAAGTAATAAAACAACGCCCAGGATTGAAGAGTATATTGGAATCTGATCTAGCTATTGTGAGAGAGCAGCTGTCAAGTTACTCCTGCCTCGTAGCATTCTCCGAGGAGAAAAGAGTATGACTAAGTCCCTCATTTGCATGATGAGGATCACAGAACAGTTTCTGTATGATCTCAAGCCTCACTTCACCCTCTGTTTACTGTTTTCTCATTATGGGATGTTAGAGGCAAAGAACTGCTTCTTCTGTTTTCTTTTATTAGACCCTTTTAGTGCCCAGGGACAGCATCCATTCCCTCAGCCAAACTGACTTGTGCATGGATGGCACAGCATGGGCATGGTGACAGATTTTTCACTGCTAAAAGGAGTTGGTAAAAACAGTGGATGAGGCTTAGTGAGAGTGGGAGAGGCTAAGAGCCTCTTCACTGGAAAAGCTGAGGACTGGAGTTTCTAGAGCTACTGGTAAGGCCTTCCACAACCCTTTGTAAAGAAGAAGCTTCCCTATTTTTCATGATAAATCAGGGCTTTTGTTGCTTGTTCTTTCTGGTCTAATAGTATACTAAAAGTTTTAAGAGAAAATGATAATGTTATCTTCCCACAAGCCAAACAGAAAGGACAGTTCCTCTGCCTGCCAAACTTTGCTGTTCTTCAGAAACAATCAACTGTAAAGACTTGGTAAGTTTTTATTCAGCATGTGCACATGTATTCTTTATGGAATCAATTTTTTTTTAGGGCTAAAGCTTGATCCTGTTGCCAAAGCAAGAAAAACCATGCAATTCCACTGTATTGCAATGGGGAGACTGAGGCTTGGGGCTGGAGCTGCCATTTTCCACTTAGCAAACCAGATGTGAATGAGACTCCTTTGCCACCTGTACATCACCAAAAAAGTTTATTCCATGTTTTGTTTGTTAAATCAGTTCTGCACGCTTTCCTGCCCTGCCCCATGTCTAAATCCCACAGTGCACAATGTGCTGGAGAATGGCTGGTGCTGCCTGGCATCTCCACGTGCCTGCACAGAGGAAAGGGCAGCCCCTCCCCTGCATAGCAAAGGCATTCTGTTTTTATGGCATCTGGGCTGCTGCAGCTGTTATTAGGAGGGGTTTGCTCTTTTTAGAATTTATTAGCAAATTAAGCATGACATTTAGTAAAATATGCAGTCCACATTGTGAATGTGTAGCTATTATGCAAAAAATATCAGTATATGATTGTCACAGTTTATTGAAAACTCCTTCTTGCCCTTATCCCAGTGAAAGGTGAAGATTATACTCTGACTGAACGTTCAACTTAAAAGTACATTTATTCACTTTTTGGTTTTGCCTTTAGAATTCAAAGTAGTATTCAAATTTAAGTTAGAATTTCACATTAAAAACAATATCAAAATATTGGGGAAAATTGATTGTCATTAGCTCTTCTTATATGCCTGGTTTTGATGATATCACTGCATCACATTTAACACAAGAGAACTAGTGGTCACTAAGAGCAAAGATTGTCTTGTGCTTCCTGAAAAGTGCTCTTCGTGAACAAATGCATTGTTAACTCAATATGCTACTGCATGTGTAAATAAGACCTAGAAAAAATGAGATGTTAGCAATTCAAGATTAGAAGCACATATGGCTATATGAGGGAACAGCCTTTATATAAATGCTCAATAAACTTTTATAAGAATGACAATGTATTCAGTTTACAGTTATTTTAGTTACAGTTATCAGTTATTTTTTTTCCTGTTTTCTTAGTAAATAAAATGTTCTCAGCCTGTTAAGTCTAAAAATGACTTTTTTCCCCAAGATTTTTGAGTTTTTATCAGCTACCACTCTTCATTTTTTTACATATATATGTGTGTGTGTGTGTGTGTGTGTATATATTTATATAGGGTTTTTTTAACTGCATTTGAATGATTGCTATTCCCTCACTGTATTGTTAATTGTTGCACTCTTTCTGGAGGGGACTAACAAGCTTTGTCAGTTCATTACTGCTCCTTTTGTTTTCTTTCTATGATTAATACCCATTGTTCATACAAAGTTACAGTTCAGTCAATTGTAGCCTAAAGAAAAGAATGAGATTAATGTTAAATAAATATAAATTATTAACCAATTTGCAGAGATGGTTGATTTCCATGAAGTAAGTTTCCTTAGTAAGTGCATATATGAATGATAAAATTTCTCTATGGCATAACTAGAAACCAAGAAATGCCACTGCTTTTCCCAGCGTTTGGGAAAGGGAGGGTGGATGTTTCGTATCATTAAATTCTGATTTGAGTACAATAATTTCCAACCTTAAAGGGTATGGAGTGGAAACAGGCCCAGAATGAGTAGATTGTAGACTTTATTTTCACAGCAGCTGACTTAATGCAATGCATTAGAGTCCTTCATATTTTGTGACCTGCTCCTTGTGCCTAACCTAAGAAGTATGCAGTGTTTTACACTTTCAGGACAACATCCACAGAGAGAGAACTGGCCGTATCCTTTCACAGCTCTTTTAGACATAAGGCCATGTTAATTCAGATAATTTACTTTTGGTTGCCAGGGAAGAGAAGAACTAAAATGCAAAGGTGGAGGCCTGGTTTCCAGAAACACTGTATTTTCTGAGAGAACTGAAAGTGTTTCATCCTGGATGCCTACCTGTGCGACCTGCTGTAGGGAACCTGCTTTGGCAGGGGGGTTGGACTCGATGATCTCTGGAAGTCCCTTCCAACCCCTACAATTCTGTGATTCTGTGATTCTGTGATTTAAATATCTTGTTTTGTGTATAGTCCATAGCACATAGAGATATGCTGTTTGGCAGATACATATTTCTAAAATTAGGCTGAATATTCCCATGTAGCAAGAAAATATGAGGACAAGATTGTATCGTGGAGGAACAGGTTGAAATGCTCTATTGGTCCTAGACTCATTTTTATGTAGCTGGATGTGTGTTGTAGTTTAGTAAAGGCACACAAGAGAGCTATTACCCTCACTATAGGAATTAAGTTGTCTTCTTTAAATTTAAGCAAAGTATTCCTTATTTACGGGGAAAATGGTTAGGTAAACGTAGAAGTGTTGATGTACTGATGACTGTTCCAGGAATTTGCTTTATTTTTTATTAGAACCATTGTGTTACTATCTTTTGCAGACTGACATTGGTTTACATGGCAGTTGGAATGATCTTCTCCAGTTGTATAATCACAGGCCAGCATGCGAAATCTGTGGGTGGTTGTAAGAGATTTTCTAGGCTTCTTTGTTTCAGGAGTTTGATGTCCAAACATTATACGAATTGTTTATACTGATTTCATTGTGAAGGAAATAATAAGTCTAATCTCCTCCTCTCTTTATTGTAATTGGATAGCATAACATTTATCTCAAGCATGGTTTCGGTGAGGTCTTATTTGTGATACTTGAAAAGTATCACTGTACGGTGTGCATGGTTATGAGTGCATTTTCTCCTCTTCTGGTGGTAGCCTTATAAAGCTAGCATTTCCTTCATGCCGCCACTATACTCTTTATATGGTAGTTACAAATATCAAATTCTTAGCATAAAATAAGGTTGGACATATTGTTTTACTGCTTTTTAATTTAAATTAATAGTTTTCCTTTTATTTTTACATTAGTATTTTTGCTTCTAGTATGAGTGTGTTGATTTTAAACAACTTAATTTTGCTCCATCGTGGAAGAGTAAAACTGCTTGTAGGCTGATCCTGGAAATCCTCTCATGGAGTTTGAATGCATGAGGAGGCTTATAGGAATTCATTTGCATAAAGACAGCTTGACTAATTAAGGATTACTATTACTTATCTTAATAAAATCTTTTAGTAAGACACGGCTGTATACTAATTAAAATGAATCACATGGAATAAATATTGAGCAAAATAGCATCCTGAAGACTTTTCTTCTCAGCTGTGGCTGAAGCAGTTACTTTTCACTTCCATGCTTTACATGATAATGCTGACTTACTCAGACTCAGTTCCTTACACAGCCTGAAGGTATTCATGACAGGCCACTGGAGACACACTAATGCAAGTATAGCTATTTATCTACCTTCCCAGATAATCAGAGACACTGTATAACAGATAACAGAAAGTTAACACACTCAGGCTCACAAAGAGAAAGCACAGTATAAGGAATATGATTGTATCCTACAGGTTAAAAAGTCACTGAAAGGCAGAAGTAGTGGATTATGGATTCTGCTTTTACCACTTCTGAGCTTTGTGTTAAAGCAAGTGTTGGGTGAAGAACAGAAATTATCTTGGGGACATAGGGTGCTCCTCAGAACAACTCAGTAATTGTCATGATCATTTTAGCTTACAGTGTCAGGCTCTCTCATGCAGTATCTTTCAATTGTGAATCTCGCGTTATTCTTTCTGCATAGTGGCCCAGTTCAACAGCCAAATCTTCTCTATCACTGAAGAGCCTGAAGACTGGATTCTCATGTTGGAGCTGGAACATGTGTCTTGTTTGCTTAAAGCTAAGAAACTAAAATCTGTCTCACCTTTTCCTGCTTCTCCAGTGGTCACCTTATCAGTGAAAACAGTGAGCTCTGCTCAGGTCTGTAGTAGAGCTGGAAGTGCTATCCTAGAGAAGGATCGTGTGTCTGTGGGTCCTGTCTGACCGATCTCCTGGATCCTCTGTGCATGAACCTGGTTTTGAGTATGAACTCTGGAGAGTAGCAGTTCAGCCACAGGTAGCTCCATATCCAGCTCGTGGTTTTTTCAGGTTCTTCTGAGAAACCCGCCTCTTTTCTTACACCAAATAAAGAAGCCAAGTACTTAACTTTAGACCTTTGATTTTATTCCAAGGATGTGCTATTTAAAACCTCGCTCTTACAGTGCCTAATTTGTAAGCACCTAAATTCTTTATTGAATCTAACCCTGACAGGTTATTTTGTAACTAGCAAGATTTTGCATAAGCTCTTTTTGACATCTGTGGTTAATGGATTTTAATAATAGCTTCTAAAATGAAATGATAAAATAGCCGTTAGCAGATCTTCCAGACTAAAAGCCAGCTGTTCGGCAAAGTTATTGGACATGTATCTGGGTGGGTTTCTTTGACTGTAACTGTAAGTGGAGGAAAAGCAGGTCCATAGTTGCAGAGCTCCGTTAATCAGAGTCAAGGAGTGCCTAATCTGCATTGCTGAGCTGCCAGCTGGAGATGTTCCTGAACTCTGAAGTCAGAGTTCTTGAGAAAACCTGCTTTCTGCTTGGTAATGTCTCAGTTTAAGCATTTGCTGGGTGACAGAGTACCCTGTGTGTTCTCTTTTTAGCAAAGCAGCATGTAGGACAGCATTCATGGAGACAACCTGGTCAATATTAAATGTGGAGGTTGGTGGCCCTGCCTAAGGTGGGGGGTTTGGAGATTGAGGTTGACCTTGAGGTCTCTTCCAGCACTGGCCATTCTGTGATTCTGTGATTCTGTGATATCTGGAAGCGTCTGGTTCCACAATGTTAGTAGTCCTTTTATTTTCCTACCTGTTTCAGTAGCACTGGGAATCACTGACTGTAGAGCACATTCAGGTACAGATAAATTAACATAAAAATGTAAATAGATGCTGAATCTGAGGGTAGATTTAGCCTATCTATTAAAAAGGTGAGGTGTAGGAAATAATAGAAAATTTGGAATAATACTGTGAAAATTACATCTTCCACTTCGCAATGTGGATAGGAAAGTAGCAGATACTGATTTTAAGTAAGGACTAATCTTTCAACCTGCCTTTGCTAAAGAAATGGTTGAATTTTGTGGTACAAATTTTGGGCTAGCCAAAAACAAGCAAATAATCAAAGTTTTACTAGAGTTTTTTACAGTGCTGTCATTTAACTTGATCATTGAAGTGATGAATTGTTGAAGGCAGACTAGGCTTTCTCCATTTTCTATTTCTCCTTTAAGCAATAATCAAATGTCCCTGAAAGGTAGAACTGTGAGGCAAAAGGAGGAACAATGAAGTTAGTTATGATACTGCTTCTGTGCTGTAAAAAGATAGGCTGAAGTATTTTATTTGAAGAAACAAAGCGTATTCAAGCATGGAAAGGGAATGGGTGTACAAAAACACCATAGTTTTCTTTTGTTGCTAGAAAACCAAGGCATTTTCCGTCCTTGCTGTACAGTAAATACAAACTTTGGGCCACTTGAAAGATACTCACACATCTTTAGAAAGCTGAGTCCAAGCATAATGCTCAGCCTCTCCTCCACTGCACTGAAGGGCTAGGTGAAATACAGCTGGCATTCTATTCAGCAGATTCAGCAGTGCCCTCCATGTCCTCCAGATACTGTCAGAATCTTCAGATCCAATTGGTAAATTGGAATTTATGCTTGTAATCTAAAACAGCAAAATGCCTGTGAAAGAAGTCCTCTTTTAAAAAAATAAGCTTTGCAGCTTCGTTCTTATATTAGTGTGTATGGCACTCTTCCCTAAAAAGCTGTTTAATTTTGCAGTTCACCTCTAATTCCTGACTCTGAGAGCTGGGATTGCTGGACGCTGTGTGCTAGTGAGGAATGTATAGGAGCTTAACAGCAGGAGCAACAGACCCAGGTTAAAAACTCAGTGACCAGGAACAAACGTGCCCTTTATTTCATCTCCCAGCTAAAACCCTAGATGCAGTTTATTGGCTTTAAACTTTTCTCATTTAGTAGAAAAATCTAAGCTCAGTGTTTCTTCTTAATCACAGCCACTTTAAATGGGACATATATGGCACTATAAATTAAAGTTGCACAGAAGTATTCTTTGTTCAAAAGACTTGGAAAATGTTTGACAGTTAACTGTTAAATGGTATCTAAAATACCTGGAATTTCCTTTAAAGAAGTGCATGCCTCTGCTGAAACTGGCAAAATCAAATTTACACAAAAAGATTATCAAAATGTGCTACTTGATCTCAAAGTTGAGAGCTAAGTATACGCCTGAAAAATATTCAGCTAAATTTGTTCCCTAATGTCACATAGCAGATTAATGACAGAGTCACTCTTTTGAGTGAAACAGATTTTTTATCCCACGTAACACATCAAGATTTCAAGTATTTTCACTCACTTTGAAATGAATTAGAAATCTCTTGAAATTTTTCACACAGAAGAGCGAACAAGTATGAATGTGTCACCCCACACCCCACACAACAGCCCAGTGGTCATGTGTGGCACTTCCCTTTGATTTTCTGACCGCCATTTGTTCAAGACTTAGAAAGACTTTCCTCAAAACTGAGGTGTTCTCTTAAAATTTTTGTTTCTTCATTCAGTGTCCTTCTGAAAAAGAATTTTGACTGTCTCTCCTCCTGACTTCTAGTCCAGGTCCCATCCAGCTGGCCACACATCCCCACCAACAAATACATGAGTCACCTCTTTGAGGGACAGCAAGAGCTGCAGCATCTTCATAATACTTCTAGTGTAATTTTCTTCTCAGATTTTGGGTCTTGACATAAAAGGGCTGGAATGAAGGATATGGTGTTGTGCATACCCAAGTGAAGGCAGAGAGCCAACAAAATGCTATTGTAATTACAAGTGAACATTCTTGTATCATAAAACTGCAAAGAAAAAACTATAAATCAGAGCTGTCCTGGTGGTCCCTGGCAGCAAAGCACAGGAGGTTTGAGCTCATTCCCTAAGCTAGCCAAGACTGGGATCCTCATGGAGACAGCAGTTCATTCCAAGGGAAGGGCATTCCTCGTGTCTCCTGAGTGATGGTCATGAAACGCTGATTTTGGTGGGAGTCAGATCCAGCCTTCAGCCCTGCAGGAGTGATGGTCTAAAAGTGCTGGCCATTGTGGAAAATAAGCAAGTGGAGATCTGGAGGAATTTTATCTTCAAGTGCTCTGTCAGGGTGTCTAGGAGCCTTCCACTTCCAGTTAGGTCTGCACTATTGTCTACATCCCATGTTCAATCATTCACTGTTATATCCGAGTAAGTAAGATTGTCCGTGGATTGTTACCTAGTTTCATGGTTCCATACACTGACTCATGACAGCAGTGCTAAAATACTGTAATGGGAATAGAAAAATGAAACTAATAGTATCCAAAGTATCTCGACTGAAGTTCCTGTCACTGATAAACATGGGCTCAAACTTTATCTTCATTTAGAAATGGGTCCTTCTGCTCTTCTGGAACATTTTTCTTTTTTTTTCTTTCTTGTTTCTCATGGACATACAGCTCTTTAAAAATCATTGATCTGTCTAGATGTTTTACCACTTTCAAAAACAAGTCAGTAGCATGAGAGTGGAAAAGCTTCAAAGCTGTTAGCATTGGACAGGTTTCTAGAAACTTTCTGTAACACAGTCTGGGGGGAGGAGGATATTTCCTGTGTATCCAAAAGACATGGCTTGAGCTGAGCCCACATTTACAAACAGCTGGGGAGGGGCAAAACAAGATGATCTACTGTTGTGAAAATAAAAAATTAAAAAAAAAACAAAAACAAAAACCTGAGAGTGTGCAAGTGCTTACAGCAAAATAAACCCCAAATTGACAGCTGCACAAACAGCACTTGCCCAGCAGTGGTAGTTAGTCACTAGGAATGCCCAGTTTCCCATCAGATTAGTAAGAATTTATAATTAATAGCACATTTAGCATCTCCTCTGTACTGAAATCACAGCTTAATCTGCTAACCTGGTTGTGGAGGAGGTAAAGGAGACAGAAATTCAGGGTCCTGCTTTGCTGAGCACGTTATCTCCCTGTTGATATAGTGTGAGATGAAGACAGACAGCTTTTCCAGAATCAGCCCCTCCACTGGTTTAAGAGCTGCAATCCTAAAAGGTGAGGTGCTCCTTCCTTAACAGATGTGACCCCCTTCAACTCTGATAAACTTCCTGAAAAGATGAGGGAAATCTGTGCCACACAGGATGTGCTCAGCACATTGAGGGATTGAGTTAGTAATGTCCCTGATAATTGTGGATACCTCATTGTAGGAGTCAGTTTTTATTTAAATTTTTTTAATAGGAGTATACACATCTGTCTTTATACCCAGCAGCTTTTCTGGCCCGCAAGAAGTCCTCTGTGAGTTTCCCCAACTGAGCTCAGTGGGATCTCTGTCAGCTGCAAGATTTATGTCATCTTTTTCAGTCCTGAGAACTGTTCCTTAAGCTTTTCACATCTGGATTTAATTGGAAAGACATTAAAAGACATTAAGTGTGCTGGAAAAGCATATTTTAGAGAAGATCTTTATAGGCACTTCCATTAAAGGAGCTGATGGTTGTAGGTTAAAACGGGATGAGGATAAGCCATCAACAGTTAGCAAGGACAAAATTACATTACAAACTGCTTCAGATGAGAATTTTGGTGTGTAGCTCTTGGGCCTGACTCTGATCTCACTTAAATCAACTTCAATTAGGAGAAAAATACTGGTTAATGCAGTATAAAAATACACTGAGATCAGAATGAAAAACTTCTGCCTTTTGGAAACACTCAGATTTCTAATTACATGCCATATGTGCTAAATATAACACTTCTAGCTGTCAATCTAGATTTGGTACTTTGTTGGACATACACGCACACTTGTAAAATGAGACTTGGAGAATGAAGAGAGGGATTGGTCCTTACTGCTTTCAGGGTGGAAGCATCCTTCTCTGAATAGCTATGTGTAGATTGCAAGAGTAGAGTTACACAAAAAACAGAGATACTACGCAATTTAGTGTGTGGACTTTGCTGGAGAATCCGGATCCCCAAACACTCCATTGTTCAAGCTCTAATGCGCTGCTTGACTGCGCCAGTGGGCAGCCCTCTGTATTAAGTGTAATCTATTGCTTTTGTCTTCAAAGTCAAGTTTCTTGTCATATTTAGACTGACACACACTTATAATCTACGTTAATGGACTTGAACAAACACTCTTTCATTTTAAAACAGCTAAAACCAAGGAATTTGATATTAAGGAAATCAACCCCTTATCTAAATTAAAGTGTACAGACTTTAAAAATAGTAATGTGTCAAATGTTAATGAACAAAAATAAAGAATTCTTTTGTAAGAATTGGAATAAAAAGATATTCTTTAAAACATTTCAACAAAAACCCATTTCAATGAAAGAAACAAGTTTGTTAGAGGCTCTCACTTACCTGTTTCTCTTTGAAGTGAGTCTTTTAATCTGCTATGTTGTGAAAAGTATTTAATATTAATGGAAATATTACCTTGCTGTGTGGTAGTGGAAGGAATGAGGTACTTGAATTACAGTCATGTGGTTTTATTTTCCATCGTTGCATACTTTTTCTCAGAATCTCCCCATCCCTCTTGGGCTATGATAAAATGCATGAAAACTAACAAAAGTGCCTAATCTTGGCCAGCCATGTTTGTGCTTGTGCACTCTCCCTTTATTTCAGTTTCCTTATCTAGAAAAACAAGAGTAATAAAACTAGCTCTCGTCCTTGGGTGCCATTTTGTCTTATGAAGAACGTACTTGCAAACAGAGATGAAAAGCATTTAAACATTAATGATTGTGTTTTACAGGTAGAGTTTACTTTGCATGGAAGAATAACCATGCTGAAGTAAGTAGAGTAACACATAATCTTTACAACTTTGTTGTATACTAATTTTTGTATATCAATTTCTGTATTATTTTGTTGTATATTAATTTTTTATATGAATTGGATTTGAGAGTTCACAAAAATCTCTTAATATTCAGTGAGTTTAAATCAGCACTTGCCTAGGAAAAATGCTTAAATAATGGAATAAATGCTTATATCTTGTTTAAATGCAACACAGTTTAGAGCTCATTCGTTTTACTGGAACAAGTTCTGGCAACATGTACATTATTAACAATATGCATCAGGGCCCATTTCCCGGTGGAGAATGACAGGGTCTTTACCTCATTTAAGGACTGGGGAAGTGATATGAAGCAGTACAGAACTGTGACCATCAGGCTGATGAAGGGGATGGTCTGTTGTGCTGTGTTTTAGAAGTCACCATGAAATCTTACGCAGCCAAGAAGCCTGGTCCACTTATTCTAAATCACTTTCTCCTGCAGTACTCATAGGGTTAATGACACTGGACTTGCAAATCTACACAGGGATGTGTAGAAATGCCTAGAAATAAATAATTAAATAAACCAATTTTTTTCTGAGAACGCAGCTGACAAGGATATTTTCCAGCCTTCAGTGGTGAAAGAGACAGTGATTCATAGCCTTTCTTCCCTGCTGGTGCAGCATTTTGCCTGAGGACATACATTCTGCTGTTTTCAGTTTCAGGTTTAAAGTCATACTTCTTAAAATCTCTTATAATTTTTGTCTGTGGCTTCTCAACTATTTTTGAGTGTTGCCTAGATTGTACGATATACCTCTACCTGTCCATCCAATCACTAGCATCTAAATGCCCTCATCTGTACTTACTGAATGAACCTCTGTTACTTTGGTGTGTACCTCCTTCTGAAAGTTAGTACTTAAGTAGTTTCTGGCTGAGGATACAAAATTATAAGCAAGATTACTTTGAATTTTAATTGCTGCCTGGTGGAATTCTCTTGCATATAGAGTAAATGCTTGGAAATTTAATTTTAAATCATTTTCACTATGCCGATTAGTAAGATGTGATGATGCATTATTCTTTCCATCTTTATTCTTTCTTTTGTAACAATTTAAGGAAAAATGAGAAATTTAAAGATAAATATGCTTCTAAAGAATTTATAAGCTTTTAGTTCAGATCCAGTAAAGACTGAAAAGGCAGTGAAATGACCTGACAAAGGGAGCTTGATTAGGATTTAACTGTTGATTATTGGGCTAAACTTTCACACCTCACTTCTTCACTATTAGAGGGTGTAGACACACCTCAGTAGATACTAGCACCGAACCTGAAAGCTATTCTGAGCTATTCAGAATGAATTACTAATTTACTGATTTCCAGCATCAATTGTAATGCAAAGTTAGCTTTTGTTATCACTTGAAATTACTATTCCTCACAATAGAGTATATGTGAAGAGAAAGAAGTCTGGGAAGGTGCAGATTTAAGAACACTTCCTCTCTGAGTTTCTTACCTGAAGCTGTCCCTTCATATCTTACTCTCACCTGAAAGTAAAAATGAATTGAAAGTTGGCAAACAGACCAGCATTTCTGCCCCTGATTCTAATATTAAGTTTCTTATTCCATATTGTTTGATCAGGTACTCTTCATTAAAAACAAAACAAACAGACAAACAAACAAAGAAACCATAACTTTTCATTATTTTAATAATTAAGTGCTTTTCATGTGTTTTTTTCTCCTTGTGGCCAGAAACTCTTGAATTACCATTAAAGCAATAGAACTGTCTTGCTTCAGATAATCATGGTGCTGTTTCGTAGGTTTAAAGGTAATGCTTTGCCAGTCATTACTTCTGAAATTATTTCATGGTCCCAACTATGGTGATGGGTTATCTAGTGTGATTCACATGCTAGAATATAGCAGCTCCTAAGTGACTCTTGACTGTTAACTCAGCTAGTCCTTGTACTGAAGTAGATTGTTGAAGATCTGCAGAAATGAAATGTCATGTTCAATAGTGTTTTTCACTCCATCCACTTCTTGTAGTATTGAGAGGCGTGGAGGGTTTCAAACCATGAGTATGTGTGTCCAATAAAACTAGGTGGATGAAGGTGACATGATTGCTGTTGTTGATAGAAGCTCTGTGTAATCTGTAGGAAAGTTTGTTCAAGAACAGTTAATCCTTACTTTATGATTACCCCCAGAAAGCTGGCAAGGTCAGACTTTATGTTGATTATATGTCATTTTAACTGGTGAATGCCTGAGTTGCCTTGGGAAAGCATTAACTACTGCATGGGACTTGTTCTAAGCTACGTCTGTGCAGCTTCCTTCTTAGTTCAAACATACTGGATTCCTTCTATCCTCCAGCCTTCTTCTCTTGACAGGCGCAATCAGTATCCTTAATTGTAGTGCCTATCAGGTGACTGTTCATTTGTGCAGACATTAATCAGTTTGGAAAATGCTGCTTCCATGTAAATTACGTGAGCTAATCAGATTATAACTCTGCGTTTTTCATGCATATCAAAAACGGTGCGAGGAAAGGGCTTAAAGTCATTTAATTAAGGTTTACATTGTGCTGTGTGAAAAGCCTTTCTGAATTTAATTTTTGAACAGATGTTAACATTGGTTCACATGAAATCTAATCAACTGGGGAGAACAGTACATTGTGAGGAAAGCAGTGAGAACTCCTAGCAGAAATTATCACTTCCAGTGTAGTGAAATCATTTAGAACAGAAGCTGTTGGGAAAAGGGATTTGTTTCAGTAACCGTCTCCTCATTTCATTTTAGCTTATATGTTGCCAACCTGGTGAATCCAGGGGGATTAAATGAAGATGTTAAGAAATCAAATCTTAGCTACCTCATGCACATGTGTGTAAGTCTACACATACAGATATTTCCCTTTATGCATCTGTGTGTGCAGTTTTGGATGTGGACAAGTTAAAGGTGGAGGCTTGGTCAGAAATATCTTCATCAAGAGGAAGCAAAAATAGTCAGCAAGAACAATATTTTTAAATACATACAGAGTTTAATAGTTGCCTAACTTTGGAATACTAAGTCCTCAAACTCACCTCAACAGCTGTGATGTTGGATTTTTTTTTTTTCAATAGCCTTTGAATGTTAAATTTAAAACTACACATTAAAAAGTCACAAAATGCATGCCATTACTGATGCAGACAGGATTTCTGCAGAGTTGTTGCACAGAATGATATTGCCTTCTGAGGCCTCAGCTGTCATAGAGCGGAGAAGAACCTTCCTGCTTTGTGGAGCACCATTTCTTTTAGCTTAGAAAGCAGATGAACACTGAGTGTTTGTAAATACACTTGCAAGCAGATTGATTCATTGCATCAACTCTGCTATTTTCTAGGCTTTTGGTTTGCGAGGGTAATCAAGGACTAGAGTTTGGTGTTTCTGTTCTTTTCACCTGGCATGCAAGCATTTTCTCAAGCATACACTCATATGTGTTCATGTATGTACATGTGGTTTACAGATCACAAGTCATTTGCAGATTCAACCTTGTTCTCAGACCCATCTATTAAGATGGTAAGATCTTGTCGCAGAATCATAGAACCATAGAGTCGTTTGAGTTGAAAGGGACTCTTAAGGGTCATCTAGTCCAACTCCCCTGCAATGAACAGGGACAGCTAAACCAGGCTGCTCAAAGCCTGGTCCACCCTGACCTCAACTGTCTCCAATTATCCACCATCTCTCTGGCCAAGTTGTTCCAGTACCTCACCACCCTTATTGTAAAAAAACTTCTTCCTTCTATACAATCTAAATCTCCCCTCCTTTAGTTTGAAACTATTTCCCCTTGTCCTGTTACAGCAGACCCTGCTAAAGAGGCTGTCCCCTTCCTTCTTATAGCACCTCCTTAGGTATCAAAAGGCCACTATCAGGTTTCCTCAAAGCCTTCACTTCTCCAGACTGAACAGCCCCAGTTCTTCCAACCTGTTCTTGCAGGAGAGATGTTCCATGCCTTGGATCATTTTTGTGACCCTCCTCTGGATGCACTCTTAACAGGCCCACATCTCTCCAGCACTGAGGACTCCACACCAGAACACAGTGCTCCAGGTAAGGTCTCACCAGTGCAGGGTGGAAAGGCAGGATCACCTCCCTCATCCTACTTATCACGCTTCTTTGGATGCAGTCCAGGATACAGTTAGCTTTCTTGGTTGCAAGGGTACTTTGCTGGCTCATGTCCAGCTTGCCATACACCAGTACCACCAAGTTCTTCTTGGCAGAGCTATGTTCTGTACCAACTTCTGTACAAGTAACAGCTTGTACTGATAGCAGGGGTTGCCACAACCTGGGAGCAAGGCCTTGCACTTGAATATGTCGAGCCTCATGAGGTTCACCTGGGCCCACTGCTCAAGCCTGTCTAGATCTCTCTGGATGGCATCCTGTCCCTTGGACATGTCAAATGCATCACACAGCTTGGTGTCATCCACACACTTGCTGAGGGTGTACTGAGTCACACTGTACGTGTTATCAATGAAGATGTTAGAGAGCCCTGGTCCACGTACCTACTCCTGAGGGGCACCACTTGTCACCAATTTTCATCTGGACATCGAGCCATTGACCACCACTCTGTATATAATCTAGTAACCAGTTCCTCATCCATCATGTAGTTCAACCATCAAACTGATATCTTTCAAATTCAGAGAAAAGGACGTTTTGGGGGACCATGTCAAAGGACTTACTGAAGTCCAGATAGATGACATCAGTGGCTTTTCCCTTGTCCACTGATACAGTTACACCATCATAAAAGCAAAAAGGTTGATCAAGGACCTGCCCTTGGTGAAGCCATAATGATTATCCCATATCATCTCCTTCTCTTTCTTGTGCCTTAGCATAGCTTCCAGAAGTATCTACTCCATGATCTTCACCAGCCAAGAAGTGGGACTGACAGGTTGGTAGTTCACTGGGTCACTCTTTCTACCCTTCTTAAAAATGAGTGCTATATTACCTTTCTTCCGGACACCAGGGACTTCACCTAATCACCATAACTTTTCAAATATCAAGAGTTGCGTGGTGACTACATCAGCCAATTCCCTCAGTACTCTGAGATGCATCTCATAAGGACCTATAGACTTATGGGCATGCAGGTTTCTCAGGTAGTCGCAAACATGATCTTCACTTACAGTGGGAGGGTCATTTCTCCTTCGGTTCCCTCCTTTTGAACCATCCACTTGAGGGCTGTGTATAGAATAGTTACTAGTGAAGACTGAGGCAAAAAGTTGTTGAGTACCTCAGCCTCAGTCTGTTGTTACTTACCTGTCTATATTGCTCACTAGAGGGGACTTTCCTTTTCCAATTGATGTCCCCATAAAAGCCTTTCTTATCCTGCTTTGCACCCCTTGCCAAGTCCAGTTCCAGTTGGGCCTTGGTATTCCTGATCCTAGCTCTACATAGCCTAGCAGAATCTCTGTACTCCTCCCAGGTTACCTGTCCCTGCTTCCACTGTGTGCATTTTCTTCTTGCTCTCCAAGTTTGACCGGTGGGCTCTGTTCAGCCATGCCAGTTTCCTACCTTCCTTTCCTGACTTCCTCCACCTGGGAATGGAGAACTCTTGTGCCCCAAGGAAATTTCCTTAGAGATGTACCAGTACTGCTCTGCCCCTTTGTCCTTGAGGACAGATTGACTTGATTGACTAATTCCCCAAATAGCTGGAATTTGACTTTCCTGAAATTCAGCTTCCTGATTTTACACTTTGCCTGTTCAGTATCTCTCAAGATTCTGAACTCCGGCACTGCATGGTCACTACAGCCCAGGCAGCCTCCAATCCTGGTGTCACTAATCAGTACACTTGTATTGGTGAGCAACACATCCAGCATTGCATCCTCCCTTGTGGAGATGTCTATTACCTGTCTCAGGAAGTTATCCTCAATGCATTCCTGGAGCCTCCTAGATAGCCTACAACTCGCCATGCTACTTTTCCAGCAGATATCAGGGTGGTTGAAGTCCCCCAGCAGAACAGAAGCCTGTGAATATGATGCTTTCTGTAACTGGAGGAAGAAGACTTCATCAACAGGCTCCACTAGATCAGGTGGGCTATAGTAGATCCCAAACACAAGTCTCCCTTTGTTGCCACTGTCTCTAACTCTCACTCATAGGCTTTCCACTTGCTCATGGCCATTCTTCAGGGACAGCTCTTCACACTTTATTCCTTCCGTGATGTAGAGGGCAACATCTCCATCCCTCCTACCTCCCCTATTCCTTCTATCCCTTATTGCCTATTGTGGACCCTTCATTCATTCAGAAAAACGACAAAATGAAAATTTTCAGTTTCATAGACTAATCTGAAATGCAATATGGATTTAAGGGGAAAAGCACGAAGTACATATAAGCTAAAACAAATGGGAAAAACTTGTCATGAGGATGTGGGCTTAAACGCACATGGGCTAGTGTAGTGCCTGTCTGCAATTCTTACTAAAAGTATGATCTAATGTTACTAGATTGTCATTACAAGATGCTTAATCCCCAGAGTGAGAAACAGGAAGAATATTTGCAAGTTTGAATGCTATTTACTAATTGCCAATTGACTTGAGGAAAGTTAAAAAATGACTGGAAACATCCATCCCTGTCCTGATACACACACACAGTAATAATGGAAATGGCAGCCAAGACAAACAGCTAGCAGCGCGGTGCATCCTGTTGGCATCGTATTTTTGGCACTGTTGTAGCTACACAGAAAACAAGTGATACAAGAAATGTGTAAGGACATCTGTTCTGTAACCTATGGGGCTTCACTCACAAAACAGTTGTAAAATCTTCTGGGGGAGAGAAAAAATTCTCTGTATCTGTGCAGATGCTCTATTGTAAGAAAAATATCAATAGAAGGAAGTGTTGAGCCTTGAAAAGAGGAAATTGTTCACCAGATTCACTGTCAAATGTTCCATTCTTTTCTTTCCTTTTCATTTAATCTAAATTATCTGCCATTCACAAGTTAAATTTAAGCCAAGCCGTGTAAATCCATTGGGACTAATAGAATTGAATCATAGATTAAATTAGCCTAATGTCTGCTTGTAGAGCTTCTTCACTGCAGTTTTCTTGGGTTCTGTGTCACTGCTAATTATTCAGGTCACAGCCTTCAGCTACCTGCTTCCTTCCTGAATCCAATATCTTCCTGCTTGCCTAGGAGTATTACAGGGCAAGGAGAAGCATTAGGGATATCTATTAAGGTCCAAAGTATCTCACTCTATCTTCCATCCACTCCTCTTCAGTCACCTCACACTAGTAGATATTTTTAAATGAAAGGAACTTTCCCAAAATGCAAAAGTTGTTGCAGAAGTTGGGATATATGTAGTTAGGCTTCCTCCACAGGTAACCTACAGGGAGAAAGACATTTTTCCATGCAAAAGAAATCAAATTTCATGTAAACCTGGAATACATTAGGAAACTGGAAGATAAAGAGGGTCTGTAAGTTGTAAGAGTTTGGGAGGACTTGGGGAAGGAGAGCAGCTGGAGATGTTGAATGGGAGAGCACTTAGGAGTGGGAAAAAGAAGAGGCCTAGGTAGGGGGAGATTTGTAGTGAAGTAGAGGTGTTTTCCTCTGCTGTTAAAGAAGTCCAAACTCTGAAGAGGCATTAATGAGGGAAGACCAGGGGCACTGGATTGGCTTGGGAAAGACGAGGGAATAAGGCAGAAGAAAGGGAGTAGGGACTCAATAGTGAGAAACCTGAGATTTTGAAAAGATTGTCAACTTCCAGAGCAGCAAAGGTGAGAAGGCCATTGCTGAGGACTGATGCAGGGGGCTGGCTCTTCAGCAGTTCACACAAGCACCTGACACTTCTGCCTGGAAGGTCAGGAATACCAAATACAGGATTGCTTTCCTGCTGCTTGACTCTTTTATAATTTGGTTTTAGTAATATGATGTACCTGAGATCTCACCTTTTATATCACATTTTGATTTGGAAAGGGCATGGTTTGAAGAAGGATGAAATGGAGAAACGAGGTCATAACGAATTACAAGAATTAGGATTTGGATGTTGTGTTCTTATTAAGAATGTCTGTCTTTACTCATCTTTAATCTTACCTTCATTTTATATGTTTCCTTGAATTGTTCTATATTTGTATCATTGACACCCATATAGTAATGATCCATGCTTACAGGCAAAGGATTTCATTATTGTGTATTGCAATACTCCTTCCCTTCTTGATAGAAAAGACTTTCCCTTTGAGACAGTTGCTCATATTCCTCCAGGACATTCCAAAGCAGTTTTTTTTTGTTTTTTTTTTCTTGTTTTTTTTTTTTTTCTGGAAAGCAACTATTAAGGTTGCTCTGTAATTTGTGTGATCTGCCTTGCAATAGCCAGTTCTGTGAGTAGAACAGTAGTGAGTAACATATGTACTTATTCAAAGCAATTCTAGAACGGAAGATTGGGTTGGTCCAATCAATCTCAATGATTTGAGGGTTTCAGTGACCACTTATCAAGATCAATCTGTCCTGCATATCACATGATTACGTTGTGATCTAATTTTGAATGAAGCATTACTTGGCACTGCTTGTTACTATGGTCAGGGCCTCTCAGTCTAAGCCACTGTACAAACAAATAACCTGAACAAACCATCCTTTCACAACAAGTTCACACGTCAGACCAGGAAGCTAAGAGTGGATATTAAAAAAAGTAAACAAGGTAGATTTGAAAAAACAGATGGGATAGCAATAAAGCTGTAGGAGGAGCAGATGTCTCAGCTTCCTTCTCACAGTACTACCTAGTAAAGTTCTCTGGACTACCATGCATAAGAACAAATGAGATCTGGTTGCTTTGTTGATGTCAGTAAAAAATAGGTATGAGAAGAAAGGAGATTCTTGCGTGCCACCCCTTGAATTGTTCATGGCTGGTAGTTGATAGCCCATGTTCAACTGAAATACAATACAGAAACAGCCCTGTGTCCGGAAGCACAGGAGCCCAGTTCTAGCCTCTCTCTCACTTGCTGAGCAATGCTTGCATTGTGTTGTAAATAATCCCACAAAGAGGAGTAGGTGGGAGAAATTAGGATGTAGAAAGGTGTTGGGTTCCTGGAAGAAACAGAAAAGTTGAGAGGAGAGAAGAAAAACCTTTGCGCCTCTGGGAAAAATTGGTTTGGCTGGAACAAACTTAGTGATTTCACTGTGTGATCAAGATCCAGAATGGAAAAGTGATCTTTTCTGATCTGGTGATCAGAGCCTATAGGAGCTGGGAATACACTTCTGAAATGGCAGGCTCTGTCAGGTGGCAGAGAACGAAATGTCTCATAAGAAAATGCAAATATACCAAGTGTCAAGAAAACTAGAATAAATGGGGAAAGGAAGGATACTGAAGGATGATAAAACTGTTAGATCCTTCAACAGGTGAAGCTGTGTCTGAGGTGAAGGTCTAGGGTTCAGCCATAGCAGGGAAAAGTAATAAAAAGGTGTAGGCAGCAGATAATTTAAGATGAAGGGAATCATTATATGAACGGATGGGAAGAAAGAACTAGTAGAGAGCTGGACAGATTTCAGATACAGGGGGCATAGAGCATATGGAAAAAGAAGAGTGGACAAAAAGCAACAGTGATAATCTGATGTTTAAGAAATGTTTAGCTTTTTATTTGCACGCTAGCACAAAAACCATGAAACCTCACAAACAAAAAGATTCCATACGTTATGGGTGGGAGTACTGTGTACAGCCTTCTGAAGCTTTGGCAGCTAGTCATTACTATAGACAAATCTGGGATACACGGACTGTTAGTTTAGCACAGCCTGGCAATTTTTGCACTGTTATTCATCTTGCCAAAATACACATTGTCTGATAATATTTAAGTTGTATAAACATACCTTTCAAGGGAAGGAGCTGTTGAGAGAATCCAGGCAAAGAATTAGTTTGAGAGCAAATCTAGTACTTCATTACAATGGCAGCCTCTGTTCCTGACAGAGCCTTTGCTGTCCAGAAGGAACGGGAAATGAAGATAGAGACATTGATTCTTTCTATCCCAGCAATGACAAAGACAGCAACTTCCAATTCTCTCAACAGCAGTTGCTGGCTTCAACTTCAGCAGCAGTGCCAGAGAACCTGCAGTCAGTTCCAGTATTTGCAATGTCACCTTGGGTGACAGTGTCTGTGGAAAGCCACCTCTTTTTCTACCGTGTGATAAATGCATCTTAGGTGGGAGTGATTAAATAGAAAGTTCTGCTTTGCCTTTCACCTTTGAGACAGTAGAGACTTCATTTGTTTTATTGTTCTGGGTGTGTTTTCTAAGCAAGGCATGTGGTGCCTGAGAGTTTCATAATCAACCTTTGCTAAATTAATTACAAAAAATCATTTGTCTGTTGCCAAAGCAGCTAGGGGAAAGAAGAACAATGTGCCTCTCAGAGCTAAAGCAGGACTCATGAAGCTGTGAGAGAACTGTGTCAACAAAAAATGCAATTATGCAGAAAAATGTGAACTAAAATTTGATCATTATTCTGATGCTTTGTAGTTGTCTCATGTTGGCTTACCCTGTTTAGCACAGTTCACTAATGTGTAAGACATCAGTCTGCGTTTGTTCGGGTTCCAGCTTCAGGGTGCTGGCAGTGCCCTGCTGCCCTTCTACCTATTGCTCACACCTTCTGCAGTCATCTGCAGGACAAGATCTGCAAGCTCCATGGGAAGTTCCAGGAAGTGTGAAATCTAAGAAAGCACAGGGGGAAGGTGGAGAGTCTTTTCTAGCCAGAGAGGCAAATATCCTAAAAGTATATCATGTTATTGATGTAGATAATGCAGCTTTTGTTAGCACATACAGAAATCATTTCCACACCCAGAAAGAAGAATATATCTCCAAACCTGTGCACAAACTCAGTTGTTTATCATGGTGTTGTTCTGTACCCTCTTTATAAGCTCTGCAGTCTAAATGGCTTCAAAATACCAAACTATACATCCTCCTCCATTTGGTATTAACACAGTTGTGTCAGTGGGTTTTTAACAATTCATTTTTTATTTAGGCAGCATTAAGTGCCTTGAAACAGTTTTCAGAACAAGGACTGGATCCAGTGGAAGGGGCTATGAAAGTTGAGAATGGATCACTTGAAAAGTAAGTACCATTTAAATCCTTTGCATTTTAATGCCTGTGTGGCACTGTAGATAAGAAATATTAATTAAGAGCTTAGTTGCCCTTTTAGACCTGTGCAAAAACTTTCCATTTGAATTTGCGTAGTTTTTGACAATTTGAGAGGATAAGCAGGATTTCAGGTTTAGTATTACTGATAATATTTACTAATGAACTATGAGACAGTCAATCTTCCTATGGAAACCCCAAAGAAAAGGATTTTCTGTTTATTGTATGGATTATCTTTAAGTAGCATAACATGATTTTTCTCCAGTGTATTGTAGCACATGATATTGCCTGTAAAGAGGATAGTTATCTGCAGTGAATCCCTATGTCTGCAGGGTGAATTTTACCCTAGAGAATTTAGAAGTAAGTTAAAAATTCTTTCAGGTCTTAAAAACTCTTATACAGAATATTATCTTTAAGGAGCAGACAATGGATACAAGTTTCACAGTAGATTTTCAAGTATTTAGGAAAGTTGGATTGTCCATCCAGTACAGATTTTTTTTTTCCTGCTGTTAGTATGTTTACATAAGGTCTTGTATTACCACATAAGTTAGGGAATGATAGTAAAAGAGAAAGAAGACTCTAAGTGGCATTGGGAGTCTTCAGTAAATATATCGTAGCTATTTATAAACTAATTTAATCAGAAACAATTTTCCATATGATCTCATCAGCATAGTATTTGAACATAAATATTGTTGTTTCACTTTAAAATGTTACCTTCCACAGTGACCTTTGAATTTCATGTGCCATCTGCTAATAAACATGTCTTAAAGATGTGCAACCCTGGACCTTACCACTCTTGTTAATGTATTAATCTTTCAGACAAGTCAAGCATCTGGGAGAGAAAGCAGACAATAAACAGACTAACTCAGGCACCATTGCTCAGGACTGCAAGGATTCAAAGGCTGTCGTCTAGGAGCTTCCCAGCACCCACGGCTGCCACTGCATCCTTATAAACCTGTCAACACGCAATAGGGTGTATGTGTACAAGGAAATGAATGACTAATACCATTATTTGAGTCTTATGTGAAGACAACACTATTCTAACACAAGAGATAGTATACATGGTACTGTTTATTCAACTGTGGAAAAAAACAAAATTGAACATTTCCCTTAGAACTCAAGATCAGAGCATAACTCAATTGCCCAGAGGCAGAAGAAATCTGATCATGTTACTGGAGGTTAAAACAACAACTAATTAACAGAAGTGTTAGAAAAAGAAAAAAAGAAAAAAAAAAAATTGATTAATAGTGAGGAAATCCAGTCAGCATTGTTTCAGTTATACAATTTTTCGTAGTGTAGTTTTAAGTTCAGCTTACTGTTTTTTAAATAATGCTTGAATATTTTAAAATTAACCAATGACAGTGCTGTGAGAATTGTAGTTGTTGTCTTCATATATAGTCATACAGCTTATCTTTTTATGCAGACATTATGCATTCTTCATTCTATATGAATATGTATGACTTTAAGATGCACTACTCGGAGTTGTATGCAAACAGAAGTTTAAATCATGACAAGTATTTGCTTAACATGAACAGATGTTAGTTATGATCAGTCTCAATATACTCCAGGAAAAAGCAAATATGGTACTTGATTTTCCTTGCCATTATCAATTGAAGAGGCGTCTTGCCTCCAGGCGACATGTTCCCCTTCAGTTCTGCTCTCTGTTGTGTGAAGCACATCTACACCCCATCTGTGTGTTGTATCAGCCCACCGTTTGCATCAACTGAGTGTTTTTAATCTCTGCATTCTGACCAACAGCAAAAGGTAGGATTGCAACCTTATCAAGCCAAGGTAGGAAAACTGTATATGTGGAGATTATTCTTTTGTGAAGGGAGCAGCAGCAGAGATGAGACCTGTGGCTGCGCTCTGTACCAGCATATCCCATTTCGGTGTGTGGCCAAATGCAGTAAAACCACATCAGTTCATGTGCACAATGACAGTGTCGTCTCTTTCTTTACCACTTGCAGGTAGACAGCTAAAAGAATGGGTTGAAATAACAGCACAAAAAGCAATTACAAATGAATGAAGGTCTGGCTACCATGCCAGTGCCTAGTTCAATCTTCCCTTCCCCATGCCACTGCCTTCTACAAACCTACTGTGTTACAGCAGTAAACCTGGCATGTATCTCATTTGTTTTGTCCAAAACAACTATTTAATTTTTATAAAGCTCTTGCAATAAACACATAAAGCAACTGCCAACTGCATAACAGTCCTGACAACATTGCACAAGGTCTCAGAAGCATGTAAACCAGGGATCACAATCCTAGTGACTCACTCAGGAAAGCAGCACTGTAAGGACATGGTGCAAGGTACAGCGGCATTGATTCAGCTCGTGGGGTGATGTGTATCATGCTCTTACAGAATCAGCAGTCTCTAACACTGACGAGTTCTTCTTTCTGTTTCATATTTCTCAAGGGTATGTTTCACATTTCGCAGGGGTATGTTTCACAGTCCCAAGGAGCCTTTGTGCTAAGAGTCTGCAATTTCTCAAGGTTCTGATTCTGTGATATGCAGTAGAGTCAGGAGCATGCAGACTCTGTCAGTTTCCACAGAACTGGGAGGTTTCCAGTGATGTTTGGCACCTGGCAAACTCAACTTAGTGAGGTAGCAGAGTATAATAGTTAGCTCTTGCACACTGTATTTCTCAGTGATACCTAACCTGCCCGAAAGAGCAGAAATTCTGTTCCTTCTTCATCTCAGCAGGTAGAAAAGCTCAGAAAACAGGCTTGGTCTGTTCTGTGGCAGTACCTTCCAGTATGCAGAATACGAATGGCATTACCATCGCCTCCCATGGGCAACAAGAGCAAAAGAAAGGACAAACAGGTTCCTTGATGAGTCGCTGCTCAAGGCAGGAGGCTGAGCTTGCTGGGAGGATGTGACATGAAGACTGGCAGTATGGTCTCTTTGGCACTAGCAGCACCTCTGCATGTGTTCCCAGACCAGTGACTATGGAGAAACCCTTTGCTTTGTAGTGGTTTGCTCAGAAGATGAAGGTACAGGTTGATACTTTGTCACCCACAGCAGGAGGAAAGCTTCCCATGTTCAGCAGCAGGAATGGCAAACCTTTTTATTCAAGCACTGGTGTCAGCAATAGTGCATAGTGTTCAGGCACAATGCCAACATGATGCTATTCCCAAGTCACAACCACAAAAATGCATCCAGTAATTCTCTAATTATTGCATGATTGCACTGATGGTAGCTTGCACCGGTACATGCAGGAGAGCTCTGAATGGGCAAATGGCAGCCAAATGCATGCCACCCTGCCTGACCTCAAGGCGGCTCATCCGGCTCCTTCCATTCAAGACAATGGCAAAGCAAGGTCATCTCTGTGAAATGTTCACCGTCTCATTGCTGGTCGAAGTCATGCTTGATTCTCATTCCATCTAGGTAGGAAGTGGTGGTGCTTCTTATTTTTCTCAAAACTCTTGAAACATTTAATAGATTTTTGGGGATGTCATTTAATAGCGGGACTTCTGACTGTTTTCCAAATGCAGGACCGGCTCATAATTGTCATGATCACAAGTCAGAAGGTTTTGTGCAGCCTGAGGTAAAGCACATACAGATGGTGGTTTTAAAGCACCTCCCAAGCCACGGGTTAAAAGCATCTCCAAAGAGGCTCCACTGAAGGCTAAGACAGTGCTTTTCCTGACATAAATCTGAAGAAAGAGTTCCTGCTCCCTGCCGATACAGATGGGAGCACCGAGACCATTGCACAGAGCTCATCAAGATGCTGCACCTGAACTCCATTATGTCATTTCAGTGCTACTAATGCACTCTGAGGCTCCTGTCCCAACACAGAGACTTCCATTTGTCTACCTGTGTCTCACTCATGAGAAGTTTCTCAGTGAAAACCCTGCAGTATAAACACACACACGTACAGAAATGCACTTTAAATGTAGTTTGGCATTATCCCTAGCAGCCTCCCAAGAGCCCGAGGAAAATTCTTGTACCAGAGATGTTGCAGCAGCCGGTGGACTCGTCTCTGATCCTCAGTCTTGTTGGTTCACAGCTGTTCCTCTTTGTGTCTGAGCTGGCAGCATCTGAAAGCTGCTGGGAAGAACTTAGACCCAGTGATTTGAAAACTAATTTGTTTTTCCTCCAGCAGCCCCTTTCTGATTTTGCTTCCCAAATTCAAATATGGGCATGTGAAACAAAGCAATGTCTATATTTACTTTGTTTAATTGTTAGCCAGAGATAAACACTGAAAAAGGATCAATATGTTTAGAAAGCTCTTATTTGTTCAAGAGTGTCTGAGTTGTTTTTTCTTTTTCTGACAGCAGTTAATCATTTCTAGTTATTATTTTTAGATTATATTGTCTCTGAGGTAGAGATTGGCCAACCTTCTGTTTGCAAAGCACCAAGAGTAGTTTATTTCCCTGTTTAGACTGCATCCCACCTATCATATCCTGCATCCCACTGCACTTTATAGATGAGTGGATGCTGTACTGATGTGGATCTGAGGTGCACACTGATGCTTAGGAACAAGGCTGGAAACAGTGCCTATCTAGCAGAAAACAGTGGGTTCTGTGATGAGCACTGTGTTAAACTCTTTTTTAAGGACTCAGAACACAAATTATCATTATTCTAGACCTACAATCATCATTAATCGGGAGGAATTATGCTTGAGAGAAAATAGGACCCTCAGGTACCCTCTCAGAAAATCTTTTCAACACCTTCTGGAGATCAGTGAATTAAGAGCTTGCATAGGAAAAGCGCCATAACAGAATGAGGGTATCTGATAGGGCTCGAAGCATGAGAATTCATGTGGTTAATTTTATATCTGAGTTATCATCTCCAGTTGCACGCTGGCCTGTCAACAAATCAACACGCTCTGGAAGTTTCTGTTCTCACTTTGACACATGAGGCACCGACTTCCAAAAGGACAGATGTGCTGCTTCCAGCAAATGCAGTGAGCAGCAGGGCGCAGAGCTGGATAAGAAACACTGATCTCTGTGGCCCTTCTGCAGGCACCCCAGCGTTCACCTGTCATTCACAGTGGGGATGAAGTTATCCCACTGCTGTAGTCCCTACCAAATTCAGCAAAAAATTCTACCAGTGTATGATTTCACCTGATTGAAGCCAAAGTTACAGGATTTAAGAGATTTGGTGCTCACAGTCAGCCTTTTTAGAGGGTCTTTGCAGAATGTGTCCTTGTTCCCTCTCATATCTCTGCTCTCACACATGAGGATGGGGCTGAGCCACAGCAGGTTTTGAATGTCAGAATGGGAGTAGTTGGTTCAGGTGACTGCAGGATTATGGAATCCCTTCTCTGTGGCCTGAAATGACAATGAAATCAAATCCTTCCTGAAGAGTATGTGAGGCCCTTGATCTCCCTGACAGTCCTTTACTACATGCATTTTATTGGCGGGAGGCTGCATGTTTTTCTTGTTCTCTTTGGCTTGCTACAATTCCCCATGAAACAGCAGAAAGTTTCCCACTTCCTGCAGTGAGAGATGAGCAAAAATATTAAGCTGGATTTGTTTTCCAGCTAACGGGCGGAGGATTGGTGATTTTTCTTATTTGTTTCAAAACACAGAGCAGAGAATACACTTGTAAAATCTATCCTCTCCCTGAAACACACAGGGTTTCTCCATTCTCATTTGTGAGCAGATAAGATTTTCTTTCTCTGCTCAATTAAGAATGGCCATTGCAACCCCAAAGAAAAACCAGCAGTGGTTGGAAGGTTATTTTTAATGACAGTGAAGACAGGGACTTGACAGAGCCCTGAGTACCACATTGCATAATTCTGTACTCTTTGGGGGGACGTTGTTCTGCAACAGATGGGAAAGGCTGGTGACTGTCCTTGGTCATCTTCTCACTGAAACACAGGAAGTTATCAGCACCGAGCTACACCTAGAGCAGCAGCGATCAGCACCGATGTTTGCTGTAGCACCCTAAGGATAGTATCGCAGAATAGTATCACAGAATTGTAGGGGTTGGAAGGGACCTCCAGAGATCATCGAGTCCAACCCCCCTGCCAAAGCAGGTTCCCTACAGCAGGTCGCACAGGTAGGCATCCAGGCAGGTCTTGAACATCTCCAGAGAAGGAGACTCCACCACCTCCCTGGGCAGCCTGTTCCAGTGCTCCGTCACCTCACTGTAAAGAAGTTCTTGCGCACATTTGTGCAGAACTTCCTATGCTGCAGTTTCTGGCCGTTTCCCCTTGTCCTGTCTCCACTCACCACTGAAAACAGTCTGGCCTCACCATTCTGCCCCCTACACTTTAGGTATTTATAGACCTGGATCAGGTCCCCTCTCAGTCTCCTTTTCTCAAGGCTGAACAGACCCAGTTCACTCAGCCTTTCTTCATAGGAGAGATGCTCCAGGCCCTTCACCATCTTCATGGCCCTCCGCTGGACTCTTTCCAAGAGATCCTTGTCTTTTTTGTACTGGGGAGCCCAGAACTGGACGCAGGAGCCCAGAACTGGATGCAAAATATGTGGATACCTCCACAGAGCTGCAAGAAGGATGTCCTGAGTAGCTCTTGCCTTCCTTCTCTGCAGCCGACGAACCATCCGTGTAAGATAAGGGAAGCAGCCTCCCTCTGGGTATTTACCTCTTGTGCAGGTTTCTGACTGTGTTGCAGCTGCATTCCTGAGGCGTCTTACGGGCTGAGCAAGTGTGAGTGCATTGGTAGTTCAGATGCATATGAAGTGTCATGGTGGTATGATTTCTATTATTCCACATGAACAGCACTAGCTTTCATTTTTGATCATAGAGCTTGGTATTTGCTGTATGCTGTTAGTCATGGATGGCTGTGCACTTTCGTGCTTGGGGTTTTAACTCTGTAGCACTTCAGTACAAAGGAAATTTAAAGAACAACAATGACAATGTTTCTAATCTGTTCTTAATTAAATAGCCCTCAATAATTGATTTATGGGAAGAGGGGAAACAAGACAGAATGGTAGCTAATCTGAAAATAAAACTTACTTGGCCCCCTTAAGGGCCAAAGTTTCCTTCTATCTACAATAAACAGTATTTATGGAAGCCTGAATGCCAGAGAAGATTTGTTTGACAGCAGTCAAATGAGAACAAAATTCACCCACAGAAGACAGGTTATACCTCGCCCTATAATATATTAAGATTTCTTTGTACATTAAAACAGGTCACATAGGTCTACTTATTTACTTTCACTTGTGATTAAATGTGTGGCATATTTTCTTTTTATAAGCCACTTGTTAAAAACATTCAAGGGCAATAAAAATGAAGTCAGTATAGTGCTTTAAAATGGTCCCTTTCCATTTGTCCACCCATACCTTGTCCACCCAGTACATGATAGTTGAACTGGACCTAAGACAGATTTATTATTATTACAGTTATTTAGACTTAAAGACATGAGATCTTCCCATGTGGTTCAAAGTGAAGAGCACGCACATTTTGTTATGGTTGGCAAAAATGAAATGAAAATGTATGTGGTGCAAAAAATTGCATTACCTATGCCCAAGATATACCTGATTTTTTTTTTCAAAGTGAAAGACAGCTCCAGGATCAACTGAAGTTTGTCCATTGACTTGAGCAAAGCATAAATTTGATCAAATATTGTCCCCTTATGACATGTAGCTACATCAAATATAATAGCAATAGGACAAAAAGAACTTACACTGAGCTGTCTTGCCTTGTATTATCATAAAATGAAAATTTATTGCAAACCAATCTTAACTTTCCTTTATACTGAAACAAAATATAAAGTAAAAGAGATGCAAGATATTTTTTTTGTCAAGTAAGACATACCAAGCCAGAGTGCAGTGCCATAACTGTACTCAGACCAGGTATTACACATGGCTAAACTAAGTTCTGAACTATTGTATCTCTAGGACTATCGATTGCAAGTTCAGCCCCAATGATGACTCACAAAGTTGGGAATTGTTTGCAGATGCGTTCAAAATACTGCAGGTAGGTATCTGGTAAGCAGAGACTACATATCTCGCATACAATAGATGGTAGAAGTAAACAATTAAATGAACAAGCACAGAAAATAAGCAGTTCCACACAGAAGAAAAGTCACCAGGCCTAAGGCTGTACAGCTGATTTATGCAGCTCACTGCAAAGATGCTCTTATTATTGTGAAATATTTGTTGCATGTGATCAACAAAGCACAGAGAAAGATGTTGCTGCTATTTCAATGTTTCTTCTAACTCATAGACACAATAACCCAAGGGCCAGAATGTTAATAGCGCTGACCTAATTAAACCAGAAAATACAAGATTTTCAAACATCTTTCAGACATCTTCTGAAAATCTGATCCCAGCTGGGCACAATTGTCTTCAGTATCACCTTTGGAGTCATTTTGAAACTGCTTTGGAAATACTGGAGAATCTACCAGCCTGTGGTGAAGTTCTAGAGGAAACCAAGTGGCTTGTAGAGGAGGAAGGATGCTTGCAAGACACTGACACCATTGTGTACAAAATTTCACTGCAGATTTTGCAGGCATCTGAAGTGTGAGGATGTCTACGCAGATCTGAAAAAGATTGAAAGATTGTGCAAACATTTTCATGAAGCAAAAACTTGTGAGTAATCAGGGACTTGGTATTTTCCATGATTTTTATTTTTATTTTTATTTTTTTACTGTTTTCTATTAAATTTTGACTTACCAAAAAATCCCCAACAAACATTTCCCAAAAAATTGTGGTTTGCTTTTTCTTCTACAAACAGAAGTCCCTCACATTCTATTTCAGTAAAAGAATAAACATAAAGCAACTATTGTGGAAAAGAGGACAGTACTGGACTCCTTGGAATGGGTTTAAACATAATGTATATGTGTAATATACTTTTTATACTGTATATCTACTTATCTATATATCAATATATATCTCAACGTATTTGTATACATACCTAGGTTTCACCTACATTCTAGATAAATAAATATATAGTTGTCTTACCTGAGGGCATGTCAGGTATGGAAAAGTCCCCATGTACTCCAGATCTAACTCAAAAGATCTTGAAGTCCACCAGCAGTCACTGCTTAAAGGCAGAAGCTCATCCACATCAATTTCCATTTCTGCACATGTTCAGAAACATTCGGGGCTTAAACAGGTATATGTTCAGGGTCTCATACCAGTTTGGTCAGCATACAAAATTCTGCTGAAAGAGGAGCTCCTGGTGATTTTTTTAATTATTTTTTTTCTAATCAGTAGCTAAGACTGGAGTTTATCTTCTTCCTCTGCACCTTTCTTTGTAGTTTCCACTGAAGCTGGGTGTCATCCATCTCTCCACCTGGTCCTCTTCAATCTGGTTAGACCTATTTAGCATTCACTAAGGCAATGAGGAAAGTACTGCATTACCTAGGGCACTCATAGAGCGGAATGCAAAAGAGGTTGGTGCTCTAAACTTTTTCTGTGGATTAGTGATTAGTATCAATATAAGCTAATCACAAGGCAGCTTTTCATGTTCAGTTCCTTGACTCTCAACCACTGAATATTAAATGATTTTGTTTGAGTGAGATAGTTTTCACAGAGATGTGAAGTTGCCCAATGACTTCTATATGTTGTTGGTTAAAGTATTCTTTGAAGGTGGAATATGTATTTTGCCTGTGAATCAAAGACTTTGACAAAAATTCACAGTAATCTCACCCTGTGCATTCTTACAACCTGGTCTAGTCTTTGAAAGTAAAGCAATTGAACATGAAATACATGAGCCACCCTCCCCATAAGGAAGCATAAGCTCTGTTACTGAGAGGGAAATTACCTTTCTTCATGACGACTCCACTCAATTGATGAACTTCCCTCTCTGCAACAGGTGATGTAAGTCTAAGCATCGCATGACCATGACACAATCAACATCTTCAGAGAACAGGCTCAGTGTCAAGGTTTTTTGGACTCGAAACACCTATAACATCTGAAGTCAGAAGGGCATTATGTACTAAAACATACCTTAGCTTTTTTTCCTTCTTAGTTGCTTTTCTCTTTGATTGAGAAGTTGTATTAAAACATCATAAATTGCTTCAAGATTCCATGTCCTCTCAGCTCTGCTCTTACTTGCATTTTTGCTTTCTCTGCTTAAATCTTTTACTTTTGTTTGTCAGCTTGGATTCATTCAGATTCATTGTCAATATTTCAGAAAGAAAAGGGCAGAACAAAATTTCAGAGCAAAAAGTGAAAGTGCTTTGGAAATAAAATTAGCAATTATATTTTACTGCTTCAGGCCTTCACCAGTGAACAATTTCTGCAACATGCTTGAAGTCAAAGAAATCTTAACACAAAAACAGTCAATAGTCAATTTGATAAAACCCAGACCTCCTGTGTTATGCAATTAAAGGTTAGACAGGGTGATAAGAGCTTTAATTTACCTTTGGGAGATATTGGTCAGATTTTTGGATTAACTTAAAATATATTTCCTGTGCATTTCTTTTCTATTTCTTCAATATTTCCTCTGGTGCAGAGGAAAAGAAAATGCTTTACCAAAGAAGGCAAACTCCAAGCTCCATAATTCTGTATTATTTCTTCTAGTGGCCAGGAAAAGCAGTGGTATGAATTCCCATACGGGCTTGTTTGATGTGAGTTCTGTTAGTATTAATTATTTATATGGCACTATGTGTGTGCATGATTCTTTATAGACAATAGATAATATTCCCCAAGAGCTTGCAAATCAGGTGACCCAGTGGTGCTAACACTTCTTTAGCTTTCCTAGGGCTTACTACCTGGAATAATCCACTGATGTCAGTGGACTGCTTACACGCTGGTAAGTGCTCTGCTGGGTAGGAAGTGTTTGCAGGATTAGACTATAGTTAAAACATGACGTGATCATTAATGATGAGGGGCAGGGAAGGCAAGAGTTCCAGCAATAAGATCATGCTGTTGCTTTGGTTATATGAAGGTGTCAAGGGGTTAGGGCATTTTTAATGTTTTATGTTATTTGTGATCCTGTTACCAAGAAAGAAAAGCTCAGCTTTATAGGCCACACAGAAGAAGTGATTTTTCGAGCAGGAAGACTTGCTTCAAATGTGGGGAGAGACACAGCTTGTTGCGTGAGGAAGTGGACTCCAGAGGTAAGGAGGAATGCGCAAGAGAGACACTGACCATATGCTCTGAGAGACTCCATCCTCTGCTGCAGCAAGCACGTGTCCAGTAGATCCTTGAGAGCTTTTTTTTTTTTTAATTGAGGGCATTTTCTGAAGATTCCCAGTGCATTTCCAGCTCTTGGCAAGACCCAGACACATCTGTGACATTTAGCTGATAGCCTCCTTACTGAAGGGAAGGTTGCCAATGAATCCTTGTGCAACTGTTTATGCTACAAACCAAAGCATACAATTGCCAGTTTCACTCTTACAACATAGCATTTTTCCTCTTTAACTGAAAGTGTGGAACACAGCAGAGCTTATAAATGCTGAGAAAACAACCAGCTGAAACAAGTAATAAGAGACATAAAGGATGACAGACAGTAGGCCTTCTGCCCAGCGAGACACACAGCTAGGGCACACTACATTTTTAAAAGCAGCCTACAGACTTTGTGAAGAATATAGGATTTCCATGTGGCAGGAAGAAAATTGTTCCAGGATTTCAAACTTCAGAGATACTCCATCCGTTCAGAGAAACACTCTGTCCTCACAAATATTCAAGGCGAGGTTGGACGAGGCTTTGGGCAGCCTGATCTGTTGGGTGGTGTCCCTGCTCATGGAAAGGGCACTGGAATGAGGTGATCTTTAAGATCCCTTCCAAACCAAACCATTCTGAGATTCTGTGGAATACAACCAAAGGAGAGGGAAAATGCCTTCAGTGTAAAGGCACAGACTAGCTATGGAGTTGGGTCAAGGTCCCAGAGGAAGGCAGAGGTAGTAGAGAGGCCTGGTGTCAATGGAAAAGTGTCCTGGGAGACTTGTCACATGAAGACTTCTGCACAGAAGTGTGGCTTTACAGTAACAAGGCAGCAGTAGAAATGGTGTGTGCAGAAGACTCCAGCATCTTTTCACTCCTGGTCGAGTGGGAGAACCTCCACCCTGCCAAGAGCTGTAGGAATGGATGAAGTGACTGGAGAAAAGTTCTGTTTTTTGGGGTAATGTGGGAGCACACAACCTAATTGCAGTTTTGCTTTTTCTCACAGCTCCAAGGGTTAAAGTGTGTGAGAAAATAATTATAGTCACAAAAGTATCAAAATGATGAAAATTAGCAGGGAAATTCAAACAGGAAGATGATCTTCCATCCACATTCTACAGCATGAATACTTTAAGTTTTCAGCATTTTATGGAAACTGAACAGATGCCAAAATGGTTAAATGAGCCGAGAGACATCTAGACTTCGAGGGTAAGGATGGCACTTGCACGGAGACAGCCTTCCCCAGCCCTCACTTTTCTGAATCCCCACAACTTAATCCCTCTGTGGTCTGTGGGACTTCTCTTTCTCCTGAAATAGTCCGTGATACGTGACTAAATTTGTTTCCATACATTTTTTAAAGTTTTTAAATAATTCTGAAATGCTCACAAAGAGCACTTAAAGCAAACAGATACATGAAGGCAGATCAACAGATTATGGGACTTGGATACTCTGAATTTTCTCTTCTCTTTTTGGTGTTTTAACACATTTCAGACAGTATTCCTGCTTTCTCTTACACATTTGATACTTTTTAACCTGAATTTCTATACTTTATTAGTAATATGCTTTGAATTTGACATAAAAAGAACCAGGGATGTAAACAGCCAGACCTTCCTGTCTGACAAATCTTTTACGTGTGACAAACACAAAACTAACCAAGAGGTGGTGTGGTTCTGATTTCATTTTCCTTACCGTACAGCTTTTGATGTAAGAACCCCGTGTGTATTTACCCAGTGCATCTGACACTTGAGGTGAAGCTTTTCTTGGCACAAGGTACACCAGAGTGTCAGTCACAGCGAAATAAGCCATTGTCCTCACAGTTAATTAGCGTGCCCCTCCCATCGTACAGGCACATTTTCAAAGTTGCTTATGACCTCCCGCGTCAATGGCGTCACACATTCCTTAGTTGAAATGCGTGCAAAATAACACCAAACACATGACCAAGAAACACTCATGTTCTCTCTTCCTTGCAGCCAAAGGGAGAGCTGATGCTTCACAGGTTCATGTGTCATCTTCTTGTCCTTGCTGACATCAACCAGCAGCTCTCAGAAGTACGTACAGGCTTGACATTTGTGAATCAATGCAGATCTAGTCTAGTATTTTCAGCAGCTGTGACTTGATCTTTTGTAGTAGACTGAGGAGTACAGAAAGACTAAAAGAGCTACAATAGCTCAGAGGGAAGAAGGTGAAGAATCATGGCCCTTTCACACAGCCAGGCCTAGAGGAAATTTAACAGAGAATGATCATCCTCACACACTTGCTGAGTCTTGGGAATAACTGTGACGTGGAGCATCACCTTAGACCATGCAGATGTGGCCTCTGGATGTATTTCAGCTTTCTGTAACACCTCTGCCAGTCTGCAGCTACGGAATTTTACGTTAGTTTTGTACTGAATTGCCAACAGGAATTGTAAGAGATTTGGTCTCAAAAGCATACTACAGAGTATACAGGGAATATTGTCTGGATGTAATTAAACTGACATTGCCCAGCAATTCCATAGATCTCTTCAACTGGTGACATTAATATATGGAGCAAGCATATGAATGGATTAACATATACAGTCCTATAATTAGCTGTGTTATTAAATTTTATAAGTAGTTGGGGGGAAAGGGGCTTGTTTGCCATCTGTTTCAAAAGTATCTCTCTTTCCACTGAAATCTGGATATAAAAAACATCAGACATGTGGGCATGACTGCCTTACATACATTACTGGGATTATTTCCCCTGAGTTAACCAAAGACAAGCGAGATTCATGTATCAGTAGAATGCTACACAAAAATGTGCATAGCATTTTTTCACATAACGTTCCTCTCCCTTCGCACTGTAAATTATGAATCGTGTAAACATCACGAATTACAGATTTTTGTTGGTTTGAGGTTTTTATTTTTTCATAATGAACCTCAAAACTATGTAATGGAAGAGTAATTATGCCAGGCTGTATGATAAATTCTTCCCAATAATGACTTTTTAATCCTATTCTTGTCATAACGGAATAATGTAACCACACAAGCATTTGCTTCAGTTTCCCTAGAAAACTTGTAATAATGAAATTATGGTTTTAAAACACAGACACAGACATGTACACTGACATTGAATAGAAAGCATATTTGTATAGAAAGAAGGAAAAACTGAAGGAGAAAGAGATCCATATTGGGTATTTAATCATTACCCTTAGTTACCTGGAAATAGTCTTTAAAAAGTGAGAAAACTGCATTATAAAAAGCTTATGGACTAAGAGTAAGATCCTTATTTACAAACTCTTCAGCAGAGCTTTGTCACTTATTGAGGTATCCCATGGAACTTTGTGCTGTGAGAGCACAGGAAAACGAAAGCAGATAAGAAAGACAAACACCCACACCTGAAAACTTACAGTGTGAAAAGACCTCCAATACAGTAGCTGAGCACCACAATAAACCAATATTTGTATATACAGCCTTACTCTTAATGCCACATATCTTTAGAGTGATGAGCAAGCATTTGTGATTTCCAATCAACCATTCAGCAGTGGCTCCTGCACCGTGCAGATCAAACATCTAAACAGGTTTCTCAAAATGAACATATGACAGCAGTACCTGAGGAAAAAGTAGTTGAAAAAAAGGAAACCTGGATCTGAGTGGCTTTTCCATTTGCCTCAAGTTGTTTGAGAGGATATTCAGTTAAATCAGAGGCAGAGACCCACCCCGATATTATAAACCTGAGTTTGGCATTCATTCGCACGTCTGCAAGGATTAAATTTAAAAGTTATGATAAAGCCATCGTGAAGGTATAGCACAAACCAAATGGAGAACATAAAGGGAAGGTGGTTGTTAGGTGCATGGATGTGTACAATCTAACTTCAGGCCTCCCATATGGTCATCAGAGAGGGCTAAGCTTTCAGCGTGGGTGCTCTGAGTCACTGCCCGGAGGAGCTCAAGGGGTGATTATTTATACATCACATTAACCACACAGGAGTATATAGGAGGTCTAAAGCTCAGGAGCTGAGTGTGAATACCCCCCAGAAGGTGTAGAGTTTGCATTTCTTTCTGTTTGCTGCTGTCCTCTTGGCCCCCGTGAGCTCCTCTAAACCACATTATAGAAGACCAAGAAACTTTCTAATTTACACCAGCCAGAAAACAGCCACTATCAGCGATCCAGACTTAAGTTTCTCTGGTCATGACCTTCTCTCTGGCAGTGGTAAAAAACAAGTTATATGCTGGCTGTTTGTGCCTGTGCAGAACAAAGTGGCCAAGACAAACTAGCTGGGTATTCTTTGCATGCAAAACAAGAAAAAAAAAAAGAAAAAAAGAAACTCCCTAACAAGGACTCTCATCCATCTGTTTTTCTCTAGAGATGCCGTAACATTAGCTAAATATCACTTATTTACACCTGAAGAAGTTAAATGATCTTGTTCCCATGAACTCCCTTACAAATGCTGTCCTGGTCTGCGATTTATATAAAAGTAGCTGTTCCCTTAATTTTATCCACAATAGCTTCATTCTTAGCATATGAACCTGCTTTGTCAGTATTCGCTTTGATTTATGGAAGATTTCAAACTACCAAAATAACTATCCCTTTTCTTTTCATTAAAGCTAATCCCCACAAAGACACTTTCATCTGCTGATTAGTCATGCTTCAGCAATCCTTGCTAACCAGAGGCTAAGTTATTGATGTGTTAAAGATGTAATCGCAGAGATTCAAGACCACTGAAGAAAATTCAACGTGTCGCTTGATAGTGTCAGAATTTAATAGTGTCTTGCCTTTATTTAAGCAGCCTGAGCAGCACATGCTCAGCAGCATGCTCAAATCCCCTGTTAGTCCACATGCAAGAAAGACCTTATCAAAAATTGTTGAAAATCCACGTACGAACATGACATTACAGACCATGAATAAAAGAGGTAGGGATTTCCAAAGTACTTCAGGGAAGTGGGAGCACCATCCCCATAGAGCAGAAAGCAAACTGAACTCTGAATTCCCCCTCAGTTTTCTGAGCTGAAGAGGAACACATTTTCCATTATAGCTTGTCCAAGTAATTGTGAAAAATTTGCCATCACATCTTGTTTTCTCCAGGCTTTGTCTCATTTCAATATTTATTTAGAAGTCGTCTAAGCAAATCGTCTTGCACCTTTTTATACACAGACAGTTCTGACTGCTGTGCAGATGATGACAAGCTATGACAATAAGCTCATATACCGGAAGTAATTCCCTATTTGCAAAGACGACCATCCCAGATACGTAACTTAATAGATGTGCTAAAGAGAATGAGCACTCATGGAGCTCTACACCTTGACTTAACGGAAGTCTTCAGAACTAATCCACCACCCAGCAAGGGAGCTTGTATTACACTGCAGGGAGAGAACATGACAAGCCTTAACCTCCACTTCTGGCAACTAGCACCTCTGTGTCACAGTGGTGATTAGCAGATATGAGAGGCACATTTACATTCATTAGAACACATCTTTACTGCATGCACACCACCACTTTCTTCTGTTATATATGTATTCAAGGCTGATGTTTCACTATGTTGATCCTAACAGCTTTGTGCTGTTTAGGAAATTAAATATGAATGTGACACCTCTAAATCCCGGCTGGCTTTACAACTGGCATGTTGGTCATGGTCTTCAAACAATAACCAGATTAAGTCCCATGTAATCACTTTTTAGGGCATAAATTCAGCTGCCATTACCAATAGTTATCAAACTCTAATTAAGATCCACTTTAAAGAGGTCTTCTCCTTCTTTGGTGGATGACTGCAAATTAATGATGTTGGGAGGTCACTGTGGTTGCTGCAGCCATCCTGGGCCTAAAAATGGGTTAGCCATTTTTGTACCCTGCACCAAAACAGCATGCTGAGCCTGAGATGGCTGCCTTCAGAGTTGGGCAGTGTCACTGCATTGCTTCCCCAGACTGAAGGGGACAACAGCACAACAGTAGCAGAAAGATGCCCATATGTTGGCTCAAGAGGTCTCCAAGCTGGGCTGATACCTTGGTGTCAAGATGGGAGCCAGACACAATGCATCTCGCTAAGTGTGGAGTCCTGAGGAGTCCTTCTGAACCATCTGATGCTCCTCCTCCCACAGCCCTTTTACACAGTCAGGCACTAGCTGTACTGACTCAGATGTTTCCTTTGTCCCATTTTCAAAACCACAATGTGGATGATCCCATGTTCCTTCATCATTCTCTGTGATCTGTTACCAGTTGCTCCAGGAAGAGACCCTCCATTCCATGATCTTAATGTGCTTGGAGTAATTGTCTTTGCCTTGGATCAGTATAGCTATATGCCTTTCTTCTGTCATTCAGTTTCTGTCAAGTTCTGCCCTCTGGTAGACTTGATTTTTAATTTGGGTCTCTATACCTTCAGGTTGATCTCCTTTCTTGTCGTGAGCTTGATGACACTGATGACGCCCTTTCTGCCCCATCTGGCCTTATATTAACAGCATTCTTTTGTATCACTGATGTTTTTCCAATTTTTCACCCATGTTTTGTCAGCCTCCATTATTTTACAGCCTAAACTCATCATCTGTCCTGGCTTCTTAGTAAATCCATGAGCTGGATCAGAATCTCCCTTTCCTAGTGGATATTAGATGCAGAGCAGTATGTACAGGGTTCATGGCAGCCAGCTTTCTGCCTCCTTTCTGTAGCAGCTGCTTCTTCATCTGGTGTATTTCTGTATGGACAGAGTCCAGCTCCAGGGCAAATACTGCTCCTCTAGGAATGTTCTTGGAATTCTCTCACTGACCTTGGTCTGTAAGCCCAAATCCAGTGAGCACATATAAATTGGTCCACTGCTAATTTATGCTGGAAAGGCCTACTCAATATAGCAATATGTCAGTGATATGTATATTTGAGATCTTTTCAAATGGAATGGGTTATTCTCACTCTCACTACCTTTCAGTTTTATCCTGGACAGGTAAGACTGGTAACTTCTCCACACAGTGTATCCAAGACTGGCTTCATCCAGGTACAAATCATGCCTGGGAAGTGAGGAGGTTGAGATCTGCGCCACAGTCAGAGCCAGTCCTGCAGATTGGCACTGTATAGTGCTCTCTAAGTCCTATGATGGCCATTTGTTTGCTGCTGACATTGTAAACGAAATCAAATGAGGCAATCAAAATTTTATCCTCATATATGTAACAGGGGTTTGTATTACATACAGTTAGGACAGTCTGACCATAGGCTGCATGGAAAAAGAAAAAAACCAGCATCTCTGCAAACACCCAAACTTGCTAAAGCTCTGACTTGGACCAGATCCACGATTTGTATTTATACATTTAAAGCAAGTGATTAGTTCTCATATTTTGTGCAGCTTAAATGGAAATCTTAAGTATTGGACTTCCATTTTGAAATACCTTCATTTCTTCACTTCAGGAAAGTGATAAATTACTGTGAGCAATTGATCAAATTAAAATGTACAAAATCACTCATAACCCGTGTATGTCAAATTCCAAGGCAATTAGGATATTACTAGTGAAGAAAGAGATAGCACAGAGGAAAAACATATTTTTACTGTGACCTGTCAGTTCAGTGACTCAGAGACAGCCTATCTGTACCAGATCTATGAAGCAATCCAGAATATTTTAACCAGCTGGAATGGATAATGCTGACACACATGAGACAGAGCCAATAGTTGTATCTCACAGACGCAGTAACGGGACGCAGTGTAACTAACAGGTGTTGTGCTGCTCCAGAGGCTTTAAGGGATCCCATCCTACTTTTATTCTAGAAAAAAACAGTTTATTTTACATCCACACTGTCTGTACACCTCTAATTTTTGCAAATGGTACGCAGATAGTGAGTCTGTATAGGTCTTTGAATTCAGTGACGTTGCTGTTTCTAGACAGTCACCCATGGATATGGTAAGGAGTGCTCCTTGTTGCTAGGTGGCTTTGTTCACTCTGATACTGAGGTAGCACCCAGCCTTTCACTGCTATTTTTCAGATCTCCTTGAAAATAAGTCCTTCTTCCTCAAAGGAAAGAGTTAGTTAATTTGTGAATGCTGACTCACTACCCATTACCAACAGCTTATCAGCCCTTCTTATTACCCAAGAAGGTTTCACTGGAATCCTGATAAGATGATGTTTCTTGATGACAGTATGACCAGAAACTTATCCCTTATGTGAACTTATGAGCTTTTTCCTTTCTTCTCCAGTATCTCCCCCTTATGGAGTATTACCTCAGAGCAGGAGGAGCCCTATCCTGTGTCACATGTGTCACTAGCATAGTCAAACTTCTTCAAAGGATTGAGCCAATACATCCTGAACAGCTGAAATCTTCTGCCTCCACATGAGCTGGCACACATTTGGTAGCTTCTCTGCAGTGGTACCTAAGGAAGCGCACCTGGGGACACTCAAGATTGGAGCAACTTCTGCCCATCCCAGGCAGGCTGCTTTCTCTATTGGGTGAGCTGTTTGTCCCCCCACACACAGCTTTTTTCCCTAGAAGGCTTGGAGTTTGCCTCCAATAGTTTTCTGATACGTATCCAATAGTCTTCCAACAGAAGCTAGAGGTATGACTAATAAATCAGGAAAGGAATTGTGAAAAATAATTTCACTAGAAGAAGGCAGAGTAGAGGGGGAAGAGCATCTCTCTCAACTTGCCGGCCATGCTCTTTTTAATGCACCCCAGGATACCATCAGCCTTCTTGGCCTCAAGGGCACACTGCTGGCTCATGGCCAACCTGTTGTCCACTAGGACACTCAGGTCCTTCTCTGCAGAGCTCCTTTCTAGCAGGCCAGCCCCTAACCTGTACTGATGTGTGCAATTATTCCTCCCCAGGTGTAGGGCTCATCACTTGCCCTTGTTGAACCTCATCAGATTCCTCTCTGCCCAACTCTCCAGTCTATCCAGGTTCTATTGCATGGCAGCACAGCCTTCTGATGAGTCAGCCACTCCTCCCAGTTTCATGTCATCAGCAAACTTGCATTCTGTCCCTTCATCCAGGTCATTGATGAAGATGTTGAACAAGACTAGAGGCATAATCTCTTCACTTGTTCGTCATTCATCCTTATGCAGAGCTCAATACATTCCAATTGTTCTGTGACATAAAGAGCAACTTCAACACCTTGTTCTCCTGGTCTGCCTTTCCTAAAAAGTACATATCCACCCATGGCAGCATTCCAGTCATACAAGCTGTCCCCCCATGGCTCTATGATCACAGTGGGATTGTGGCGCTGTGGTGGTTGCATACAGAACTCTAGTTCTTCCTGTTTGTTCCTCATGATGAATGCATTGGTATACAAGCATTTTGGAGGAGAAAAGGGAACCGGGTTTCCCTAGAGGGTTGCAGGGGGATCCCCCACAGCTATTCACACCTTTGTTATCACTGTCCTTTGGCTCATGTCATGGGACGCAGTTAAGGAACTTCTGTCACTGTTATGGTTGGTCTGGCTTATTACCCAGTCGGTTGCAAGGGTGTAAGCTTTGCCATTTTGAAACCCACTGCCAAGTCCTTCAGTTTAAAGTCGTCTCACCAGGTTGGCCAGCCTTCTACCAAAACATTCTTGGAAACAGTCTTTGGTACTATTTAATTTACCAGCACTGGAATTGGCAGCATATCTGGAGCAGATTTTGTTTTATTATTTTATTATATAATTCAAAGTAACTTGAATGCCCCTTTTCCAATCTAAGAAGTCCTAGATTTAAGATATAATTACTCAAGAGCAACAACTCCTGGCTAGTAAAAAAGGTATTTCCGGACAATACTTCTATGAACATTTGTGATAGCAATGCTTGGCCTCATGCATATGCACAGAAAGTGACCATATGTGAGAAGGAATTTGCAGAGAATGTGAGATTTTTGTTTGTTTTTTTTTTTTTCAGGCACATCCAGCTCTTGGTGATATGGCTGGAAGTTGTGAGATTCAGCTCTTGTTTGGAAGCCTATGGGACAGGAATCACTGGTCTTGCCTCCTTTCATACCCTTTGGCTATTCATGTCATAGAAATTGTCACTGGGTGTTGGCAGACTTATGGAGAAGGTAGAGTGAATAATACCTGTAAATGAATGCATCTTTTATTCCAGGACATTCATTCACCAGGAAGGTTCATACGAGGTAGTTGTGTCTAGGGAATCTGAATGTGAAGTCATTGCCGAAGTAATTTCTGCTGTTACATGTGAGTCCATAGGTGAATTTGTATCTTTCACATGCCTTGAAAAAAAGAAATGGCTTAAATATTTTCCAGTGAACATGGCAAAGCCTTGCTGGTATAAACACTGCAGGGTGGTACATGTTGTCTTGTACTTTAACAGTGGCAGAAGTTTCCCAGTTCTAATAAGAACACATGAATGCTGCTGGAAGTGTTGCGTGGTGCCTCTTCTTTATTAAAATCAGTAAGATACTTAGAGTCTATGGTGTTTCTCCCTCCCCCACTCCAATTATTGCTCAGAATCAAGAACCAGAATAATCCATTCTTTGCTAAAGATCTTCATCTTGCTTTTCTTAGCAGATCTCAAATCCTATACAAGGCACAAATTCACAGTTCTGCATGCAAGTATGAGAGGGCATTCCATCTGGGACCAGGAAGGAAAAAGAACGTTAACGTGAGATTACTTTCAACCAGTTCACATAGTGCATTTCCTCCACTAGCACTCCACCACCCACAATCCCAGCTGGCTTTGGATTTTTCTGAACACCCAATTAAATGTTCAGGACATATAACACATAGAGTATACCTAAATGTGATAAAATTCCACTCTCATCGCCATGTCAAGGGGTCCCAGGTTGTGAATCACAAATGTAAATGAGTGCAGCTGAATGCTTTTCCATTTTCATTTTTGTTTTTACCATGGGGTTTGAAATGTCACGTTCTGTAATATAACTTCCCTTTTCTAGTCACAAACAAATGACATCTGTCCACTTTCAGTAATAAACCTGAATGGAGGGGACATTTCCTTTTAGCTAGGTGGGCCCCTTCTTAACCTTCAGATTCCTAGTAGAGCTGGGGAAAAGCAAAACTTTAAGAAAAAAAATCCCCTACTGATTAAACACACTAATGAAAAGAGTTTCCCTTCAAGCCCCTGAGTACTGTTTGCCTCACACAATCTCAAGCATCCTGATACAGTTAATGTTTGAGGAGCTGCTTGCTTCTCTCACTCTCATTCTTACACCATACAGGAAACCCTTTCAGGAAATGAATATTCAGTTAGCCTTCTCCTCCCTCAACACTTTTGGTTTACCAGTCGAAGACAGAAAGCATATAAGGAAGAATTAAGGTAGGGTAAGAGCACCGGAGAGGCAGGCCAAACAAAGCTATATCATATACCTTGATTTTTTTGTCTGACACAAAGCTCAGTCTTCTTTCTGGAGATGCTTCCATCAAATAATCTGGGTTCCACTGAGCAGGAAAACTTCACTGCTTATCCCACTCTGGGGCTTGTCATTCAGAGTTGCCTGTGCTGAATCTGCTCTATGTCCCACAAAGTCTCAGTATGCTTTTTTAGAGGAATACCTCTCTACAACTTCATTCATTACAAAAGCATGGGCTTCCAGCCCTTATTGTATCCCAAGTCTGTACCTTCTTGTTGTTGCAACAGTCAGGTGCAGACCGCTCTTGGAAAGGCAAGAGTGTGGTTTAGACAGGACTCATCCAACTCTTTTTCATTCAGGAGCAGGGAATGACTGAGGTTATCAAGATGAATAAAAACTGGGAAACAGATTGCAAGCAGTCGTAATGAAAAGGTCATTTATTCTTTTGTTCTTAGTCACCATAAATACCAGACACATAATTTTAAAGATTAGATCGTCCAGGGCAAATGTGTGGCAAGTCTGGAAGCAGTATCTAGTTCCTCTGTGAGGAACCACATGTCCTCCCTTTCTGATGATTTATAGATCTCCTTTCAGAGAACAAGAGAAAGATTTTCCTGCCTTCCTCAAGCTACAGCTGAGGACTGCAGAATGGCACCATCCCTGCCACCAGAGCTAGTTAAGTGCTTTCTAGATAAATGCTTTTTCTTTCTGCTGGAAATGTAGATATCCTGAAATTGAAATGTTAAATGAGAGTGTACTGGTTCTGACTGTTTCATGGATGCTCATTCCTTGCCTCCAGATTTTCTGCAGCCTGCCTGGCCAGTTGCCTTGACAGGCTCAGGTTTTCTGTCTTGCAAAGTATTCAGAAAAGCACCTCTTGGTTTCAAAACACAAGGAAACTCCACTGAAAGAATAGTTTTATTTTTCTCAAAGCAGATAAGCAGCTATCACTAAAGATTGGAGGGACTGTGAGAGCTTAGAAAGTCACCCTTCTAGACGGTCATCATCACAGCCTGAAACAAGAATTTTCTCTTAAAAAAGGCACTATTCTTTGCCATGAACTTGTCAAACAGTTGATAGAATCATAGAGGAATTGAATCATAGAATCATAGAATAATTAAGGTTGCAAAATGCTTCTAAGACCATCTAATCCAACCATCAATCCATCACTACCATGCCCACTAACCACGTCCTTCAGTGCCACAGCTCTTTGCTGCTTGTTCTGTAGAAGGCCCTCAATGTTTCCATGGACAAAGAAGCAGGTTCCTTCCCAATTTTCCTCCTAAGGAGCACTGCCAGGTCATGCCAGCCTGCATGAATTCACCAACTTGCATTTGATTCTTCCTCGGGCTATAACAGGCACAGCAGCTTTGCCATGCTATTGTGGGGTACAGCAACTTTTAGCTCTCCTTAACCATAGTCCTCTCCTTTAAGTGTAGCCTTTTCTATGTAGCATCCCCCCCAGACTCACTGGGAGATATTTCAACTCTGGAAAATGCAGCTGTACTTCTTGCAGCACATGAAGGAATTTCTCTGTATTGATCCTGCCTTGCTTAACAGAGATGGTGAGATATTAGCTGTTGCCAGCATATGGTTCTTGGGGCCAAACTTGAATTGAAGGCCATTATGGTTTCTGCGTAACAGCAGTGCTATGCTGGTTTGGGAAATCATCAAATCATCTGAAACATAAGAAATATGCAAAGCTGAAGACAGGCTGGTCTGCTGCTGCTATCATCACCAGGTCACACCTCAGTTCCCTTCCATGCCCATTCCTATCTTGTATTCCATACCTTGCCCAACTGTAAGGAAAAACCCTCTTAAAAAAAAAAAAAAGAAAAAAAAAGAAAAAAAGAAAAAAGAAAAGAAAAGAAAAGCAACAAATCCAAATAGTAGCAGGAGCAGAGTTGTGCTGCAGCAGGTGGAGTGTTCGAGGAGAACACCAACAATGGTATGGCATGAATCAAAATAGTATCATATGGATAGTAACACTGGGGACATGTTTACACACAGACCAGCACAACTCTCTGTAGTGACTGTAAATTTTCAGTGCCACTACGCAGACTGCAAAGATTTGAGATGTTACTTGGTGAGATGAAAAGAAAAATCTAACACGGAAGTTATTGCTCCTTGGCACCCTTTGTTTCCAATTTTTGTTCAGAATCTTCTCAGTGGGTAACCAGCCACCCAGAATTCTGCCAAATAGCAGTCAGAGCATCTCACCATCATCCCTATCAATGCCATCATCATCTTCTAATGGCATAGACGTGCTATTTAGAAATAAAACAAATACATTGTACGTACCATGTCCACCTACAGAAAAGACACGGATATTTACATGTCTATGTATTTACAAAGCCATTGTGCCTACTGCTACTACAGAGCTCACGAGAATGTTCTTCAAAAAAAAAAAAAAAAAAAATACATGAGATTTAAGCAATTATCTTGTATGGGAACTGCTGAGTCACGGCCTGAACCTCTGATTGATCACCTGAGGCGAGCCATGAGTCAGCCAGAGGAGCACAGCTGAAGGCAATTCACCTGTGCTCCTAGACCTATTTAAGAGCTGGCTACCGGGGGGGGAAAGGATCTCTTCTAGAGATTGTCTCTACTGGTGTTTTGTGGGTGAGCCTAGCATAAGGGTAAGCCTTCCATTTATTCTCTTTTGTTATCATAGTCTACTTTGCCTAACTCTCTTGTTTATTTTGTGATTATAACAACCTAATATTCTTTGATTATACATATCTTAATCAGGTTCTATTTCTCTATGGCCTTCTGATGTTCTTATCCTTCAAGACTTGTGCTCCTCACAGCATTTTTCTGCTACAGGGATTTCTAGGAAAAATAGTATCAGATCTCCTAAGATGAATCACAGCACTTAGCCACACAGAACTCTGTTGTGAGATGAGGGAAAACACAAAGACATTGGATAGAGATAGTTAATTGTAACCCCTGATTTGGAGCACAAGAGCTTAGGCCATGTCACCAAATGTGGGTCACTGACTTCAGAGCATGCGGTTGCATACTGTTCCCATCTCTAGTTCAGAGGGGATGTTCTGGGAGTCAGCTTAACTTTATAGCCCGTGAGAAGTTCACCCATAGTTTATATTTTCCAATATTTTCATGGTGACTAACAGTGTTATTGAACTCCAATGAGGGCAACCCTTCTGGCCTGGGTGACCAGGCCCACCATGCTTCTTGTCTCAGAAACACTGTGGTCCAGAGCTTTATGGTCTGTCCCACATCTCCCTGACCAGCTGCAAGATTGTTATCATCCCTCAATTTCTTCCTGATAAGAGTAGCTGTTTGAAGAAAAGATGTGGCTTGTCATGCTTGCCAGTATCAGGGAACTTCACAGTACGTATGATGTGAGCACTCACCTTCGTGGCAGCTGAACTACCTAGAGTTGTCTCTATGTGCCTCCAAACACAGACCTTAGCTGTGGCCAGCAAGTTATCTGGGGTGCCTACGAACAGGAGAGACTGAGGATGTGGACCGAACTTGGACACAGAGCAGACACCAGCAGCTCTGAAACCTCTGAGAAGAGCCCCGAATAGAGACAGCATGTGGATGCATACACGATGCTGATATGCCTACCATACAAAGGTGGTAGAAACATGCTTGGCTTGGAAAGTCACAGTGGTTGTACTGTGCCTGACTGGTGTAGAAAAGCTCCTGTATAAAATGACCAACAGCAAATCTTGAGAGAATTCTTTCATAATCAAGATCATTTCCTATCCCACATGCAGGAAAGCAGAGGGATATTGCAAGAGGGAGATTTTGCTAAGCGGATTAACATATTAACTAAAAATAAAGATTGGACATATTTGGAATTCTAGGATAATCTTGCTTTTCTGGCGACAATAGAAACCACTCAAGCCCCTCTCCCATGCTTACTGTAGAGCTCAAATTCATTCTAGTCAGTTAGTTCATGAATTTATCTGTATTGTGCACGAAAAAGATATGCCTGTGCCTAGAGCCCATGCTGACATTTGGTCCAGATGAACTAATGATTGACATGTTTTGATTCAGAAGCTGCATACCGTAGCATTAATTAGATTTATTTTTAAATGCAGAATAGGTCCTTTCTGAATTAGTTACTTCAAATTTCTTTCCCGTACCGCATCTCCCTTTCATTTTGTCCATCCAAAATTATAAACCTCACTAGGAAGGAGATCTTTAAAAGCTTCCTCAGAAATGTCAGACCTCCATGTCCTAACACGATGTGTGAGCCCATAGAGCCTGAGGTGGTCTAAGTTGTGGAGATATCCGTTGGGATAACAGTGTCCACTCTGAGCTATGTGCTGCAACTTCACTGTAGGATGTGCAGGCATATGCAAGCTTCTGCTTTCACCAACCCCATGGCTTCTGTTTGTCTTTCTGTGCTACAAATACACATTTGGCTAAGCAAACTGATATGCTGACCTCCTCAGTGTGGCCTCTGTGCGTCTCATCAAAGAACAGTCTCACACCCTCTGCAGGATCACCTGGGGGACGTTGTTGCTGGGAACTGTGAATGATGTCCTGTTAGGAGAGTGCCCAGAAAGCCAGCAGCTCCACAGGGGTGCAGGGTGCTCCCACTGCCTATGTTATCTCCAAGTTGTGTTAATGAAGGTAACTGATGTGTTTTCTCAACCGCTCTCAGAGGAGCTCTTGCATCAACTTGGTGACCAGCTTTACTGCAATTCATGTCTGTGGAAGCTTTAGGCAATTCAGTGAAAAGGACAAAGAGCCCATGGGAAACTGGGCGCTGTGGCACAGCCATGGGTATGGTATGTCTGTTAGCCAGCCAGCAGCTATTTACATTTGGGCAAATCGATCTCACCATTCCTATCTACCCAAATCTTTTGCAACTTAAAATGATTTCCTTTTTCTGAGCTGTAAAGACAGCTGAAATTGCTCAATAATTAATGAAAAATAAATGCTGTAACATTCTTCTGTAGGAAACTTCCAGTGGGTTTATATGCATATGCGTATGTGTGTTTATGTACATATGCGCACATAAACAGGCTGCACAATTTTGGCAGGGGGCTTTCTATTTTACATTCTGCTTGGACTAACACTTGCAGTTTAATACCAGATATCACTGTGAGACATAATGAGGGTCATTAAAAGTATTTATTAGCTTATTAAACTGAACTGCCTTCACTCTTGCAGCTGGACTGTGTTTTATAGAAAACCCAGCAAATCCCCAAAGTCACACAACAGGAGCCCAACGCACTTTAGCTGATGACAGTGTAAATATCAAATTTACTAGAGCTAGCAAGTGGCAAACACAGTTCTGGTATGTTATTTAAAAGTCTGCCATGAGGCACAGTGCGTAACTCTCAACTCGTAAGAGTAGAGCTGCTCAGTAAGGAAATATGAGAAGAATTTGATCAGATTTAGTGATATTTTCAGGGACAGAATTTAATTACTATCAGCCTGAAAGCTCTTAGATATTTTTTGCAGGTCTGATCCAACAGCACTGAAGTAAGAGGAAAGATTGCAATGGTTTAACATGGGTTTTAAATATAATACATGAGATATACAGGAACTGCCCGCAGCTTTATCAAAATCTACATGTTAAATAAGTTTTTTATTTTTAGTTAAGTTCAGGAAGGAAGTGAGAGGGCCCATCAGGCTCTGGTTGTGTAAATGGTGTGTGTTTCTGTATGCGTAGGTAGGTGTTCAGTAGGCAAGAGCATACGTCTCTGATTTTTGAGGTGACAGTATCAGATGCCTTTGGATGTGAATGCTTTTTTCACATGGTGGCTCCTCATTTTCAACACTTGACGGACTGCAATAATGTGGTTTCCACCATTTTCTGCACCTTAGATGTGGGTGGAGGTGAGAACAATGCGAACATAGGCCTTTGTTCAACTGCTCACAGCCCCTTGGTTGGGAGAAATGCCTTTAAGGATCAGCTGGTACCTAACCCCTGCTGTAGGTACAGGGTGATGCTGCACAAGGTTCTACCCACAGCAAGAAGCTGGGCTGGTGTCTCCTGTTCCTGCAGATGCTGCAAGGGCTGAGCTAATGGAATTACGCTAGGGTCATACAGCCCTTTAACCTTAACCTTCCAGTAGTCCCACACTTGTGAGGATGATGGGAAAGGCTACAAACCACTCATTTCTTGAATTGTTCCTCCAGGTCAAAGATGAATGGGCAAGTCCCTGGAGCAACTGCTAGCTGCAGTATCAGCCATGCTTTTGGCACTAGAAAACCTCATGTCATCCAAAAAAAAAAAGAAAAAAATCAGAGATTAGTCACAAGGAAATGCTCTTTGTTCTTAAAACATCCTCTCCTGCAAACTCATCTCTCAAACCTGCTGAGGAAAAGAGGCTGCCAGGGTGCTGGGTGAGCAGTGTGGCCAAAGGCAGAAAAGCTGCTTGGTCATTTTGAGATAACCGTGACTAAGATTGATGACCGCACAAATCTGTGGTCTGCATTAATAATTATAATAAAAATATCACATGTCCCTTTACGCTGCCATTACAAGGAACTCATGAATAGTTTTGCATCATTTTCCATAAAGTAAAAGGAAAACCCCTGCTGAGGTATTTTTATTCTCAGCCTATCACACTGTCCTGCTCCAACACCCACAGTTCTCCTGAAGATACAGTCACTGCTTATTCAAAGTTCAAGTGTAGGGGGACCTTGAGCTGTTCTGCCAAAAGCTTTCCCCTTCCTTCGCCACCCCCGCCTGAATCACTGGCAGCAAACATAATAGCAAAGGGTGTCACATTCATTTTACTGTAATCCTGCAAAGCAGACTGGAATATTTTTCGACATTTCTTGCAAAGCTGGATGCAAGCAACAGTGTGTGTGTGCACGTGCACACATCCAGTTGCCAGTAAATAATCTTGGACTCACACATTTGCAAAATCAATGGTTGATTTGGCTCTTCTATTATAATTAAGAGTGTATATTCAAATTACAGTCGAAGACTTCTCCAAGCTTTGTTCTTCCAAACGCTTTGTTACATTGCCTATACTAACAGCACAGAAGTGTGTCACAGTTAGCTGAAAGGCAAAAATTATAAGTACCCACACCCCTATACATACATTTTTATAATGACTTACATTGACACGAGCCAGGAAATTCAGAGTTCAGTCTCACATAGTCTTAATTCATACCTTTGAACACAGAAACTCTTCTCTCTATAGGGCTATATTTTATAAATAACCAGTGGGACTTAACCCCAAATTTTTACGTGGCCCTGATTGATCTGGCTCTTCTTTTTTCAGCTTTATCTTTTACAGCTTTTCTTGCTTATTTTTCAAAAGGCAACTCTTACAAAGGGAGATCGGGAAAGAATGGATTAGTTTTCTGTTAGAGTAGTGCTATTTTGCAAGTATTGGGGTATTTTTTCAATTTTAATTTATCTTAGGCATGCATATGCTTTTTATGTTCTTATGAACACAGTGGAAAATATTGTAATTAACTTTAAGGACTCAACAGTTAAGAAAAGCCAAAATAAATTGCTTGTACAACCTTGTTCCCTTGTCTTACATTTACGTACATAGATGGCTTTCACTTTGGGTTGATCCCAGTTCACCCTGGCCTTTGCCCTTAACACTCCCTCCACCCTCCCTGTCCTGAGTCTCTGTCACCCTGGACAGCCCAGTCCTCCAGAGCACTCATCACATCACAGCCTCTCACACCTCTAACCCTGTTTTTCCATCCCCTTCTAAGCTCCTGGCCCACAATAGCCAATGCCTTCTCCTATCAAAGTGTGGTTTGTCACTGAACACTCTGACACACAGTGGTGGTGTATTTTGCACAAAGACAAGCACACCTTGTAGCAGCGTCTCCCACACACTTTGTTTATAGTCAGTAAAAGGTACAAATAGCCCCACTCTGAAAATGAAGACAGAGAAAGGCCATAGGGACTTAGGCCAAGCGCTCTGCAGAGGTGCAAGCCAATTTATTAGTCTCTGTCTGCAGCCTTTGGTATCTATAGATCAGAGGAAGGGGCGATGTCCTAAAGGACCCAATAGTGGTAGAAGAGGCATCTGCAGAGAAAACTGGGACCCTGACAAAGGGTGGTTACTTCTAGGAAAAAAAGCCCCAAACACTTAACAGAATCACAGGATCAAAGAATGGCTGAGGTGAGAAAGGGATCTCTGGGTCTATCTGGCCCAACACCTTCTCAGGCACAGACATCCAGAGGAGGGTGCTTAGAATCTTGTCCATGTAGCTCTGAAGATCTCCAAGGAGGAGATTCCACAGCCTCTCTGCACAGTCTCTTCCATTTCAGCTGGAGGAAGAAGCAGTAGGCAAAGCTGTTCTTTCCTCCTGCACAAGGAAAATCCTTTCCCACATGCAGCTTCCCAGAGCCTTCCTGGGCTGAAGCTGAGAAGAGCAGCTGAAGCCAGAAGAGCAAGGCTCTTGGGCCAGCAAGGCAGTGCAGGCAGGACCATGGCTCTGCAGCTGAACATTGCAGATCTTGTCTGGAAAGCAGCTGAATTCTGTTTCCTTTTTCTCTATTTTCCTTTTAAACTCAGTGACTAGTCATTTTTAAAAGTGCATGCTCAAGGATCTCCAGTAAGGAGCTGCGATGTCATGCCCCTTCCTATGCTGCCTGTGCAATCCCTGCACTGCTATATTTGTTCAGAAATGTGATTCTGAGAGAAGCCTGAGGAGAGGCAGCATCCTGAGCAGAGCACTGACTGACAGTGACGTGAAGCAGGGAGCAATATGACTGTCACCTGCAGCCTGAGACCTCCAGGGAAAGCATAGTTTCTGAATTTTTTGCAAGTAAACAGGATTGCCTCACACAGACAGCTGACTCCATCTTTGGTTTCCCATGCAACACCTGCAGCTCCACATACTTGACTAAAGTTTGGGTCAAAAAAAGGGTAACATTAATATAATTAAAAGTGATGTAATGAATTTAACTGAACGAATGGTTTCTAAACACTCCAAGGTCTTCTGGGCTATGGACTGTTGGGATCCTGAACATGAAAACTTGTCAATCCTTTCCAGAAATACCAGCAAGTGTTAGGAAGGATCTTGAATACATCCTCACTGTTAACCTGATGGATCCTGTGTTCCCAGAGCACCTAAGAACAGCTTCCACCCATGTGGGGACATTCCTAGTGCCCTCAAAAGAGGTATTTCAGGGCTTCGCCTCTGGTTGCCTCCCTGTCCCTCATGTCCCACCAAGGTGTACAGGATAACAGTCCGGGCATTGCCCATTATACAGCTGACCATAAAGAGTGTGCAAGATCCATATCCTGTAAAGAAACTTGTCCCAGTCATATCCCAAATACTCCCTTAACTCTGTATCATCTTTCTTACTCTCTCCAGCTCCTCAGGATGGATTTACATGCCCAGCTTCACACATGGCATCTTCCAGCACTCATAGAATCATAGAATTATAGAATCATAGAATCATAGAATCATAGAATCATAGAATCATAGAATCATAGAATCATAGAATAGCCTGGGTTGAAAATCATCTAGTTTCAACCCCCCTGCGATGTTCAGGGTCACCAACCACCACACCAGGCTGCCCAGAGCCACATCCAGCCTGGCCTTGAATGCCTCCAGGGATCCACAACCTCCACAACCTCCTTGGGCAACCTGTTCCAGTGTGTTACCACCCTCTGAGTGAAAAACTTCCTCTTAATGTCTAACCTAAATCTCCCATCTTAGTTTAAAACCATTCCCCCTTGTCCTATCATTATCAACCCATGTAACCCATTTCACTCTGCCAATTCTTTCCCACCAAACTGTTCCTTTGTTTATTTTTCTTGATGAAGATTTCTCCTTTTCTCCTTATCAGAAAGGATGTCCCCTCCACACTTAAAACTTCTCACGAATCTTCAAAAAAAACCTGATGGCAAAGAGCACTTTGCTGGCTGTTCTGCTGTGTGGGCAGGTGAAGTGGCCAACAGAAACATGGAGTTTTCTGCCCTTGTGCTGATGGAGGCGCAGTGCTGCCTCCAACATTGCTGGCAGTCTCCAAGAGTACAGAGTAACAAAATAAGTACATGAAAAAAGCCTGGCAAATGAGGTACATTATGCAAATTTGGTTAAAAGACTTCTTTACACCACTTGCTTTGTGTTGGTCAGAATGTTGACGGGGCAGAGAGGTAGTAGAAGCTGTTTTCTTGCCTTTTGCGAGAGGCAGCATCAATTGGCTGGGTTTTATATAGCACCACTTATTACAAATACATGCAAAACCACAGTGAGCAGTAAAAACATCGCTTGCCATGTGGACAGATTTGTTTCAGAGTAAGTTGTGTGGTTTGGATGCAGATCCAGGGTACTGAACAAGGGGAGGCAAGGCTGAAAGTTCTGTGTTGTGTCGGTGTCTGCATCCAAAAACTCTCTACAAGTCAGATGCTATTATCTGTATCAGTTCAAAGTGAAGAAACTCAGGAGAATATTGTCAGAAGCAACTGGTAGTTTGTCTCCACTTTTTCTCCCAGTGGAGGAGCTTTCCAAATTCACTGATACACTTTTGTGAATTAGCCATTGGGACGCTGAGAGCACAGATGCTCTGAAATGCCTGCAGTTGAGGTTACAATATAGCTCCAAGGTGATCTTTTGACTTTTGAGTCTGATTGTTTTAAAAAAATAAATAAATAAAAGAGGAAGAAGCATCAATGACTACATTTCATTAGAGCTTTCAGTCTGGCAAACAGGCCAGAGGAATTTCTTGATCCTACATGTATCCTCTATGTTTAGTTTTGGGAACTGATGTGTAATATCAAACAGATTAAAAGAATTGCATCAGTTTCTCATTCAGCACATGCAGAACTTTGCAGTTGAAGTTTCCCAGTTGATCCATCCTCTTCCCCCCAGTCATAAATAAAGCCAGGAGTGGAAGATTCCCTTCAAGGAAATTTATCTCTTTGACAGTCAAACAGGTGGCAAAGTTAATGCTAAGTCCCAAGAGAACTTGGTTGGTAAGAATGGCCCTGCAATAACTAACCACAATGATTTACAAGGGACTAAATTGCCAGATTAGGCCTTGATAATTTTTCAACTCTTGACTTCGTTATTACCTCGTGGATCTGGATCTTACATCACCTCTAGGAATGCCTGGGATCAAATTAAAGTGGAAACACCTGGTTGAAAGTCAGTTCAAAATACAGATTTGAGAACGAGGGGGCTATTTCTGCTTGCTGGATTTGTTTTCTATGCATGGTAGACATCTATAAATTTGTTTCTCTGTATTTGAATTCTGCATTCAAATGCCAGTCTACCTTGTGTGTTTTTGCTAACAATCACTGCTCTTTGTAAATACATCCGCAAACCTGATCTGTGAAGCTGATGCAGTAGTTACATCTCTGAAGTCGGTGTAGTAGGTAAATGAAATGTTCAAGTGAGGTAAATTACATGCTCCAAGACCTAGTCCAAGATGAAAACCCGTGTTTTGATCTAGTGCAGCATGAGTGCAGCATGACTACATAAGGAAGAAGACAGAGGTAGCCATGCAATAAAGGTTTGCAAAGAAGCAAGATGATACCACAGGACAAGTAAACCATTTTTGTTTAGTGGCATGTGAGATATGAATGACAATTTTCACTAGGAATTTATAGACTTGAACAATACATTGATGCATTCAGATGCAGAGGGCCATGATTTAATGGATGGACACAGATGGATGAAGCACTGTTTGTGGGCAGATTTTTGCAGCCATTACGATTTCTTTCCCTTTGTATCTCAGCTGCCCTTCCGCAGCACTGGGCATGGACACGGAACACACAAAGCAGATCAGCAGTGGGGCCCTTCCACAGGGCATCAGGTAGAAAGCCAACGACTTATCTGGTTAAGACTGATACCAGGCCAAGGGGCTATTTAAAAAGAAATTGAAATAAAAGAGGCATACAGATGGTGGCAGTTCCAGCAGAGAAGGCTTCCACTCTCCCAGTGAGTCCTGCTGATTTTGATGAGAGCCTGCCTGGATGGCTTTGGGTGATGAATCTGGCCTAACAGCCTTGATCCTTGAAAAGTGATCAGTTCTACCATGGCTGTGGTCTATGGTGGCAGAACTTGGACTTGAGGCAGTTCTCAAGCGTGTTGTTCAGAGACTGGGGTACTGGAGACTGGTGGCACATAGAATGCCCATCTTTGCATCCCTCCAACCAGTGAACTGCTTTGCCCTCCTTATAGGTGGGAGGTGAGGATCTCCCACCCCTGAATGCTTTCTACTTGAGAAGGTCTCACCTGGGGAGAAGTCAATAGATCCAGGAGTTCTTCACCACGAGGACACACAGTACTGCCCCTGCCCCATCCCTGCCATCTGACTCATCTGTGCAAGTGCCAAGTGCCAGCCTGGTGCTTATTGTGCACTGGGTGTGTCAGGAATATTTTTCTTGGCTCTTGCAAGGACAGAAGGAGCCAAAGCAGACTCAGCCCACACAGCAGCACAGCCAGCCCTGCCAAAGGCCTCAGTTCCACTCCAGCTTTGTAAGGAGGTGGGACAGTAGCTGTCCTCTTCTTGAGGGCAGAGGAAGACAATATATATGCTGCAGAAGGATTGGTTCACAATCTTCAGGATAGCTTTGTTTAGTACCTGACCACCTCTGTGTGCTCCTGCTCACATGCCTGCGTTCTCTCACCCCCTTTCTGCCAGGTGAGAAGGGTGTCAGGGTACGTGCCCCCTGCTTTTCTCATCTGTGGCTAAAGATGCTTTTGTCCAGCTGAAGGGCTGTGGACAAAAGGACGGCTTCTCCAGCTGCAGCAACACCAGAAGCTTGGGCAAGAAAAATCACCGCTGTGTGTGGTAAATATCACCCCCACTTCTTTTTTGGGTGCTTGAAACTTCCCAGCGTAGGCTGGGAGAGAAGCAAGAGCACGAGAATGATGGTAAATAGCTTCCTTTTCCCCTCCAGAGGCTGACGCGGTCAGCCATGTCAGTCAGTTCCAGTCCCCTGGGCCAGACCCAGCAGCCCAGCAGGGACAGGGGTGAGGATGCGGCACCTTGGCAGGTGAGAGGCCTCACAGTCCTGACCACGACACTGGGATTATCTTCAGGGAGTGAGAGTTGGGGAAAAACTCCAGACAGTGACAGAACAGGAAGTTACAGCAGCTGTAGGAGCCGTGGTTAATGAATTTCCCAGTGGGGCTTTAGCTTTTGCTCTGCCTTGTTCCCTCTGGCCCAGAGTGCCGTATTAGTTTCTCCGCTTCCCAGCCATCCCAGTCCCACAAGCTGTTTTGTGTAAGAATTTTCAAGGCAGCAGATTGTGTTATGAGTCCCCAGTGAGAGAATAATTTTAGGTCCAATTCCAAATATTTAGTAACAAAGGCTCGGCTTCCCAAGGTGAATCCCAGGAACACTGACAGCATCTCCACATCTGATCGTTCAAACATCAGGAGGAAGGCAAAAATGAAAATATGTGTTTTTGAGAAAACAAGAAACTTGGGTCTCACAAGCTCAAGGGTCGTGGAATTCCAAGTGCAGCTTTGCCCTTCGGTAAAAAGGGGCTGCCTTGGCTGACCTGACTGCTCATATTGGATGCTCTAGGTCTTCAGAGGAGAATCTTCACAAGGGACTGCAGATATTTATAATACCAAAAAGCCAGGGAGAGTTAAAAGCTGTTTCTTGGAGACTCTGGGAATGCTTACCTCCAGGTCTATTGTACTTGCTCATTCCAGATAAAGTCTTGCCTCTTTTTTTAGCAATGGATAACTTGGGCATAACTTCCTTCCATTCACTGCTCTGGTCCAAGTCCCATCCTGAGATGGACAGTGGCTTGCTGAAAGTCACTATGATTCTTCTTCAGTAGAAGTGAAATGAGTTATTTTCTTTAGAAAACTCCTCCAACAGCTGTGGCTTATAAGTACTCTACCTATACATAAAGATTCCATATTAAAACATATTTCAACTTTTATTTTAAACTTACTCCCAAAGCTTATAAACTTCTCATACACCTGGCATTACTATGGAGAGCTTAGCTTGTTCTGCTGCCAAGGAAGGACACTTACACACCTTCTAATTGCTCTCTTTGTTTGGCTTTGCTACACAAAGTAAGGATTTAAAAGAATACTACACCTGAACAGACAGTCTGAGCTATCACTTGAGCAATCTGAATTTTCAGAACCATACTAGTATTCCTCAGGAATTCCCAGTTTAGCTGTGAGACTAATGAACTGCCTTATTTTGCACATGCTAGAAGATGATGTATTATGTGAGCTACACGTTACCTTTACATGTCAAAATTGTTAGTTAAAGAATCAGAGAAATGGTCGCTTCTGTAAGCTTGGAAAAAAAAATAAGGAGAACAATTGTTTAAATGATTTTTGTTTTGACTCTCTGCAAGCGGAGAAAAGCTGGCATTTCTTATCAGGTTGTTTGGATTGTGGATACAAGTGAGAGATGAGAAAATCCATGTATCAGTGTTTTTGCTGGATCATTCTGGTTTATGATCCCTCCACTGGAAGCCTCAGTGTCATCTGCCTTGTGCTTATTTCCCACCACTGTGAGCACTTGTTGGACAAGAAACTGGCAGCCCTCAGCATATCAAGCACTGCAGTTCACAGGCAAGCCCTGGGAAAGCTGAGGCTTTGAGGAAACACTGGTCCCTTGGAGATGTATTCATGTTAGGGCTCCCACTGTTTCTACCAGAAGCAAGGTTGAATTAGTAGAAGCAACATGGTAAGAGCTGGTGATGAAAACTCCATACAGATACCCATAAAAGGAAGAGAAATGACACTATGTTGATTTGGGAATACTTAGAAGACCTTAATTCCACCCTCTACTCTGATCTTTCTGCTGACAGGACATTCCTCAAATTACATGTCAGAGGTTGAACTAGCCAGGAGTACCTGTCCAAAAAAGCTGGAAAGGTCTATATTCCTGGTTTCCAGAGCACTGCTCTTGCTTAAATGAAGCCAGAACAGTTTACACTTGTTGCAAAATATAAAGGTGCATGCACACACGACATGTAAGTGTACACATGTAAGCACTGTCATCCCAGAGTAATTTCTGAGCTGGGATGTGTGTGGACAAGAACTGGCAGTGTCCTTGGGACAATGGCTGGCTGCAGCTGCGATCCAATGGGGACCCGATGTCAGCATGTGGCCGGGTGCTGTGTGTGCATGAAGCTGCTAACATGGGGTATGGAGAAGAAATCACTAAGGCTATATTAGCACCCCATTCTTCCTCTCCTATCAAAAATCTGTCCCTGGACGCAGCAACTGGCTTTGCTAATGGCTCTGAGCTGATCCCAGTGTCTCAGTGCCACGGCAGCTTTTATCAGTAATTGGATTAGGAAAGAAAGGCTCCAATTATCAAAGTGCCATAGACACTGGGACAGGCATATTGCTTGCTGAAATGTTTTTGGTCAGAACAGGCTAACATGTTGAGGGCAGTTTGGTCAGGCTGTGTTTAAAGGAGCTGTTTTTGAAAACGCATTGCAGCTTCTTCATTAAGAGCTACAGTAGCCCTGTTTAGGGAGGGGGAAAAAACATCCTGATGATCTAACTTATGCACACACACACATGATCATGACTTCTGTGCATTCATCATTTAGTTCAAAAGCTTTTTTTAATTTTTGTGGAAGAGATGAATTGTTTGTGTATAGCCAGTATTTAGGAGTTAGGTAAGTATGCAAGCTGTAATGCAGTTTCTGAAGTTATTTTAAATATTTGGGTTGTCCACTTAAACTATGTTTAAAGTTAGTACGGATTTCTTCATTTCTTTGATGGCACGATAAACCAGACTTTCTGCCACTACATACATCAGCATTTAATGGCCAGGTTGAATCATGGTAGTTGGTAGACTGATTTAGGATACCAGGTTTTGAGGATTTCTGTAAGTGTATTTCTAACTTTGTCAGGGACTGCCCCTGGACTTCTCAGCTTTACTTTTTTTTGCAAGGAAGAGGAGCAGCTGTGTGACTAAACACCTGGCATTCAGGGTTAGGAGCTTCCTGACAATGTCAGCCTTAAATCAACTGCCCTCATCAACCAGCTCTGCCTAACTGTGTTTTGGGGGCACTGAGAAAAGCTTCTGCATGGGATAGACAGTTTTCTTTCTTTCTTGTGCAGTATGGACTTGCAAGCAGTGAGTACAGCCCCAAGCTTCTGTACTCAGGAAACATAGGTTTTACGCGTTAATGGGCAGAAACAGACTCTGCAGCTAAGTACATAACGGATTACCACTTAACATTGTGATCATCTGTTTTTGTTAAATAGATGCTTAGAACTGTTTACTCAGAGACGCTGAGAAAAGTTAGGAATCAAATTGAGAGGTTAAGTTAACACTTTAATAGGCATTAAACTCTTGTGCAGATGCACATGTTCAGAGCCATAGTGATCAGGTATAATCCTTTAATTTATGTGCATTAGCTACACATCTTTGATTCCTCTGAATTCCCCAAGTTCCTCATAAAGAAAAGGCTTTTCAGGGTTTGTCCACGTACATAAGCTATGACAGTTTGTGACAGTGTTTGAATGTGGAGAGCAAAGGTTGCTCCTGGAGTATTTATTCATTATGAAGTGAGAGGATATGGTTCCTGATTAGGTTATCTCAGCAACAGATCTTCTGCACCACTTATATGATGTAAGGTAAGGTATACGTTTACTGTGCTCTAACGATTCACCACCTGACCAGGCCTAACTGTATGTGAGGAAAGAACTACTTGAACTACAGTAGGCATCTAAGTTTGGTGCTCCAATCTGCAAAGAAATTAAAACATAAAGTAACCAACATGTACATGGTACAAGAAATTGCTAACACCAAAATTGAAGATATTTAAAGCCTAAATTTGCCTTTTCTCACTCAGATTACCTAATGGGTATACCCAGTTTAGAAGCCCAGTGACCGCATACTTCTTATAAAGGCTGGGGAGTGGAAGAGAATGAATACTCTGAGAACAGCTTGGATTTTACAGCAGTGAGTTTTCTCCCCCAGATATATCAGCCCTACAGAAGGAAAGTCTAGGCTTTCAGGCTCTTATTTAGCTCGTAATTTTATGAGATTAATCCAGGCTCTGTTTCCCATTAATTGGTTCACTGAGAGTGGATTCAAATTACTGTAGATTTCTTTCCTATATGGCCCAGCCCTTAAGAGATGCTAGCTCACTTCCATTGCACGTCTACTAACCAGAATGAAGGCTCCTTCCCTTCTGTCTGGAAGAATCATAGAATAGTTGAGATGGGAAGGAACATCTGGATCCATCTGGACCAACCCCCACTCAGGCACGGACATACAGAGCAGGGCACCCAGGCCCATGTCCAGGCAGCTCTGAAGAACTCTAAGGAAGAGACTCCACAGCATCTGGGCAGGCTGTACCAGTGCTCTCTCACCCACGCCACACAGAATTTTTTCTTGATCTTCAGAGGCCTTTTATCCTGGCACTGGGCACCAGTGAACACAGCCTGGCTTTAAAGGACTATTTGTGTAGACGTTTACAGACAAATTCTCAAAGTGTAAGCCAAAGAGCAAGCTACCATGAGATAGAACTGGTTGTGAGAATACATTTCTGACATACCAGTTACACTGCAGTAACTGTCTGTACACAAATACTTAACACTGACCAAATGCAAGAAAGCTTATTCCTTAGAGAGAAAAAAGTGTTATCTCATACCTTTCAAGCTTCAGTTTAAAAGGAACATGTGTAAACTCCAAAGGCACCATTCCTGTGACCAAACAGATGATAATGTCTCAACTAGCTAACCAAATATCTTTAGTGAGAAAGGATCCAGCTCCTCCATAGTGAAAGTACCCAGTCCTCGTATAGGCACACAACTAAAACAGGATGAAAAATCCCCAGAGCCTAACTCAGGTAGTGCCTATTTCTCTCCACCGACTGTTAATCCATAAGTGCCACTGTAGATGTGCCAAGTAGAGGGTGTGATTTGTCCTGTGTACTAGGAAAGCAGTTCTAGAGAATGATCTTTGGATACCTGATTTACATGACTACAAGCTTAGCATTGTTAAGATAGGAGCCTTCTGTGAAATGTTCAATGATCTGCTTATTCCAGCTGGTTGTTACAGCATGACAAAGACAGATACCCAGAAGTATGTCGCATTTGCTCACCTAGGTGTAACAGGTAATGTCCTACAGAATGAAGGAAAACGTTCCCATATCAAGTTGCATATTTACAGTATTAATTTAAAACTTCTAATCTGATCTATTTACACAGTAATTGTCATAGTTTCTGATCCCAGTGTTAAAGGAAGCTCTGAGTGTGACACGGTATTTGCAGCAGTTCAGGACAATCTAAGCCAAGTCACAAGTCGTCACTTCCTGCTCTGTATGCAGCACCTGTGCAACTGGAAAGACATGAAGTCAACAAAAAAATTTCTTGGATGAATGACAACCTTTCTAATGTTCTATTCCTTTTAAGGTACAGCCAGAGCTAACAGAAGTTCCAAAACTGTTTCCAAATCAGTTTTTTTTTTCCTGAAATGGAGAAACATTTTGAATTTGTTTAATGTTAAACTTGAATTGAATTTAAGCACAGTGTAGCATTCTGCAAGGCATGCTATCAGTTGGGCTAAATCAGTAGTTATGCTGTCTCCGGGGACATTGTCTGCAATAACTTTGATATTACTTGACAAACTAGAAAAATAAAAGATTAATCTCAAAGGACCTCTTGACAAGCACTTAGGCAATTCTTCTAAGATCTACATGGCATTTGTTATCTCCTTTCTCTACATGCAGCTAATTGACTATTGAACAGGAGATGGAGTTAAGGGTCTGAACACTTTTAGAAACATGGTCACAGAGGGCACCAACCATGAGCCTCAGTTCACAGAGGGCACCAACCATGAGCCAAACAGTTCAAATAGAGAGATGAACCATATGTTCTGGGATAGTATTGAGCTCACAGAAATCAGTATGATAACATATCTACTTACTGAAGTAGAACTCTACAAACCCTGAAATTTGCTTTTTAAGTTGGTCTATTATCCTCATAAAATGGTATGATGCTTCACAGGAACTTCATATTATGGTCAGCTTTTTATTTTTCCATTTCTGCCAGACTACTACGTGTTTTGGGAATCAATATCAACTATAAAATCTGCTTCTCAGTCTCAGACAACAATATAGATTAAAACACCTTAGAGGGGGAAAAAAGTGCATTAAAATTATGCTGTGTAATAGAATGAAATTTGCTGTACTTACTCTTAGTGAGTTTGCTGCAAGAACATGAAGTTAATTACTTCCCTAGGGTCAAATTAAGAGTCATTTTCAAGAGGACGGAATTTGGAAAAAGGGCTAATGTAAACAGTTTCATCTACTTTAAACTAATTTCTAAAAGATTTAGTTAAAACACTATTTTCCAAACATATAACATAGAAAAAAATGTATGTATGCTATGTACATGTAATAAGTAGTAACTGCAACTGCACTGAAATATTTTTTAATCCCTTAAAAATCACACCCACACTAGTTTATTTTAATGTATATCTAATTAAGCTCTATAGAAAACCAAAACTCTTCAGATGCTCACTGACCAATTACTACACTGACCAGGTTAGAAACTAGAGAGAAAAAAAAACCTGTCAACTCCTGAAGCCTAATTTCACAGTACTTACTAATGCTTAAGAGATTAGACTAAACCTTGTAGTTGACAAAGCGGACACAGGAACTGAGCAATAAGTATGTGAACTGTGTTGATGATAAAGAGCTACAGAGCACGCACAAGTAGCTTGAACTAGTCTTTCAAGGAAGCATTCCAATCACAGATTTAAGGAAAAGGTGGCTCACTTTAATAACCACAGGCATTGGTCACTATGTAACAAGACATCCTAAAAAAGTAATCACAATTTGTCCAATAGTAGTTTACAAGTGGATGGTATACATTAAGATACAGAGGTAGAAGTTCACTTTTACAATGCTTCACTAATACAGATTACCAAATTCAAGGCACAAAATTGTTCGCTTTACAAAAAATACTGTAAAAATGTCATTTGCTGTTCTACAATGTGAGTACAACTCAAAAAAATCTTTACACCCTTCCATACTCCACATGTAAAGTTGCATCAGGCGTTACTCTATTTTTCATTTGCTAATAGTTGGCATATGACCAGCAGTTACATAAACAGTTTGTATCTCAGCTGAGTTGCTTTGTCTTTTAGGCACAAGTCCAGTTACAGAAATTTAGTACAACAGCTTCCTCAGGGGTGGGAGAACTCTGTCGGAAATAAGTACTACGAAAAGAAACATAGTCCGTAACAGCAGACTGGACTCGGACATATATAGAGGGAAACACAACAGCGCATATTTCAAATCAAGTGACTTGAAAAAAAGTCGATTTAAATCACTGACTGCATTCCTAGAAAGCCAGATGCCCAGTACAAGTTTGAATGTATTTCTGATACATTCACTTGCCTTTGAATCTGCAGAAATTTCAAAAAATTTTATCTTTGTTTAAATAGAATACACACTATTGGTACAAAAGAGAATTACACCACAATCTGGCCATGTGTCCTTTAGAGAGCTTGGATTAACAAGCAAAGAGATGCAGTCAGAAACTGTCCTTGAATTTGCTAAAAGGGCATAAGCAGTAGCTTAAATATAAAGATTTCCCTCCCTGCCCCTTACCAAACACTGTAGGGAAAAATGAACAACTTCTGAGACATTGCATCTTCTGGTTGTAGACAGCTTTTATAAATCTTGCTAAGCTGAGGAAGAGATATCACACAGTGCATCCCTACAAGAAGTAGTATGACTAGTTTACTGTACATACAGTGAGATTCTAAAGGACAATGGTGGCAGCTACATTGTAAATTCACCTTGTATACCTATCACATTTTCCAAGTACTCTAGTCAGTTTTATTTACAGTATATTAAAAAACATTGATTTTTAGAGTTCAATACACAGGTTGAGGACCCAAGAGAATGCCACAGTAAGATGATGACTTTTTGCATCTCTTAGATGCAAGTGCACTTCACAATTCACTCAGGTAATATTATCATATTCACCTATAAACGTTAGTCCATCCAAACCAGTGTTAAATTCCATTTTTTGCTTCATTGTTGTTTGTAGCCTGTTTCCTTTGAGCAATGAAGGGGTACATACACTTGTCTGCTCCCAAAAACCGGTACATGCATACAACTGCTTCAAAGGGCAGAATACTGCAAAACACAAGTTAAAAAATTGTTAAAAGATGGCACAAAAATAAAAAAGCCCTGTTTATTATGTACTTGGGCTTTCAAATGAAACAGCCATCACAGGGGTTTCCTAAGACAGTTTGGTAAAAGTGTTTTCCAGGACATTTTACTGAGAAAATTGAAATTCTAGAGACCCAGCCATACAAGCAGGCATAAAGGTGGAGGAAGAAGTTACTTGCTCACCAGCTATCAGCTTAGAACACATTTTCTGCTGCCTCTTCACAAACCTGTGCAAAGTGCACCACAAAAAGTCTACTAACAACCAAAAGTAGTGCCAGAAGTCATCAGACATTTAGAAAAATCTAATTTGGAATTAGTATTAGTTTATGCAATTCTTTGATCATCAGATGTCTAACAACTTTTACACGTATTCTAAACTCAATCACCCATCCTCAAAAAGAGGTCTGAAATAAAGAAAGCAATTTCCTCTCTGCCCCCTTCAGATAAAATTCCAAGAGGTAAAATGAGATGAATATCTGACTACAGACCCTCCTCTCCTTCCTATATACTACTTTTATTTCAAGGATAATAGGAGTTCTATCAAAGGACTAAGACGGAATCTCTTCAGCCTCTGGAAACAGTGTGACAGACACTCATTTAGTGGAAAGTAATGCACAGAATCTGGGCATTAGGAGTAAGGATCACTGAAATAGATGTCACTGGTACAGGTGTCTTTGCTGGCAGTAGTACTGTTTGTGCAGTAGCCACTGGAGGGCCTTTGATCTAAGTGCGGCTGCCTGGGGCATGGATTATGCAGAAGCTTTGATCTCCCTGTTGGAAGCTAAAGTGTTGAATGCAAGAAAACCCCAAGGGCCTTTGATGTGACTGTTGTTGCAGGAGGCACTGCTTGTGCAGAGAGCACTGAAGCACCCTCTGAGCTTCTGGTTGAAGCTAGCTCAAAGATTGTAGTGTTCTCAAGTTGCTGGCAGAAGAAACACATACATGCTCTCTTCCAGCAAAGATGAGAGCAGTCAAGGTCCTCCCTCGTCTTTGGTGACCCTATCCACCAGGAGAGACTTGAAGGAGAGAACAAATGCTTTGCAAGTACAGCAAAAATCCCAATGCTCTCAGTTTCAACCATCTCTCACAGGACTGCAAGATTTTAAAGGTTCCTACTACACACTTAAGGTTAAAGAAAAAGAAAAATCCATACAGCTGTGAAACTGTTCTTTACAAACTAGCATGCAAGTGATGATGCATAAGTGGAAGTGAGCCAATTCCTGTATTACATTGCATCACTGAAATAGAAGGCTAGTTACAGAGTTCTCATCCCAAACCTGAAGTGTTAGACAGAATAAAAGAAGATGATTCCTTTAAATAACTTTTTCCACAATCAGACTCTGCAATTTGGCTCTGAACATGCAGATTTTTACTGTATTGATGCAAGTCCTAGAGAATCTGCGGGCAGGGCCTCCTCCATACTCATCCTAGACACAAATGACACAGGTTCCTTTGCTGGAAGCTTCCTTATTCCCTCATTCCTAAATAAAAAGAACTCACAAAATGGAAGAAAAGTCTGTTGAAGAGAATATAAATCTAATGAGAATGGAAGATAATAGACATTCAAAACTAGGATGTTTTGATGACAATGCATAGGATCACAGTTTTATGGAACTTCCCAAGAAGGCAATATTCACTTATGCGAGCCAAGAGACAGGAATTATGACTGAACAGCATCTACGGCCTGTAAAGGTATGAGAGTGTTTAGAAAGTGGACACGTTCACATCTTTCACTAGCACTCTGCTGCTTGTATTGCCAACTAAACGGCATCTCAGATGTTACCTTTTCATGAAGGTGACCATGTACATGAGGCGAGGTGTGCAGATCATCGGCTGATCTGTAAGGATAGCTCTCATAGCCTGCTTCACACAGTATTCTGGTTTCAACGGTGGAAGGAAAGGCTCAATTTCTTTTCTGAAATATTTGATTAAGGCTGATTAATCAAGATCCACAAAAGAATGCCAACCTCAGAGAGTATATTAACTCACTTTTTTTGTTTTTGGAATGCCTTAGCAAAGAACAAACACTTCAACTTTTTCATTCACTATTCACTTATAGGTCAAAATTTGTGCTAAGGACCATGGGACAAAGGAAATTCAGGAAGTCCCTTTCTGGGGTCAGCATTACTGATCACACTAACACATGCAAACAGCCATAATATTTATTTTAATATTTTTATGGTAATGAGGTTAAATTACCATCAAATATTTTTATAAAACCACAAACATAAAGAAGACAAATTTTACTCACCTGATCCTGCATCCTCTGAACATTCCTGTATCTACAAGATAAGGGCAGACTAAAGTTGTTTTGATTCCATCCTTCTCAGCAGCTTTCAGTTCATGGCTCAAAGACTCGTGAAAACCTACAGCTCCAAATTTGCTAGCACAATAATCCTGTGTTGGCAATGAACAAGGGAAAAAAAAATAGCACCTTAAAAGGGACAGATATGAATCATGTTTAAAGCCAAAGCATATTTGATGCGACTCTACACAAATTTAGATAGCAACAACAAAAGACACCCACATCACATCAACTCATCTGTCACTTCAATTTTAAAGCAATCAGCACAGAATCATGAAAACAGAAAAGTTGAATGCATGAGATTAAATTGGAATCAAGTCTCTGAAGCAGGCAGGTTTGTATGGCAAGTTACTCTGTTTACCAGTTTGCTTAATATCAAATGCTGGAATGGAAGACTGAGAAATCTAATACTACGTAGGGGTCAGATTTGAAGAAGCCTAGTGATATGGCAGGACATAGGTATAGAAATCTGAAATGTTTCACTTTTTGTTAGCTTCAATAGAAGGTATAACAAAGATTTGGTTGTATTATATATTTAATTTTAGAAAATTGTATAGTTTGCTTATCTCATAAAATACTCCAAATTCAAAAATAATTGCAGAGACAGCAGTTAACACCCAAGTTTTCAGTTGGATGTACCCACACCCATCATCAAGGAAATTCGCTCAAGAATTCTCAAGAAAGTAAATACATCGAAAAAAAAGCTTTAACTTACACCAGCTTAATTCATTTCTGCTAAAAAAACAAAAAAACAAAAAACAAAACAAAACAGGGCAGTTTAAGATTCTGGATTCAGCCTAAACAAACAAACAAACAAAAAAAAAAAAAAAAACCTGCATTTTACAAGGTGGTATGACCATTATTCTGTAAGACTTATTCTTTTTCACTACTTGAATGATTTTTGTCTCCACTTGCATTTGTACTAATGATTCAAAATGCAAGCTAATATGCTCTAATCCTTACCTAGTTCTATGTATCAAACGAGTCACAGGAACTGGTGTTCTCAAATGGCTGCCAGGTCCTAGATGACCTACTGCTTATAACTTGGAGCCTAGTAAGGCATGTGAGCCACCTATTCTGCAAGGAAAGTAGGTAGCCATTTCCTCGTGGAAAAAAAAAAGGAAATAAAAAACAAGATTTTTCAAAAATCCTTGCCTTTGACTTCAGCCTTAGCACTACATTTCTTGGCAGTAATGGGTAGCTGGATGCCTTTGGAATTACCAGTAGTTACCAGGCTACTCAACAATCATTCAGCATTCTGAATGAATCCATGTGGCAAGTGCACAGGTATGGTGTCTGTTTCAGTCCTGTGGATCCCACTCACAGAGGGATGTTAGATGATTTGGTATCCATATTACTGTAATCTCCAAATACCTTTGAAGATTTGACTATTTTCTTGAGCTGCTAATACAAAAAAAAAACCTTATTGTAAGCCAAAAAAAAAAAAAAAAAAGCCAGATTATTACAATTCAACAAACCTCTACTCCAGCAGTACTGAACAGTCCCAAAGAACTTGCAACTGTCACAATGTGTCCATGATTCATTTCCAGCATCTTGGGAAGGAATGCTTTAGTGGTCTACAAAATAAATAAAACAAAGAAGAAAAAAAGGTGAACTACTACATTAGTTATAAGTGTTCAAAACCTTTACCTCAGTTTATGATAAAGAAGTTAGAAGATCATTGCATAGATTTGGAATTCCTTGGTTTTTCAAAAATGCCAACAGAGAATCTATAGCAAGTTTGTGAATTCAGACAGCAATGATTGTATCTCCAGAAATGTGAAGGTTAAAAGATCAATTGAGCTCAGACGTGTTTATTTTTCTGCAAGAGACTAGTTATCAGAAAGAGATAATTTGAACCTAAAATGGAGGTCACTTTTTTTTAAGACAGAAAAAGGAATGCAAAGTGTCTAATTACTCTGTGCAGCATTTCGGTGTTAAGATCAGTGCCAATTACCAGTTCTAATTATTGATAATGTATTTTCTCAGCTAGATATGGTTGGTTTTATCCACTTAACTTACCCTGTGCATTTTGCAATAACGAAATACCAGAGAGGCAGATGTTTTGCTGATATTACCTTTCACATACAAAATACACTAAACATCTGCTAGTTTGAACTGCTTTCCATCTTTATTAGTATCCATTAGCATTGCTCTAATTAAAAGTAGATGTACACATCCATCATTAATTCCATATCTGAAGGGCTTCAAAGATAAAACAAAATCCAGTGTCGAGATGAAACCTTACGAGTGCTTTTAACCACCACTTTGATTATCTCAAAGTTTGTTTGCTTAAACACCTTTAAAAAAATAAAATTTTAAGTGATAAATTGAAGGCAGTTCTCAGAAGACCACCTCTACTACAATATCTAGCTTTCTCATCTCTTTCTGAAGCCAACTCACACTAACATTTTTTATATAATATCAAGCAGAACATCATATATGCTGAAACTCAATTATGTAGTAAAATGGTTTGCTCAGTTCTTCTTTACTTCTGCTTGTATGTAATCAGCATACTATACTAGAACGCTTTTAAGTTGCCAAAGAATTTCAGATAATGTATGTTAACCACAAATGTGTGGTTAATGTATAAATCTACTCATGGCAAAGCTTCTATTCCATTCTAACTCAAGCAGAACTACTAATTCTTTGTCATCCCAGAAACCAAGTTTTCCCATGTAATTTGGATCCAAACCCAGAGTATGCAAATGCCCCTGAAGTATTTGCTGCTTGCTTAATTGTTGGTCTGAATCTTGTCAGCTGCATTGTTAAAGAGACATGCAAGCTACATCTGAATCCATCTAATTCCATTCTTATGCTGTCTGCATTTTCCAATCACAGATGTCAGGATAGTTTTGCTCTAATGATTTTCACATGTTCTTGTACAGCGTATTTGCCTGCAGGTGTTAAATGACTAATCCAGACCTCCTAACACCACACAAAAGAGTGTTTTCACTGGATAGCTGGCAGATGATAGAAGATTAACAGACCTCCTGACTCTTTGCCTTTTCTACTGTTGATTCATATAACTCCTAGATTCTGTCATAACTGTATAATGAAGCTAATTATAAAATATAGTCTGAGAGCAAGCTGTCTTGCATTTGTTTCTTTCCTCGTGGCAGGGATCTCTAAACCTCTTATATAGAGCCTCAGACAAGAATTTAGTTCACTTGTTAAACTAATCTGTGCCAGGCACATGAAGTTTCAGCCTCTCTTCCCATGTTGCCTGGTCATCACGAGGTAACAGTCTCAAAAAGGTAAGAAGCTTCACTTTCCTCAAGTTATACAGTACATTATTTCTCCATAGTCACCCCACAGCACTGACCACTGTACACTGGCCCATGCCTTCCACACCAACCTCCTCAGAGACAGCAGAGCACCCAGTTCAGTCCTGCTAACAATTTACTCCCTTCCATAGCATTAGTCAGTTCCATCAGCAGTTTTCACTTAGTTATCTGTCCACATCACACTGGAATGACTGATTGCCACCCCACACTGCCAGAAAGTGTGATAACGCAGACTGAAGCCATGCCTGCAAAGCATAGGAACTACAGAAAGAAAGAGGCACTTGCCTTGGAGTTTGTCCCTCAATAGGTGAGGGGGGAAGACAGAAAAAAGTAGCAACAGATTTTTTGTCCTACCACATCCAAAGCATAGACAATGTTTATCTCCTAGGAGAAACTCAACAGGAAAGTGCACCTTTAGGCTTTTGGGGTGGTTTTATTTTCTTTTTCTTTTTTGTCTTCTCTATTATATTGTGATCTTTCTTTTCATCTTTGTTGTTGAGAGTTGTGGAGGAAATACACTGAATTGTAGTTGTGTCTGTAAATCCATATTATTACCTACTCTTACAGTTGGTAAAGATAGTTGCACTGTCAAAAATGTACAAAACACAGCTGTCAGCTATCAACACCTCAGCTAAATGGATAATAGTAAGTCACCTTGGTGCTGCCATCCTCCAGCCATCTGCTGCAGCTGGGAGTCAGTACTTAAAGACACGCATGGCGAGAGACAGACACACCCTATTGGGGGACACATTTTCAGTCTCAGAGTAAGGCTTGCCCACTGCTCCTCCCAACCTCCTCTTGCTGGGAAAAACAATCCCAAAGTGAAGTTATTCTCTTCCGTGGTATAAGCAATCCCCAAATAAATCAGTGTTCTTACTGAGCTTCTGGCACAGTCTACTTCGTTGATCAAAGCAGCTTCCTCCATACCCTGGTCCCCAGTTTTTCTGTCTGGTACATAAACCAGACCAACCTAGTTTCTTGTTTCTAGTTTCTTTCAGCTTTAGCTACATCTGCCTACCAGACCTGACATCTTCTCTGTGCTTGTCGCGATGCTGAGAAGGCAGTTCAAAGTTCGATTGTTTCAGGGGCAAGATGCCTCTTGGGTGGCCTTCCCATCTGGCATTTGTCTGAACAGGTAGCACAGCCCACATGGGCTTTCTGAGGTGATGCGTGGACACACTAATCCTCCGCCAAAAAAAGCATTAGAAAATACGACGCAAGAAATGTGGTATTGTCCACGACATTAGAGGTCAAGAACCAGGCCCCCAAACTAACTGAAATGATTTAATCAAACTATCTGCCTCAGGTTTGATCTTTTAATTTCAGTTTTACATCTCACAGCTGTGGAGGAAGACATAGAACTAAAATCATTTAAGTGGTTCAAGTTGAAGTGAGGTCTTTTATTAATGACAAATGTCATACAGTTTTCAACACAGAGGATAAACCAGAGAGTACAGTAGATGAAAGGAATTATGCTATGAGGAATCAGGAAAGATGCACGGTGTTCAAAGTCAAGAAATTTAAAGTTAAGCATCTTCTTTACTCAGAATTGCTCTTTTTTTATTTCCCCCTCTCCTAGAAAAACAGAAAAAAAAAACCAAAGTACTGAACAAACAAGTTTTCTAATCTGCAGTTCAGATTAGATAAATCTGAACTGGTAGGTAGGGCAGACTGATTGTAAGAAGCTACTCTGAACAGAGAGCAGAGCTAGTTCTTCTGTTTGTTTGCTTTTGAGACTGTTTAATTTTTATGTTCAGGCTCCACAAAAGACCAATTTCAAACCTTCTAAGCAATTTCCTCCATGCTTCTGAATATATAAGAACTATTCCCAGTAGCTGTAACATGTATTCCATGTGCACACAGCTTTAATGACTTATTTCTCGTAAGTGTGAAACTGAACAAGCATTTACATGTCACTTCATAGCTTTCGTAATCTGTTCTCAACATTTTGGTTTACGGCAAATTAACTTCTAACAGTCTAGCACTTCTTCCCTCCCCTTCCCCAAATTCTTTAGTTCCATTCTTAATGAAACAAAACTCAAAAGATTGTGCAACACAAAGAACAGCACAGCTGCAATGTCAAGACAAATTAGCCTAAATACAGCAAATGAGAATATGAAGAAATACCCTGTTTGGGAAAGTGATTTTTTTAATTAAATTTTGGAGTAATTATTCTTAAAGTAGAAAGCAAGCCTACATAGAAAACAATGTTAGATGTATGCAGCTTGAAACAATGAATACTGGATGAACAAAGCACACCGAAGTGGAAAAGCACATGCTACCTCATGTTTATAGACTTGTTTTTATATTAAAGAAACAAATAAAGCAGGGAGCGATGTGCAAGAACCTTTAAAGTTTCTATTTTTCAATATAGCTTTTTTTTTTTTTTCTCCATACTTTCTGCCTTTCATCAACACCCAACCAGCCTTTACAACTATTCTGATAGCATGGACAAGCTGCTTTACATAAAGGCAGAAATTCCTTTATGCCAAAGGGATAGCTTATTTTCCACATGATCCCCTCAAATAAGGTGGATAGAGTGTAGTTACTTTTCAGGGGCTGATAGGAATAGGCAAGTTTGCCTATTGCTGATGTTAATCCACAAGAGTAGCATGCTGGTGTAACAAATAATGATTTTACTCAAGCCACAGCTATTCCTGACTGCCAGAGCAGCCAGATGCATAACAGTATTAATAGGTACATCTGGGTAACTGCTTTTTTGTTGTTGTTGTTGTTTAATCTTCACGTTAAAAACTTTTCAGCCAGATCCACAAGGCAGAGATGGTGACATTAGTCACAGACCCATCTAGATGACTCTATTTAAGCCTGGAACTAAGGTAGCAGAAGTCACAACAGCCTGCTACCATGGCTGAAACATGAAAGTATTAATATGAAGCAGTGGAGACAGTGACAAAAAAAAGTTCCGGTTTCTATTTAAAATGCACCTCCATCCTCTCTTTGCCTTGCGTGGACGTTTGATTTTACATTCTTCCCTTTCTTTGTGGACCACAGTACAGCACTGCAGGTTCTCCTTGCACGTAGGATAGCACATGGCTGCCATGGGGTAAAACTCAGAAGTTATCACATGCCCCAGCTTTCTTTTCATTCCAATAACTGGAAAGTAAGGTATGGAAGTCTGACAAAAGAGAACATCCAACTGTTCTGCAAACTGTCTGTGGCAGCCTAAGTCTTAATGGAGGCTTCTCAGTACTGGATAGAACAGCAGTAATGCACTCCTGCACGTTGAAAGGAAAAGTGAGGCACCTAAAAGGCAGAAAAAACCCATGGCAAGCTTGTCACTAAATATACTGAAGTTATTTTCAACTATAGTCATACAGTCGCTCTTATTTCAGAAGATAACCACTTTAAGTACATTTTATAAACATGGGGTAAAACTTCATTTACAGTATTACAACAAAAGCCATTGCCAAATATTTTTAGAAGAGTCTTGAAAGTATACCCTAGAACTGTGTAACGCTCAAAGGAGCATTTATTCACATTAGAGGCTACAATATCCAAAAATGCCTTCTCAGACACCAAAGCATACCATTACAAGATTGGATTTAACTGTTCATTTTCCTTTTATTTTTCAATTGTTTCCAAGAGAACTGAGCACAATAGTTTGACATTTGCACCATCACTTCAATTACTTTTTCTGTATTATACCCCTACCCTTAAATTCCACTATACAAGTATCTCCAAAATATTAGTTTAAGGTGAGATTATTAACTGTGCAAAGACTACATCAAAAGTCCTGAACTGGATACTAGAGAAACCACACAGCACAGCAGACATGGCTGTGTTGTTAACAGGCTGACTACAGAGGGCAGATACCAGTCTACAACTATTGTTGACCTTGCAAATGTAAGGGACCAAAATCGTGCCTCAACTTGAAAGGACCTCAGATGTCTCTGCTGGCTGGTTTCAAGAAGCACTGGGCCCCCTTGGGATAATTAGCCACTGTCTAAGTAAATATTTAAATAGCTGTAGAGATCAGTGCTATTTCTGATCTTCAGTTTCTATTCTCAATAAACTATTGTGAAAAACAAGTCAGAATTATGTAATTTTCATACAGTAATGAATTAAAAAAGCCACACATTTTTCTGGATTGTTCACAGGTGATCATGCCTAGATCTTTCTGTGTGAGATTGACTGTCTTGCTCAAGCCAAGCTGCCACAGACATCTGTGGCATTAAAAACATGGAAAGAAACTATCTGAACAGGCTTTGCATTCAAAATAAAAAGCTAGCACTTCAATATTTCATTTCAAAAGGAGTCCCTTAGTTATTTACCTCCTGGCAGGCAACACAACCTTTAATTTCTCACTAAAGCTTTATTTGTCCTTCACATAAAAACCCACTGCCCTGGGACCACAGGGATTCCTTTAATACTGAACTGCAACAGCAGTTAATGCTTAACGCACATGCACAGTAATAATGTTACAGTTGCCTTGCAACCACAAGCTCCTGAAAGAACAAGTCTGTAAGGATGACAAGTAGCAAGGAAGTGAAGCCACACATGGGCACACCAATATTCTGTGTGCCCTATAACTGTAGATAGAGTGAAACTACAGATAAGATCCAACCAGGTTAAGAGGTGAAGGTAACAGAATAAGTACTTTGAAGAACTAAGTCACTAAGACAACACCAGATAATTTTAAACTCTATTTGATTTACAGAGAAATAAACATATTTTTGCTCTAACTCTGTGTGAAACAGGACTTTGAAGTACACAGAGTCTCTGCTTAGTGAAATCATAATCTATTACTTAAATCACTTGTTTGGAATTTATTTTTTTTTATTAATTCGTATCAGTAATTAATGCTCCTGCTTTCTCCTCTCTCATGGCTGATCCATCCACAAAAATCCTTTGCTTCTCAAGAGACACAATCAGCTAAGAAGCATCATATCTGTAAAAAACTTCCTTTATTGAGGTTTATAAGTGGGTTTGTTAGTAGTTACAAAAATGTATCATGCAATTTGCTAAATAAAAGTATGTTACAGTCCATAATTACATTTCTACATTGTTTTGCATTCATAGTACTTAGGGTGCTGTGACAAAATTTCTTGAAATTTCAATATCAATAGCTACCACTGTTTCCAGTGTTTCCAGCTCTTGTGGTAGTTTCCCTTGCATTGAATAAACTCATGTTGAGTGTATCAGAAGAAAGCTGAAACTGAATAAAGTAGTTTCCTTAATCAAAACTTAGTGCCAGAAAGCTGTTTACAATGCATAGATAGTAAAGATAAGATAAGTAATGCTAATAAAAAAAAAAAAAAAATCACAGGAAACTAATACCACTAGTTATCTCTCAGTCATTAATCATTGTTTTCCACTCTTTACTACCAGAACTAATTATGCCAAGCCTAGGACAACTGAACATAGCCAGGATAAATTGTCTTTTGTATAGTTTGTTAACAGGGCTTAGTTGGAAAAGGGTTGTGTATACAGACAGTAGAATATGATAAGCGCTTAGGAAAGGACCTTGCAACAGAGACTTTTGTTAACTTATCATGTCACTACATTGTCTCTCCCTCCCCTTTCGTTTAAGGGCTTCATTTCCTGTGATATTATCCCAAATTGCATAACTAGGACTGGAACAGAAAACAGCTTTGTTCTCTCCTTACTCTGATGTGTAGGTTAAGTACTCAAGCATGCTACCTAAATAACAGAATTCCTGTTTCAGGAGCTTTCTTCTTTAGAGTCAAGATGGAAATTCCACTATTACCTAAGCCTTAAGGTAATCAAGAGCTAACCAAAGTTCCAGTTGCTTTACACAAACCTTTTCTTTGTGTTCAACACCAGAGCAGCACTTTAGACACCTTTAAGGGCATGTACTTCAGGTACATGTACCACAGCCAAAGGTGGCCCCAGTTTTTCCTTAAGAATGTTTCACTTTTTTTTTTTTTTTTAAAAAAAAAAGAAAAAAAAAGAGAAGCCTCTGCTTTGTATGCTTTCTGGGCATTCAAGCTGAACTACCCCTGTTAATCTATACCAGCAAGTGGAAGTAAGGGCTTTCATGTTACTGGTATGCAGTCTCCATTTTTTTGCTCCAAGATCTTTTGTATTTTTTCCTACTGAGAAGAAACGGGTTGTAGATTTTTAAAGCTTTTAAAATTATTTCCACCCACAGATGTCAGACTTCTATTTAAGTGTCTGGTCTTCCTAAAGAGCATATGCTGCACCAGTCATTTCTGTGGAAGCATCTGTCTGCTTCTCATGGACATGCTTGTATATATTCTACCACACATGCATATACACTTATTTACTTTATCTGTACTTACAGATATGGCTTGCATAACTGGTTTATATATGTGCATCAGTATATACTGCTACTTAAATCCCCTATTGTACAGTTAGGGCTCTTCACTTCTTGCAAATCTTTGATTTCATGTAGCTATGAATAACGGAGCACATTCTCCATTCTAAAAAGGCATCTTTTCCACTTCCACTCTTTCTCCTTTCTAAAGACCCTTCAACTGGAAAAAGTGAGTCCAGTAAGGTAAGGCAGCACAGGACACCTAGATGAGTGTGCTCTGGAACTAACATATTTTCAGCTGAATCCAGGACACATGCATATTGTGTTATCTTCAAAAATAAAATGATGCTTCCCTTCTATCAGAAACCTTTCACTGACTATACTCCTTTGCCAGCTTCTTAAAGGTATTCATTCAGAGCACTCACAGACAATTCTGCCTGCACTGAATTTCAATGGCTTTTAAGGCTCAGACAGTACAATCATACTGGATTCTCAACAGCTAGCAATGAACAAGGGGAAAAGTTTATCTCCTTAAGCAGGGCAGAAGTGCAGAACATAGGTTGCCAGTGATTGTGCATTCCAAATGCCAAATTAAAATTTTAAAAGCTGAAAAGTTTTAGTAGTAGGTTAGATAGCATGGTAAGAGGGCTGTTGGAGACTTGCTATACATTTAGTTCTGCCTCACATTGCAAAACAAACATGATAAATGTCTATTGGAACTTGGGAACAAACACATACATGCAGAGTTCTCCGGTCAGCACAAGTTTAAGACATAACCAAGCTGAGAACTCAAGCTTTCAGATTAAGTCATTTTGCTGAAAAGATGAACTCTTTCCACCTGCCCAAAGATATCTCATTAAGTGGACTGATGTTTATTGTCTACAAACAATATTTCAATACACTTTCAGACTATAACCACTATCAAGCCATGTTCAGTTTAAGGCAAGTGCTACACAGTTGGCAGTAGTCTCTGAAAACTAACATGCAGTTTCAAGCAGAAGGATGTGCTTTCTTTAAACAATCATATTAGCATCTGAGCTTTTCATATATTCAAAACTAACAGAGTTCCACCACCACTGTAAGAAGCTAAAGGACTTAAGTTGCAGTTTCAGTAGACAGCACTATCAACATTATCTTCTTCCACATGCATATCTGTCAGTAAAGATCTAACTTGCATTTATCCAAATGCCAAATTTAAAGTTACTTCAGAGTTTGCTGGTCAAGCAATATCAGAAGATAACAGTTGGCTACTTCTTTCCACAAAAGCTGGGTTTAAGCCCTGTTGAAGTCAAATGACTAGAAATTCTGCTTTGTTTATATACTGACAAATGGCCCAGTCAAAGGATTCGTGGTATTTCAGAGCAATGTTGACATTAGTGTAACAAACACATCAGTCCCTCACCTTCATTAGCACAAGTTTGTAGCAAATGTCCAACCATTTGGAGAGCAGTTATTTATTGCCAGCTATTTGATAATCTTGACCATAAAAAAATGAAAACATGCCACTGTGAGTCAGTGAAAAATCCACACAACAAATTCATTTTAGAAAAGCTATTAGATAAGAGTTCAGAATATTCTGTTCAGTGAACAGGAACGCAATTCAACTTCCAAATACACATTCTTCTCCAGCTTGCCATAAGCTTAGTCATGCTCTGGAATACTTAGTAACGCTTAATATTTTAGTCTGCATATTTCCAAATATTACTAGAGAACAGTACTTAGGGAAAATATGAAGTCATCACTCATGTTTTACAATTTACGTAACTGACTTTTGAAGATGTGGCAAAAAAAAAAAAAAGTCTGATTTCTTTACATACCTTAAGGCAGTAGCTCCACAGCACTGTTATTGCAGTGCAATATCTGCATGAGTATGAAAACTGAGTCACTACATTCACCCTTCCCCACTCTGTAACTAGGCCATTGTTTCAAATCAATTACTTTAAAAAAAATGAAAGTAATTGCACCATAACTGAATATTTAAAAAAAAAAAAAAACACCAAACAAACAAAAAAACAGGATTAGGAGGAAAGCTTCTCTCTTCACTCAGTAGTCTAATTTACTGGAAACTAAAAAATACAGAAACCATTGCAATTGAATGAAAATTCAGCTTTAAAGCTTGTTTAGGAACAAGCTAAAACCCTAAAAGAAGGCTCCCATTTACTACAAAGTAAATCACAGAATGAGGAACAACATTTTTTTAAGCACATGGAGATAAGACATTTTTAAAATTCAAAGTGGGAATACTTCTCCCTGTCCTTCCTAAAAAAGATGTCTAAAAAAAGAAGTTTTAGCAGGTAAATATTCTCTTGATAAGAGACAACAAAAAAGACCAAAACTACAGCTAGTATATTGACCAAAACAGTGCAATTGCCTTCTATAATGCACAAGAGCAATCACAGTATCAGTGCAAAGCAATAAGCAAGTCGTTAACCCTTTATCTAAGGGTTTTTAATAGTGCATAATTAAAATACTGCTCTCTCTAGAAATGAAGTTACTAAATTCAGACTATTATGACTGATGGATTTAAATAGCTTGGAACCACACATGCCTATTTAAACGATTTAAGCCCATACATCTTATTCTAGAAAATCTTGTCAAGAACAAGGTTTCATTAGACAGCTGTGAAGGTCCTGTCTGCTACCACATGGTTTTATCCTACTTCCAGTTTCTTTCACACAAATGCTATTTGGCGAGTGCCAGTCTAAAATGTTGATGAAGCAAGTGTAGTCTCTAAGAAGCAAAACTAATCAATTTGAACAAGAAAATGAAGCTTCCCTCTGCAGAGTACTGTGAGCTGAATTGGTTCATCCAAGGATCAGATGAACACCAAAACTAGCGTAAGGTAAAACATGGATTCAAGGGATGTCCCATGCTTGCTGCCACTAAGCTGTCTCTAAATTTTTTTCCTAAGTCAACAGAAATTATGGCCAAGTTACTTTTAAGCATATGCTCAAGCACTTATACAAGCCAATGCTGTAAGTGGAGTGCTTGAGAAGCTGTCACACAAGTTCAAACAGATGGCAGAATTGACCAGGGCACATTTAGGTGCAGAATTCAACAGCCAAACAAACTTGAATTTCAAAAGGCTCACACCAAGAGAGTCACCTCTGCTCTGCAGCTGTTTCTGCATTCCATGGCCTATAATGCCCTCCCCTCCCGATTGTGATACCTCACTTGTGTCAAGTGTTAATTTGGCTGGCGTATAAATCATTATTCTAATACAATTATTTACAAGAACAAAGCGTTCATTCAGAGGTTTAAGCATTGATGTAAATCTCTTTCCTGCTTGTTACATATCTCCTTTCAAAACAAACGATAAGAAACTGAGATGCCAGCAGTTTATGTCTCCTTATTTAGATCACAGCTATATTTTTCAATACACCTTTTTATGCAGCCTAAGACCATGAATACAAGCATACAGCATAACATGTGACTCAGTACTAGCTTGCCTGTGCAGAAATACTTCTACCACTCTTCACAAAAGACACACACGTATCAATTACTCAGTTTTATTATCATTGTGAATAGCCAGAAACCTTAAAAGCTAGGGAGCAAGGTTTATCGAGTAAATGATGCTTTGGCTTTTACATACAGAGGACTTGAGAAAGTCCTTATATTATAAATGCTTAACAAAAACCTCAGGCAAACAAACAAGCAAAAAACACACACATACACACACACACACACACACACAAGATCCAGATCAAATCAAATTATGAGATGCACTGGGAAAGGATAATACTTTCCAGCTCATACAGATATAAAAGTACAGAATACTATAAAAACATGTTGCTAAAAAATGGCAGGGATAGTGCTAGAAAACACAACATTCATCTTCCTTCAACCTGTCTAGACAGAGTATTTGATGGCCCTCAGAACTACAGACAAGGATTGCTAGCTCACATTGTTCACTTGAGGCTGGTTTGTCAACGAGGAAAATACTGGGTTAGCAAGACACTTATTCACATCTTAATAAGATTATATTTCTCCGTATTTGAGCACATAAACACATCTGCCTTCTAGAAGTTCTGCTATTGTCACTCAGTTATTACAGAAAGGTAATAATGTGTTAAGATCTCATTAACATCATCACTTTTTGTAAAATTATAAATGTTACTTTAGACAGAACAACCAGTAATTTAACACTTCATCATACTCTATCAAAGCACTGCTCTTCCAACCACTAAGGGACAAAGAAGGCACATGTGTAATTTTTATACAGAGTATTTCCCTGAAACAGCAGAGGCACTCTCTCCACTTCAAGCTAGGTTAAGCATCACAGTGGCAAACTATCCATTCAAGGTTTCCTGCTTCCCAAATTTTCCATAGTATCAGACCAAAGTCAGTTCAGGAGTTTTTGCTTATTCAGCTGACTTAACTCATTCCAAAAGAAGGAGAAATTTAATCACCACACTGATCACTCATCCAGCACCATTTCTTCAGAGCAGATTAGCAATCCCGAAAGCACTGATATGGTTTGCTGACAAGTCTCTAACCCTCATAAAAGTCACAGGAGACTGAAGTGTGAGATTACCTCAAGGACCTTTCCTCTGCAAGCTACACTACACTTCCAGCTTTATTTTAGAAGTCTTTGGAATTACAAGCCACTAATAACTGACTAATACTTCAAATGTATTTCAATTAGTTTGAGAAGTCTTGGCATGTTCTCTTCAGAGAAATTCTCCTTTCCCTTAAAGGGCCTATCACATTTCTGTTCTGTGAAAATAATGTTATTGCTTTGGCCAAGTGGTACACCACTTTCACAGCCACTGACCTACAGGCAACAATTAACAGGCTGCAATTCAAAATCCTTTTTTTTTTTTTTTTTTTTTAAAGCCCAAGTTCCATACATCTTTCAAATGATGCAGAAAATCCATCTCAAAAGTGTTGCCTGAAAGCAGCCACAGAAAATTGAGCATAATTGAAGCACTTTAAGACCCACTGAGCCATCATTTCAGCTTTGTGAACTGACAGGGACAAAAACAACAACACACTTTATACCACTGAAGAAAAGGGAGATGCATGGATTCAACTACTGCTTGAACAAAACAGGTCAGCATTCTCCATCACACAAGTAAGATTACCTAGCACAGAACATACACACAGGAAAGCTTGTTTTGTAACATATGTAAAGAATCTTCAATACACTCTTCTCACAGTCCTGATGGAAGTGCTGCCAATGAAGCCAAGAGCTCTAGAAGCTGTTTTGGTAGAGCTCCTCTCTCACATACTAATTTATTGCTTGAATTAACACAATTCCTACAAATGACAAACTAAAGGTGTTTGTTTGTTTGTTTTTTCTTTCAAATATGGCTGAGACTCATCGACCTCCCCAACCCATACTGCTCGATAACTCTTCGGATCAATGAGTACACTCATTTCAATCCACACGTATGGATACTCTTGGAAGTGATGCAAAATCCCTTCCACAGCTGAAACTCTAGGTAACTAATCAAATGTGTTTCTTTTGTTTATTTGCTCAAAAAGGATCAGAAAACTGGAAAAAAAGTCACTAAGACTGATTTTTTGAAAACAATCACAGCAACTTAAATATGAGACTAGCTTACAGATGCATACAGATGCAAGATGCAGGAACCAATTGTTACAAAATAGAAGACTCCAGGTTGATAGCAACCATACTTGACAAGGTCCTGGTACACTATACAATACATCAGTAAAGAAAGCTCAAAGCCAGTAGTTTCAGAATCATGAGCAGGCATGAAGTATACATACATCTGTTTATTTGCTTAAGATTTTGTTAAATATATTGCTGCATTAGAGGGAAAGATTGATATTTTAGAAAACTACATCTGGAAGACAGTATTTTCCTCAACTGATAGAAGATTTCCTCTATTTCCTTGATAAATAAGCCCAAGAACATATGAACCACAGAAACATACCAAAGCACTTGCAAGATTTAAATATGACCAATACCCTATGTCTGTAGCTAAGAGCCTGACTGCTTTTGGTTCATTTTCATTACCCAGCATGCTACTGCATTATATGAAACACATGTGCTGTCTAGGGTAATTTACTGGTGGCATGTAATTGGAATCACTTTGCAAGGGAAGAGTTAGTTTTGATGACACTTTTTGGATCATATACACATGGTTTGGCTTGAATTTGATCCAACTCATTTTTCAAAGAAAAAAGTCAAGAACTTATAAACTTAGTAAGCAAACTTCTTTGGACATGTTATCATGAAATTAAAAATCAAGACAGCTAACTCCACTCATTCCAAAACGCAAAATACAGCTAGTTGGCACATAAGTGTGTATGTTTTATCATAAACACTAGAACTTCAGAAATGAAGACAGAAATTAAACTACTGTGCCAATAGTTTATAAAAGATTTGTCCTGGCACAGTTTCAGATAGCAGCTTCGTATAATTAAATTAACTTTTCTTCTGCAGAACAGTCACTGAGCACACTTGATGTGCAACATTTTTACATAACATTTTTACATACTAATCACAGGTATGAGTTCTACTGAACACTGGGGAACTACATGAGATTAGAATCACAGAATCCTTAGAGTTGGAGATTAGGTAGTACTTATAGATAAATCACTTATTCTCCAAGGTTTTAGCAAGTTTTCCAGTCTGATTAAGCTGACAACCTGCATAAATACGTATTTAATTCAGTAACCTCTCTAGATTCCACCAAGCCTTTTCTTTCAAAGGTGCTTACATTCAGGGGATTATATAGTGCAAAATACCTAAGTTATTCAAGCAGTATTTCCCTCTTACGGAGTCTCTCTCACCTCATATTGTCAGTGTAGGGCCATTTAGAATTTGTTACATCCCTGCAAAGGGAGAAATAAAGTAGTTTATAAGTGAAATGAACAGCAAGGCAGCAATGTACAAGTCCAGGCTTTAGCCTTCCACTTCTTTTTAAATATGACAGAGCCGGAGCTAAATGCTTTTGCTTCCCCCTTTTGGTAAGTTGAAGAGAACTCACTAGGAGGAGAGCTTCAACTTGCAAGTTTCAGAGGATTGAGGTGACAATAGAAAGCAGAAGTAGTATCACTGTTCTCTCAGAGCTGGATGCTAAAGCCCTGCTGTACAGAAGGACCTTCTTAACACAGAGCTTTGTGGTACCCGACCATCATCTCACTCCGTTCAACAACTGAATCTGGGAGAAGTCACCAGGAACTACGCTGAGGCGCAATACTAATACCTCTCTATTCAGCAGTGGTTCTATAACTACATGTTCAGGCAGAATAATAGATACAAGAAATCTCAATCCATCCTGAAATAGTACAGTAGTTTTATTGAACACTTTTCTATGATCTAAAACACAGTGTGCTGATACTTTACTTAGGCTTTATTGTAAAATCTTATAAAAATCTTTTTGCTTAAAATAAATAAAACAACTGCTTAATCTTGCACTAAATATTTTTTTTCAAATCTGGATCCTGACATAAAGGAAAAGAACTCCCAGTCTGCAGGAGTCCTGTTCCAGTATTTGACAAGTGCAGCCAAGTTAGTTATTCTTGCAACAGACTGGCAAGAAAGATACTGTTACATTACTGCTACAGTTTTATGCATCTGCAAATTATAGTATACTAGAGCCGGCCTGTTTCAAACTGAGAATGGATTTTGTCCCTGTGTTTTCAATATCAGAAGCATTCAAGTTATCACAGCATGAAATAACAGGTTTTTAATACTGCAATGGATTTTATGCTGTGGAAATTGCTACATGATGCATTGGTGACATGTTTATATAGAACACATATAGGAAGGCTTACACAAATCATGGATGTCAGCAAAATGGAAAGCATCTGTTTAGGCTGTGGTATGCTGCTAAAGCTCTCCTTACTGCCAGTTTGAGATACGGTACACAGCCCAGTTAGAGTCACAACAGCAAACCAGTGACAGGCTTTAGTTTTACTGCCTACTGCAGAAGTTCAGCAGCCTTCAAATCATAACTGCTAACAAAAAACAAGTTCAGTTCACCTGCACAGAGAACATGCAATCAATCCCATTTCAGAGGCTTCAAGAGGACAGTACCATAGTTCCAATTGACATTTTTATGTACAAGCACACTGAGGCTTGTTAGTGATCAACATATGCTGGAAAATGTACTGTGTTACACAGGAGGGAGAGGAAAAAGAAATTAAAAAAGAAAACAAGACAACCCCAAAAGCACAAACGCCGAACTACTGAGCAATATTACAGGGAAGATTCATGTCAATACAAAATCTTTTACAGCTTTTTGGATGAAGCATCCTTCAAGAATAGTTAGAAGTCTACATAATACTCCAGAGTATTTGCTTTGCTTTTGGACCACCAGTTTAGCTGACATGGAAAAGTCTAGCTGCATAAGACTTCACACATCTAGACAGATTGTTTTATTTAAGTCAGCATTGACTTGCATTAAAAAAAAAAATTGGCTTCAAATCAGCTGATTCAGATGATATCTTATGAATTAAGTATTATTATTTTCTAATACAAGTCCACCCACTGTTGGCCAAGTCAGTCTTCTCTGAGATCAGGAAGGGGAAGACTAGGAAAAAGCTTTGCCAAGAGCAAAAAATAAATAAAAGGAAAAGCAAAGCAGGACAAAATCTGCAGGAAGCATACATATGAACAGATCCTCAAGTAAATAGAAAGGGTGTTGACTACTCCTTAGAAGATTATGCCAAGATCTCAATTTCCACAGTTCAGATCTTAAGGAGAAAAAGTTATCTAAGAAGGTATAGTTAAGTCATTTGATACTAACATTTAGAGATGAATGAAACTTACAAAAATAACAGTCACAGCAATACTAGACTGAGCTTAATATTTAATTACTGTAAAAGAACACACACAAGATGCTTTAAAAAGGTCTCTGAAACAATGTTATAAATAAGTGTATGACTTAGGCCTGAAGGAAGAACAGCTGGAGCATTTAGGATCCTCCCATATTTTAATTCATGGTGATGTCATAATTTAGAGTTCTTGGAAACTTTGTCAATTCTGCTTTTAAACCACATCAATAACAGTCATTAAATCCAGCGTACATCTCTATTTGCTTCAGCATCAGTTTCACTTCTATGAAGGGAATACACAGAGCTCTTAATTGTTGCTGAGTCTTATGCACTTTTTCAAAACTTTCAAATTGCCCAAATTGCCTAAAATATACTTTAATAGTTCCTAAACAACCTTGTGTGCATTGAAGCACACTTTCTGCAAGCTTTACAATACATTGGAAAAAGACTGCTCTGCCATTAGGTATTTCACAGTGAGGATTTGAAGGGGCTCCTTTAGGGTTATGAAACAGCATTTAACTTCCATGTTGAAGCCCCAGGTTTGTGAGGCCCTTCTAAGTTTTAAAGAGGAGGATTTTACAAAATTTTATCATCCAAAGGTAAGAACAGCTAAGGAAAGCTCAAGTTGAAGCGTATTTCAGATTGCTTAATCGTTTGATTGTTATGCAAGTGTATTTCATAACACTATTTGAAGGACCAAAGAACAGTTCAATACTAACAATGGGCTCAGTCTGACAGCTAATGCTAACCCGAGTGTGCATCATGCTCTCCTTCAACATAACTTTCATAGCTCACTACAGTGAGATTAAAAATAAAACTTGCAAGGAAACAAGATTTAGGCAGACAAGAAGAGCAAGATCAAGTAGCTTCATCAAATAACTTCTTGATAACAATCTGCTAGTTACAGAAATAGTATCACCTCAGAATCAACTTTGAAGATTTTTCTTACTTCTACTGGTAGCCCCAGGAGAAAGTATGAAGACAAATACACAGGATTCCCAAAGAGTGCTCTTGGCTTGATTTCTTGGCCTTTTCTCCCAGCTACCAAAAGCAACAATTTGCCTCCAAGGCAATTCAAACAAGACCTCCAGCGGGGCTTCTAATAAGCCTTTTTCTCCAGAAGTGTGCAACTGTGCTATTGTAACCACCACCAAAACAGCATCTTAAAGCTGCTGACATTGTGCTCTAAGACTATGGAAGGAGGGAGCAAAGTCATTCCTTAATAGCAAGGACCTTTAAGGTAAATTTAGAAGTGACAGTTGCAAGAGATTTCATATCCAAGGCTAAATAAGGCTGAATGAGATTGTGAACTCAAGATTTTAAGAGCATAGAGCCAATTCAAAGCAATTTATTAATAACTTCAATACCCACCATTACCTGTTAAACAGACAGTTAAATTAAAAGAGAAGTCTACAAAGGGGAGAGCTTGCAAATGAAAGGGACCAAGTGCAAAATCCAAGGAGACAGGAGTTAAGCAACAGCAGTTAATTCCCTCAAATTAACTGAGAGAAAAGGTAGGACAAATGAACATATAGTTACCCAGAAATGCGCGTGACAGTTGACCATCATGGTCCTCTCAATCAGCTCATCAGGACACTCCAAAAGGTGGTGCCCAGAGACCACGCCAGCATTGTTAACCAGGACCGAAACCTCTCCAACCTCTTTGCGGACCCTCTCCGCTGTTGTGTAGACATTTTCTCTTTTGCCCACATCACAGGTGTATGTGTAAACCTGCAAGCTGCAATGGGGCAGCACATCTTTCTCTCCGTCTCCAGCTACTAAGGAACACAGAGGAAAGAAAAGAGAAAACGTTCTCAGTTGGATTTCAGCAGGCAAATAAAGAATCGAGCGAAAGAGCAAACTTACTTCCAACGCACTAAAACTTCTGTTTACTTTAGTGTCACCACGGTACACGAGAACTCGCCCGCTCGCTATCGCTGCCAGCTCCGAAAGCCGCCGCGGGGACGAAGGGACACTCGGGACGCGGCCCGGGCCGTGCAGCCCGGCTCCCTGACAGGAGGGCCTTCACCCGGCGCCGCCCCGGAGCTCGGGGCGGGACGGCCGCAGGTGGGCTCCGAGGGGCAGCGCGCAGCCCCACTTACCTTTGGGGGCGGCCTCGGCGAGCTCGCGGTAGATGTGCCGCACCATGCCCGCCGTCTCCTCGTTGCTCTGCGTGTTGATGTCCCACAGCACCAGCAGCGCCCGACGCCGGGCAAACTCCAAGGCGAAGAGACGGCCCAGGCCGCTGCCCGCCCCGGTGATCAGGCACACCTGCCCCGCCACGCTCTTCTCCTTGGGCCGCACCAGCCACTTGGCAGCGGCCAGCACGAACGCCCACAGCACTCGGAAGGTGACCACGAACAGCTCCAGCAGGATGTTCATGCTGGCGGCCCTTCGCCCCCGGCCCGGCGGCCCTCACCCCCGCCCGCAGCGGTGGGCACGGCGCGGAGCGGAGCCTCCCTTCACCCGGCTCCGCACCTGGGGCCGCTGTTCTGGCCGAGGCAGCCCGGGACCGGAGGAGCTACCGCCGCCGGGGCTGCCCCGCCCCGCCCGCCGCCACCCGGGACGCCCCGTGCTCCGTCCCACACCCCACGCCCGACGAAGGAGCACGGGGAAGGAGCTTGCCACCCGCCCCGTCCCCGCACACCCGCGGCCCCGCTGTTGGCAGTGAGCATCTTGCTCGCTCGGCGCCCTATATAGGGCGGGCCGGGCGGCGCGGCCCCACCTCCCGGGCTCCCCGGCCCTCCCCCGGGCCCGCCCCGCATTCCCGGGACCCCCACCCCCGCCGCGGCCCCTCCTCGCCCCGCTCTCCCTCCCCGCCGCCGGGGGAGGGTCCTGCGATCGCTCCAGGCCCGGCCTGCCGGCAGCAGCTTCTCTCACCCGGGCGGCTCGGCCGGACTCCGAGCCGAGCCCGCCCTCCGACTACATGTCCCAACGTGCACCGCCCCGCGCGCTGCAGCGCCACCCTCAGGCAGAGGCCAGAACGCCGCGCTGCTGGTCCGCCGGAGGAGGGCGGAGGGCGCTCGGCAGCCGCCGGAGGGAAAGCGGGTTCTGCGCTTACCCCTGACTTTATAGGTGTTTTATCGCACATCTGTGCTCTGGTAGAAGTTATTTGCGTTCCCCGCTATAGTTTTAATGACCTCGGTGGGATATACGGTGGACTAGGAACGCGGGTAGATAGATGTTCGCAGAGAGCAGCAGGAGGAAACTTCCCGCACACCGGCGCGCTGCGGGGCTGAGCTGTGCGGTGCTGTGCGGCGACCCGCGGTGCCTCAGTGCCGAGCGCAGCATCTAAGGCTGAAGCACGGAAAGCTCGCACGACGCACCGCAGGCTCAAGCGACGCAGGCGTTCACGGGCCATCCCGGGCTCCACACGGCGGTCCGGCACCGCCTTGGACACCCAAACGTGGGGTCCTTCCGCAGCTCAGGGCCCTGCCCGCGCAGGCAGGCGGCTTGAGTTGTCCCTGCGCATGCTCTTGCTCTCTCTCTTCCGGGCTGATCATGGCGGACAAGGAGTAAGTGGCCGCCCTGCCCCGCAACAATCCGCTGCCATCCGCGGCTGTGGCGGCTCCTGTCGGTAGCCTCCGCGGTCGGGATGCTGTTTGCCGTCCCCTGGCTGCAGGGTCTCTGTTAGTGATCTGGAGGGCGGCCTGGGAGCGCCGGGAGTTGGGGCCGAGCGCGGTGGGGATGCGGCTGCCGCCTCCTCTTCCTTCCTTTCTGTGGGCTGCCGTGAGGTTGGGGGGGGGGGGGGGGGGGGGGCCCCGACGGGGGGGGGGGATGGGGGGGGCGGGGGAATTGCGGGGCTGAATGCAGCCAGGGCTGTGCTGGATTGGGAGGACTCGCAGGCGCAGGCCCGAGCTGTTACTAACGTATAAACGCCAGTCTTGCACGTGTTTAAGCATCAAGGAGTTTCAAATGCAAGTAAACTTGAACGTTGTGAAACTAAAATTTTATTAAATTATCGGGCTTTTCTCTTCCTGAAGCTATTTCCTAAATGCTTCATGAAGTTGAATTGCTAACTATTTTTGATAGGTGTGCAGAGACTGAAAAATAGTATGTCAGACTTCCTTGTCTTAATCTTGTCAGGCTGTGTCGATGCTATAAGTGCCAGTGAGAACAAGTTGTGTGCCTCCAGTGAACTGGCTGGAGACAGTGAAACCTGTGTATATGTTGTCTTTCGTTGCTCTTGGTGTTTATGATGTGCTGGTTTTAGTAAACGTGGGTTTCAAGAGTGTTTTTCTTGTCACTTAGGGCAAAGAAGGTGCCATCTGTCCCGGAAAGCCTCTTGAAGAGGCGACAGGCTTATGCAGCTGCAAAAGCCAAACGTTTGAAGAGGCTGTTGGCACAAAAAAAGGTGAGTATTGCATGACTCCTTGCTTGGATTGCTATCTATTTTGTAGGCAGTTCAGCAAGCTGCTGTCACTGCTGACAGAAAGCAGTCAGGAACTTTGTAGTGTTTATATCATAGAATGACTGGCGTTGAAAAGGGCCACAATGATCATCCAGTTTCAACCCCCTGCAGGTCGCCAACCACCAGACCAGGCTGCCCAGAGCCACATTCAGCCTGGCCTTGAATGCCTCCAGGGATGGGGCATCCACAGCTTCCTTGGGCAACCTGCTCCAGTGTATCACCACCCTCTGTGTGAAAAACTTCCTCCTGATATGTAACCTGAACCTCCCTTGTCTCAGTTTAAAGCCATTCCCCCTTGTCCTATCACTGTCCACTCTTGTAAGCAGCTGTTCTCCCTCCTGTTTATGTGCTCCCTTCAAGTATTGGAAGGCCACAGTATTTTCAAATACTAAGATCTGAAACATTCACTAGAAGGGGTTAAAATTGAGATCCCCATGCAGGAATATGCTGCATTATTTGAAGTTTGACTTTCGTATGTTAAAATGCATTATATAGCCTGAAGTGATGTTTGGTTTATTCCAGTTTCGTAAAGCGCAAAGGAAAATCATCTATGAAAGGGCCAAAGCTTACCATAAGGAGTACAGACACATGTATAGACAGGAGATCCGTATGGCCAGGATGGCCCGAAAAGCTGGTAATTACTATGTTCCAGCTGAACCCAAGCTTGCATTTGTCATCAGGATAAGAGGGTAAGAATAAGAATATGTTGTTTCTATTCAGAAGCTCTGAAATTCTCTTTTTTTTTTTTTTGTCACCTCCCTTGTTTTGTGGGCTTAAACGTGTAAATAAATCCAAGCTTTTGACAGGATGCTTGGAAAGGCACTGGCAGTCACGTTGATGATACATTAGTGACTTTATTCAGTTGAATGAAAAGTCCTTTTGCTTCGTGTGTACTGCCATTGGGAATCCTTGATTTATTAAAACAACAAATAAAGCAAAACAAGACTACAAATATGTGCAAACTGTTAGTCTGTTTAAGTTCACCTTGATAAAATTTTATACCACTGTTCCCTACTGAGTGTTACTAGTCTTTTGGTAACAGTGTAAAGAGAAAACAAGAGAATGAACTATATGCAGGAGAACACAATGATATGTAGTGAAGAAGTGTAATTTTTGTTTGAATTATTTTCATGGAGTTACATCTGCTTTAATCCTAGAATTCATAACTATGATAACATACTAGCTTTACTTAGTGAAAGGGGTCAAATGGTGATGCGTTTTAAGATAGGAAGACATTACTGTTGATTTTTCTGTTTGAGTTTTTGTTTCTTTAATGCTTGTCATTGCTGTGATGATACCTATATGTTTTCAGATGTAGATAACTGAGGCTTTTTGCTGTGTTCCTCTAGTATCAATGGTGTCAGCCCCAAGGTCCGCAAGGTGTTACAGCTTCTTCGCCTGCGCCAGATTTTTAATGGCACCTTTGTGAAGCTCAACAAAGCTTCTATCAACATGCTGCGGATTGTTGAGCCCTATATTGCATGGGGGTGAGTAACATGCTCAACTGTATCAAAGTGATGCGAATGTTGATTGTCTTGGATTTTGTTATGCTAGTCTTGCATGTTTTCCTGTGCTCAGACTGTTTTGAAATCAAAGGAGGGAAAGAAAAAATTGTGGTTAAGGCAGTGCTTGAAAAGGCAGTGCTTGCTACATATGATTACATTCTGTTGGCAGCACTGTTGTGAGCTATGTTACTTTTATGTTTACTTTTGGAATGTGCTGTAATTACCTTGAGTTGTTTGCTATTGAAATTCCATTTGGAATCTAGCTTGTATAGTTTACTAACTTTTACCTGACTGTTATTTCAGTTATCCCAATCTGAAGTCTGTGCATGATTTGATCTACAAGCGTGGTTATGGCAAGATCAACAAGAAGCGCATTGCTCTGACCGATAACTCCCTGATTCGGAAGCGCCTTGGTAAACAAAAATTTCCCTCTACAAAACAAAAACCAAACTAGTTGCACTTGGGCAACTAGTGCTAAGCTGGACAATTGTACTTACTTGTCTCTTGGGAATAGAATTGATTAGTTAACAGGCTCTTTTTTAATATAAAGCATGCAGTAATTTTCACTATTAAGTATTGAAAGTAAAAGTGTTGAGAACCAAAGTGTAGGATTTTAGACCTGTAAATATTGACTATAATCTCCTTGACCTTTAATGGAATAATAGATGTTTCTGTAAGGAAAAAGTGCTGGAACAGGAAGGAAGTTCATCATACGTTTCCTTGAAGTTTCAAATTCAGTATTGGAATTTGCTTATATCTTAGACATCCATGCTCTGGTAAACAGGTAAACTTTTAATGTTTCTGTGAGAAGAAGTAGCTATTAAAGCCATCAGTGTACTTTGTCAAAGCACAGCATGGTGGTCAGTTGTCACATCAAACTCTAAGGCTCCTTTTTTCCCAGTCATGCCAAGAAATTGTAAAGTCTCTCTTGTCTAAATCTCCCTTCCAGTCAGAAGTGTCGTGTTTCATGCTTTCAAATTCTGAAGGTGCAGGTATTATGTTATTACCACCTGCCTTTATAGCATTATATTTGATGAAGTTCACTTGTTACATGTCACTGAAGAATTTCAAATGGCATGAAGAAAACATGCCATTGCATCATTCAACAACATGAATTGTTCAGTGAGTTTCCCTGAGCTACGCGGAACTTGTATCCATGTGTATTTAAAAGTCTATTTTCTGAAGGTCTACTGAGCAGTTATTTTGTTCCTCATTGCTGGACACAAATACGAAAAAAGTATCAATGAAATAATGTTGAGTTAGCTGCAGCTGATGCATTTTTGTTGGACAGCCATGGGCTGTATTGACGGAGTGGATGCTTTTTGCTTAGTGAATTTTGTTAAGCTAGATAGATAAGGCAATTAGAAATATATAATTTTTAGCTTGTCATTGGTGGTGGCTCTGTAGACTTTCTAGAAACAACTTCTCTAAATTTTAGGAAAACTTGGCATCATCTGCATGGAAGATGTGATCCATGAAATTTACACTGTTGGCAAGAACTTCAAAGTTGTGAACAACTTCCTTTGGCCCTTCAAGTTATCCTCTCCTCGGGGTGGAATGAAGAAGAAAACAATCCACTTCGTGGAGGGTGGAGATGCTGGTAACAGAGAAGATCAGATAAACAGACTGATAAGGAGAATGAACTAATGGTAAGATACTACCAAATGTTAACATTATTCACTATTCTGCTATGTAAGCTGGAGTTGCTTCTGGTTGACAATTCGTTGGTGCTTGAGTGGTAGGTACCTGGAATAGCCAAGTGGAGTAGTCTTTGTGAAGCTAAATGGTGATTATAGATGATACATTTATGAAGTGGAAGCATTACAGTAATTTGTTTTCCCTTCACCAGTAGCATGTTTGAAAGCATTGTTTAAATGTTACGATGGGAGGCCTTCAGATTTTTGGCTGCAGTCTTCAGTTCTCTTTAATAAATGCTTGATACAATTACTGTTGTGATTGTAATACAGTATTACTTCATACTGTCTGATTTCTCCAAAAAAGAAGGAAGTTTATTTAAGACTGGGAGAAACTGAATTCTCAATTTACAGCATTTTAATGATCTGAATTCTCAGCTTAAGGTTTTGTTTGAAATGATTCAATTCATATTAACATATTATTTCATATTTAATTTAGAAAGACCGATTTGCCACTTAAAATATGCTGTCCTTTAGAAATGGGTAGTTTTATTGACACGCCACTTAAAGTTTGGAAGTGGCTGCTGAAGCCTGAAATTAGTATCTGCTTCAAACTGTCTGTCCTATCATTTACTGTTGTCATTCTGCTATTTCTGTTTTGGTGAAAAATCATTCAGAGGCAAAGGTTTTTTTCAGAAGTCTCGTATTTCCCATCTTTCCATCTTTCTCACACACTAAGCCAACTTCAGTGTTGCCATAATCAATTTTTCCTCAAGGATAAATGCCTTTTTGCTACACCAAATATTCTGGAATTTAAGATCTGTTATATCAGAATGGTTGGAAAAACTAACAGGCAAAAATGCAGTTTTTCCCAAACTCCTCAAAGGCAAGAAGCTTGTGGTTTGCTTAAGAACTAGTAACTTCCAAGGGCTTGGTTAACATAAATAGCAGGTAGTAATGAGATTTTAGAGCTAAAAATCAGAGTAGAAGCTATTTGTTGTTAATAAGATTATTAACATATTTATTAGAATAAATAAATAAATTGTTCTTAGAAACATGTTTTTGAAGGGAAGGTGATGTCTGCTTCTTTTTAATCAGGCTTTGCTGTGGTGTTTTGTTTTTTCTTTAAGTGGATTGAGCTCTTTCATATCTACTCTCTGTGCAAGAAGCCAGAGAGCCTTGTGAGATAACCTTCCAGTTGTCTGGCTGAGCTGTTTTATTGAAGCTTATGTATAGGCTGTTCTTCCTCTGTTCTTCCTCTTCCAAACTTCTTGCATATTCTTTTGTTTGTCTTGTATGAAGCGGTGGACCTTTAAAGTACTGATTACACAGCACATGGAAGCCTGGCACTTCAGGAAAACAGGGACAATGTTCCCATAAAGCTTTTTAGCTTGCCTGTGTAAAGAACTGATTTTGAGAAAGTGAGCTGCTGTAACGTTTGATGCCTTGGGTGGTGTTATGTTGCTCTTGGTAGCATTCTCTAGAAATTTTATGTTCTCGCAGGTGCTTCTCTAAAGTTAATCTGTGAGTCTTCAAAAGAAAGGTTGGGCACAACTACTATTGTGTTTCTGGGTGGTTTTTGAGCATAAGATGAAAAATACTATATTTGATTCAAACTTTGTAACTTTTCTGTCAGCATGGATTCTTTGCCCTCCATCTTCTCTGTCAAGCATCTAAACAATACTGGCAGATATTGGAGCCTTACTCTCCTTCAGTTTAAGCTACTGGATGCTCCTAGCTCTTAACCAGATTTTAAAAGAAACTTGAGACAAGTTTGCTTTTTGTTTTAATTACTCTGTGTAAGCAATCCCTGAAACTTACTGAAACTTACTGAAAACAGGGTTATTGGAGAAGATATTAAATACGTTCAGTGCTTCAGGAAGTCTTTGTGTACAGAATTGTCTATTGAAAAATAGGAAAACAGATAGCAATACTTCAAGGTAGAAGTGTTTAATTCAGTTAGCTCTGTCAATGGAAGTTGATGTTTTAGTGTAGAGATGTCAGTTTAGAAGTTGGCAAAATTTTAAGTCTGGTAAAGAAAAAGTAGTGTTTTTAGTCTGCATTATTAATTGTAACAGTATATGAACTCTTCGGGTGGCCAAAGTAGTTTCAGATCTGTCTGTGTCTAATGATGCTTCTTTCTTTCTGTTTCAGATTCAGATGCCCAGCAGCAATTTTTCAAAATCTGGTCTGTTAATAAAATCTTCTTGCACAAAACAGTGTCACCTCAGTTGTTCTTTTTGTAACCCTTTTTCATAGCAGCATTAGTTGGTAAGACAATTTGGAGCAACCTCTTTAAAAATATGAATTACTCTTTGAATCCCCAGTATGCAGGTAATACTGTTTTCAGCTTCAGACAGGCAAGGGATTAATTATTTAAGTGACAAGAAGTATGCGAGAATTTCTTTATGTAAAGAATAGCCAAGGTTAGATCTTTTGTTCTTAAAACATAAATATGGTGTTTTTAATGTCATAGTATTTACTTCTAGCTCTTAACAACTTCGGATGATTATTTTTTTTACCAAAGGAAAAATAAAATACAATATGCAAAAAGTATTTTAAACATTCTGAGTAATTACTCTGCTTTACCTAATATTTTTGCAGTGTTTTATTTTGGATATCGTAGAATTGGAGGCCACAAGATTTGTTTGGATTAGAACAGTTGTTGCTGATGTGTTGGACTAGCAGTCTAATAGAGAGACTGTTAAAATTGCAGAACTCTTGAGTGGAACTTGTATTCAAGCTAACATTATGGATGCCCACTCCATGGAGACGTTGAAGGCCAGGCTGGATGGGGCTTTGAGCAGCCTGGTTTAGAGGGAAGTGTGCCTGCCAATAGCAGGGGGTTGGAACTACATGGTCTTGAAGATCTTTTCCAACCCAAGCCATTCTGTGATAACTGAAGGATCTTAGTCCAATAGATAAACAGATTGCATCTATTCTATCTGAATGTTTTTCTCAGGGTGAGCTGTGGCACTGTATTGCACTAACGAAGGGTGTTGATTTAAAAATTACTGGTGCTGACTTTTTTTCCATTTTTTTTTTCCAAAAGCTTGTAACAGGAGTGCCAGTTTGTTAAAGCTTGTCAAAACCTAATTTTGTTACATCTTTGTAAATGGCTCAGGAAGTGAAAGCAATGGCTTCACTGGAAAGACTTGAGTGCTTTCAATAATTAGTAGGAAGAAATTGCTGAAAGGGCTGAGTGTCAATTGGTAACAGTGTTTACAGATTGAATCAACTGAATTATGAAACCTGAAGATATCTGACTGTTCCCCTGCTGTGACTTTGGAGGTCCAAAATGCATTGACACAGTTTATTGTGACGAAAGTGAAAGTAACGCCATCTCTGTCCAGTTAAAGCTGATCACTACTGAATCGGAATGTATCAGTTCCTTGGATTTTCAGTGCAAGTAAATAAATATTATGGGTAAATAAGTGGATTTCTGGGTGAGTGAATTGAAAAACGTTGAAGTAATTTGTTTTTTAAAAATCTTAATGTGAGACACAGTCTGATTTGCAGTGAGAAGGCATTGTCATGAAGATGTTGGACGCAGGGAAAACTGTCTTCCCCTGAAAATTATACATACGCTATTAGAATCATGAGAAACCTCAGTTCTCATCTTGTCATGCCACGGACTTGATTCTGTTAACTTAAAGCTGCACTGATAATAAGATTCAGGGGTTGGTCATCCCTTCTGCTAGCACAAATTTAAGGATTTTAATATTGCTCGCCAGGCATGTTTCATAGTATGCAATTACAGAAACAGCTTGTGGTTGGATAGTTAAGGTCAGAATTTGTACTGGAAATGAGGCATGATCTGTTTACACAATGCGTGAATAATACATCTTGGAGCATTTACAAAGTAGTAAGAGTTAAATGTAGATGCTGAAGAAAATCACTTGGTCCCTAAGCAATAAAAAATGTAAATCCTTTATGATAAAGTTTGGTTTCTTGTAAACATGTTACTTTCTCACTGTTTACAACTGCCAGACTCTGACACGTTCTGGAATAAAATTTCTGTGAACTCTTATCCTCTTTTGGAATGGCCATCATCATCTTTTTTTTTTTTTGTCAGAACTGAAGCCAGAGGCTTTACCTAATAGCCATTAGAATAGCAGCAGGAGACTTCTGAAGCACCAACAACTTGCTTATAAAGTTTTCAGGCATGCTAAGGTTTATAGGCTTTACAGTTAATTGGTATTCCTTTGCTGGTGTCCAGCTCTTACAGCCCACTTCACTATCACCAAGTGTAAAGTCATACATCTGGAAACTGAATGGGAGTCCATCCCAGGCATCAGCATTTTGAGAGAAAGTTAGGAGACATGATGGATAGTCAGCTGAACGTGTGCTCCCACTTGGCCAAATGCAACTTTTGGATGCTTTAAAAAGAGAATATCAAATGGTATGGGGGAGGTAATACTACTTTTGTTCCAGTAGTGCTTATGCTAGTGCCAAATGCAGTATCCAGTTCTCATGCCAAGAATCGAGAACATGCTTTATAGTACTAAGAGAGCTTAATTTATTTAGTTTAAATACAGACATGGTTACAAAATGAGTATCTACCTCTAATTTCCTTCATGGAGGAAAATAGTTTGATAAAATAATTCTTTGATCTAGCAGTTATAATACGATGAAATGTCTTGAATTTGAGGCCAGATAAAATTTGGCTTTGAATTAAACATTTTTAATAGCAGATAATTAGCCACTGGAACACTTAACCTGTAATACGCCAGGTCCTTTGTTAGTGGTCGTTATTTCCAAATTGAGGTTTGTTTCTTTTTTTCTCCCCTTAAAGACGGAGCCTCTGAGTAAGAGCCTCTCTTACTCGGTAGAGATTTCTAATGCAAGCTCTTCAGGTACTCAAAGAACAGAAGTTAGGCCCTTGCTTCCAGATAACTGCAACTCACAGCGGAGTTGAGAAGTGCTGCAGCAGATAGTATGTGCTTAGAAGGGATTTGGAATTAGGCAGCACACGCAGTGGGAAGTCACCCAGCTGTGTCTTAGCAGTATACATAGTGCTCAGGAAAAGGATGGTAGGCTGTTGCCCATCTTCAATGAGTTTTGTTGATTCTGCCTGTTGGGCATGCAGATCTTGCAGCTCTCACTGGAAGACTGAGACCAATTATATTTATTTATTATTTTTAGAGAACTGTCAGGGCTCACAATCAGTTCTGAGTCTCCAGTAAGGAAGGAGGATGGAGTCTGCGTTGTGCAATAACTGTCTTACACCTCAGAAGCTAGACGCGTGTGTTTTGTTCAAAACATTCCTTCCGTCTCCCAATTTTCAGAGTAATGTCCATAGAATTGTAAGAGAAAATCTCTGTGCTGCTCCTTATTGAAGTTACATGCGAGTCAGGCAGAGAGAAGATCTGGATTTTTAGCTTAAGTTTGAAAACTACAGAGTGGACAGAGATCTGAAAAGAGTCAAACTTAGAAGGGAACAAAATTTCAGTCACCCAGATCCTAGAAAATACATTCTGCCAAACTAGTTTCATTCAGTACATTGCAGTAGGAATTTCTTTTTTCTTTAGTGATGTTTAAATTGATTGTTTGTTATCTCTTATGGAGTTCCCACTCTTCTTGGCATTCTTGTTTATTTTCTAACAGCTTTTGTACCACACCAGACTGTGGTATCTGGGATCCCAAAGTATCTTCATGGTGCTTAAAGACAAGTTCTGATGTAAGCAGGCTCTTAAGCAGTGTTTCTCATGACCAAGGAGTCTGAAAAATCAAGTACTAAGTTTATGAATTGTGGGTGCTAAGAACAGAGATGCTCAGAAACATTTTTCCACACAAAGATTCCTTAATTTTTTAATTTGTCCCTATGTGGTAATACCAGAAATTGCTAGTCTTATCCACGAACACGGGAAGTACTTATGATTTTTTTGTCATACTGCAAATAAGCAAATTTTCAGAGCTCTAAGGAATTTTCCCTGAATTATTTTTCTAAAGATAAGAAACTCCACAAAGATGTTTTTTTTTTAATCTGCTAAATATTTCTTCGTATAAATCCCTCATTGTGTCTTACGTCATGAAATAACAACATACTTGGTTAGGAGAAAACAGTGAGAAATAAGGGAGTGTATTGTCATAGGGCCATATGTTGTATATAGGGAAGAGACTACATGCAAAGTAGGATGCAGGGTACAGAAGAAAAAGGGAGGATGGGGAGGTACAAACAGCACTTCACTTGCTTAGTGCAATTTTGGCAATACAAAGGAGCTTAAAGTCCAGTATAGCCAGCATGCTGCATGCTCTACATCCTTCCCATCCTGAGCTGAAGATGTTTGGTACAACTTAGCCAGGTTTGTGCTGTCCCCGTGGTACGTGGGTACCAGGTATGTATCCACAGTACGTGTTTCCACTCCTACTGCACTTTGTTAGGAGCTACACTGGGATTCTCACGCTTGTACATGAGGGCAGCTGTTACTGAAAACCTGCTCTTTCTTAACATCCCAGTAAAATTCAAAGGAAGTTTTCAGGTCGATCATTCTGAACATCTAATGTCTAGAATACCACAACAGGATCTAATAACTCCAGGACAGTGATGTTTAAATTTTTGATACTAATACTGTATATCACACATCATTATAAGGCCTCCAAGATAGAAACAAATACACTGTGAGCAAAGACATAAAAAAATGAGAGTCAAGCCAAACATCTCTAATTTTAGTTTGAAAAACAGGTGGACTCTTATTCTTCTACTATCTTTTGACCAGCATTGTTTAATATGACTAACTGTAGGACTTGTCTAAGTGTTAAATTGTAGATTGTAACACTGGCTTTTTTTTTTTTAATGATATTTTATAATCTTGTATTTTGCTAATATCTTCTAATACTGAAATATCTTTTGGTGAAAGAAGGAAGGAAAATGGTGGTAAGCTTTTCTTTTATATAGACAGTCTATTGATATAACCCTCCTTTGTGAGAGAAGCCAGAAGAATTGAAATCAGCAAAAATAATGGGCAATGGTACAGTTGTTTTGAGTTAGGTATAGGAAATGCTATTCAGGTGTTAAGAAGAAATTAAATCAATTATTTGGTAGCACGGAGCCCTAGACTCTAGAAGACTAGAGAATCCAGGATGTACGTGTTGCGTTTATTTATAACCAGAAGTGTTGAAGGTGAGGAGGTCTTAGCTCTGACTTGAGCACAGTGTTAGCTGGTAGGTGGCATTGCTTTTATTATTATTGTGGTTTAGTTTAGTGATCACTTTGTTAGATTGGAGTCTGGTGTTTTGGGGGGCTTCTGCATGATCTTTGCTGTTTTATTTCTCATTGCTACTTCTGAAACTGTTGCTCTCAAGTAATTGTTTTGAGAGCGTGAAACTTGATAGACAAAAAATCTAAAACAAAAAGAAAACCTCATTTAATCTTTTAATTTATTTTGATTTCCTTGCTGTATATAATTAAAAATTATCTAGTTCAGTGTAGGAAGAAGTGAATGACTCTAGAGGCATGCATTTTCAATAGTACTTCAAGCTAGCTCGTTTCCAGTACGTGGAAGGACTGAGTTAACTTTCTGCTAGCCTGTCTGCCTGACATCTGGCCTCCTGCTGTCGAGCTGTTCTTTTCTCCTCTTTTAGATTCCAATTGCTGTCTGTCTGAAATGAACTACTGTTCTACAGCTTCCATTGCTACAGCCTTTGTATGACAGCACTTTTCTTAGCAGACTTTGAAGTAATTATCTGATTCAGTACTACTGTCTTCTTTCTGCTAAGAGAAAAGCCTAACTAGAAAGCACAATTTGCCAAGGTTTACATGGCAAGCTAGTAGCTGAGCCAGGACTCATCCTAAAAGAGCAGGAGTGGAATCTACAGCCTGGAATTATGGAATTAATCTTCTGTGTGCTGCTGGGGAACAGGTAGCTGTGGCCAATGAAGGGATTTGTGCCAGCTGATGTACTATGGCCAGGGAGGACTCTGACGCCTGGTCAGTCACAAATGAGGGGAGTTAGACTCAAAACCTAGCATTATAAAGATGTGATTGCTTCCTGTCTTCCCACAGCTGCCCAGCTCAACTGCCTTTGCAGGTGGAATGGGGACTGTTCAGAATCCTGTCCCAGATTTACTTTTCTCAAACATTAAACTAGGTTAGGTTTTCAAAAGTACCTGGACAGGTGGTAACTGCTCTTCTTCTTCTTAGATTGGAGGAGTGTACTTACCTGTGAAGAAGTTTTCTCTATATACAAAATACTATTTTGTGATTGAGATGGGTTCAATTTCACATCTGTCTGCCTATGGCAAAAATGACGTATACTTCTTAGAGAAGTGAGTATTTCTGGATAATAACAATGCTTTCTTTTGACCTCAGCATTACATATGGTATAAGTTAACTTAATGGCTTGAGTATATTTTGGTCTATAGATTTGTATTGTGAATGTTAAGCAAACTTAGACTGAGATTCTTTGCCCTGCCAAAATGTTTGTTATTTGGAACAAGCACGGTAGGAGAATTTTAGGTGACACTTTTGGCTCTCGTACTCTAGAATTAGGCTTGTAGGTACATGTACCCAGTTAAGTACCAGTGCAGGTACCTATTTTCAAATAAGAACTGGATCCAGAGACAGATCCGAGTCAAGGAAATTTTCACCTGCAGTGAGGATTGGGCTGGAACAGCAGAGGAGCAACATCCTTGGAGTACTCCATTCTAGGTCTGCTCTCCTTACCTGTATTCAACTGAGGAAGGCCTCAGGTCACTACTCGATATTTTTTTATTTTAATTGGTTTATTTTTTTACTGCTTTTGCTGCTTGGTTATGTAAAAACTGGAGCAGACGGGAAAAAAAAAAATAAAAAGCAAAAGGAATGCAGTCATTTCCATCCCTCCCTTTAACATATTTTTTTGTTTGTTTGTTTGTTTTTGCCTTTTTTTTTTTTTTTTTTTTTTTTTTTTTTAACATGTCCATTGATTCTCCATCATGCAAGTAATCTAGATCAGTAATAAGGCTGGTTTTCTCTTGGAGTAGCAAACCAAGACCAGAGTTAAACACACAGATTTTTCTCTAAAATTATACTTTCTTGGAAGCATGTTGTACTGAGGATCCTGTAAACTAATAATCTGCCTCTGTAGATTATTCTTCAGGTTAGAGTTCGGCTTTGACACACAGGGCTTCCTGTTGCTTAAACATCTGCAATGTCTCCTCTTGAAGTACAGAACTGCTACAAGTTACAGCACTGCTGTACCACATAAGGATCTCTTGGGTCTTTATGACCATCAGGATCCTATGAAGACGCCAAAGCTCATGATACTGACTGCTTTGGCAAATTCACTCCTCTGCAATAACATACTGTGTAAATGTTCTTCCTGGTAACACTCCTGTACAGAGGTACGAATAGCTGAAGGCTACAAAAAGGCAATTGCTGCAGTATGTTGAAACTGTTAAATTTCAAACCATCGTGCCTATATCAAGATCCAGCAGTACTACTAGTTACATGAAATTAACAGTAGAATCTCACCCCGAGTAGGATTTGATAGGAAGATTAAATAGCTCCAGTCCAACAGCTACCATCTGGAGCCTTCATGAGTGAAATGCAGTTCTGGTGATCTATGCTTTTGGCCACTGCTGAGTACCTATGTTTCAAAGCCCATGGCAGCCTATAAACTGCAGAAAGTTTTACTCTTTCTTAAAGTTCACTTAAATATAAAGAGTTCCTTTTAAGTATGCATGTTTTCTGGGGTCCAAAGGCCGTGTGTGTGTTTTTATCTGACAGCAATCACAGCATTAAAAATAGGTCTAGATACTGAATTTCATGTCCCCCTTGGTCTCTTACACAAAGCCCGCATGGATACAATGGATGACTGCACTGCTGTCAATTTGTAAATGAATCTCTAGATGGAGCCAAAACAGATCTAATAATGTGTGAGTTTTGTAAAGAAATGACCTTAAGACCTTTTACTGAAGGCCTATAGCTATGAAAAACCATCTTATTCCATAACGGCTGTTTATATGCACCTGAAAATTGTTTCTATCCAGTTTTTAAGCCTTTAAGCGCAGGAGAGTTGTGGTGCACATAGTCTGCGCAACTGTAAATCACAACATTTTACTACATAATAATTGTTAATGGAAAGCTAGAATCCCTCATTCTGAGTAAATCTTCACCTGTGCACCCATCACATGCACAAAATCAATACAATACTCTCATGGTTTTTCTTTGAATATGTATTTGCACGTTAATGATTTTCAGAACTGTCAGCTTCTACAACTGCCTGTCATAAACGTTCCCTTTTGTTCCTGTATTTATGGTGTGATGCCTAGTTTGCCAATCATTTACATGTGCACTGTTTTTAAAAAGCACGAGCCATGTTATACATGCAGGATTAGGAATCCCAACGTTGCTATTGCCACAAGTGCTTATTGATATTTTAGGACAGACAGATGCTTTAAACCCTTTCATCCTTGAGAATTACAAATGTAACACTTGTAAAATAACTTTTGATTAATTTTATATGTTATTCTTAATTATTTTTGTTAAGTAGGCCACACCATAATAAAAGACTGTTCAAAATTGTATTTTGTTTCCATGTTTTCCTCATAAAACCTTATAGAACACATGGCTTTACAGAGTCACAATGCTAACTGCTGTATTTGGAAGAGTAGAGAGGCATCTAAGTTAAACTGACCAAATTAAAACAACTTTTTGGGCTATCAAGATACATTCTCTGTTCTTCTTTTCCACTGAATCTGAAGGTAGCTGTACAGGAGAACAGGGACCCTCCACCCAATTCTGGATCCAAACAGTGAACTTGTGCCATACTGCATAAGACTAAGAAAAAGTTATATCTTGGATATCTTTCTGCACTGAACCTAATTACTGCTTGGACTGCACAATCTCTGGTGAATGCTCACTGCCTTGCAATTTCTTCCTACCTTGGCAAAAAAGTTACTTACCAGCAGTGATTGTGCTCACAGATTCTGTAGAATCCAGTGACACATGTTGAGAACTGTGAGCATTGCCTTGCACGGAACCAAACTGGCACTAATTCCTGGTAACTGCTCCTCTAATGTTGCAACAATAGTAAGTAATGGCTTTGGCAAAGACTGCAAGTAACCCTTACTTGCTCAGTCAAAAATCGCATAACTCATCAATTTATTTTTGTTTTTATTGCATGAGATAAATCCTCCTTTCAGACAATAGTACCCACATTCATATTGATCCAGAAACTTTTTGCTCAAATTAGCAGATGATCCTTACTTTGTGACTGAAGGAAAAACTGCAAGCATGTACTTCTCTCCACAGACTCGTTTGCAGGGCGGGAATATCTTTGCTCAGGCTATTTTTGATGAAAGATGTCCATTCAACACAATAAGTGAAAGCAATTAGGAACCACATTGTTTCAGTGATTTATTACCATTGTAGTGACCCGCAAAGAGAGAATGAGACAGATGTAAATGTATGCAGACAGTATCTTTGCCATTATCTGCTGTTCAGTGTGAATAACTGCACTAGGTGATATGGCAGCTCTAGTTCTACTACAGTATTCCCCTATGATCCCTGGCAAAGACTTGAGCCAGATAAACACTAATAGTGCAATGTCAAATAGTAGGATGTTATCTCTAGCCTCAGAGCAACACTGAAATGTGATTTATGTAGCAGAAGAGTGTGCTCTGTAATGGCAAGAAGATAATTTTTAAGTAAACGGTAATCTCAGTAGATAATAGAGATGAAAAGAATAGGCTGAATGAGAGCTCTTGAAGTCAATCACCTGCTAAAAACACAATAACTTTTAAGTTAGCTCAGGCTGCTCAGAGCCTTGTTGCTAGATTTCTCCAGGGATGGAGATGTTACAGCCTCTCTCCATATTACCCAACTACTCTCATGTAACTAATTTTACTTCTTGCAGCTTATGGCATTTGCTTCTTGTGCTTTTACTGTGTGCCTCCATGAAGTCTGAATTTGGCTCCATCTTTCTCTCCAACATCTAATTAGTTCTAACTAGAGACAGTTAGAGTCCTCTCTGCCTTCTTCTTTAGCCTTCTCTCCTGCAAACAAAACAAACTCAGTTCCTCCAGTCTCTCATAAAAAAATGTGCCATCTTCCTAAATATCTCAGTGACTCTCTTCTAGACTTTCTGCAGTTTCTTGGCATATCTTTTGAGAGGCCCTAAACTGGGCCCAATTCTCCAGATGTAGTCTCACCAGTACCAAATAGAGGGGAATAATCAACTTCTTCAGTCTACTGGACATGCTCTTGCTATCACAGGTCAGTATACAGCAAGCCTTCACCACTGCAAGGGTACATTGGAGGGCTCATGCCTCCTGGGATCCCCACATCATTTGTGAAGAAATGATTCTTAAACCTTGTTTAAAGCCCACATCACAAGGTTAGCAAGTCTGTTGGCAAATATGCTCTTTCTCCAGATTTTGAAGTGGACCCTATCTTTCCTTGGCAGTTCTCATTCTTCAGAACCCTACAGTCATAAGGGCCAAAACCCTTCTAATAACACTGGTTACACAGATAATGAGCAGTATTTCCACACATCCCAGAGTATTCATAGAGTTTTATGGCCTCAAGTTGCACCTGGAGAGATTCAGATTGGACGCTAGGAAAAAGTTTCTCCAAAAGAATGGTCAGGCACTGGAATGGGCTGCCCAGGGAGGTGTTGGAGCCACTGTCCCTGGAGGTGTTCAAGAAACATGTAGCTGTTGTACTAAGGGACATGTTTTAGTGAGGAAGTATTGGTGGTAGGTAGATGGTTAAACTGGATGATCTTGGAGGTCTTTTTCAGCCTTGGTAGTTTTATGAGTCTATGATTCCTTTGATAAGAAGGCTGAGGAAAACACTACCTGGAGCTCCATACCTTTCACTCTTGCCCCCAAGAGGACTGCAGTAATCTGCTCAAGGACTGCACTAGGAGAATAATATCATTCGTGTCCATACAGGTAAGGATTGGAGGCAAAGCACAGTAGATCAAATCAAGATTACTCAGCAAGGTCTCCAACAGTGTCCCAGTACAGGCCTCAGGCAAGCAGCAACCCTCTGGAGACAGCAGCTCAGTGCAACATACAGGGACTTCTGTCTCTCTCAGAAAGTAACCCAGCAAGCAATATCAGACATTGCTTCCTTTTTTGATGCTTTTTTGGTCACTGTTCTATGACATCCTTCCCCTTTTTCCCATTAATTCTATTGTAAGCCCCCAAGTTTGTTCATACCTGTTGCATCTAGCAATGATGGTAAGTTAAGATATGGGGATGCTGGGAGAGAAAGATCTCAGTTCATTCTACTTCACTGTAAAGAATTGAATTACATTGCATTTAAATGACTTTAAGTATATACTTATTTATTTTCTACATGCCTGGCTGGAGATCTCAGGCTATCACTTGCAAAAGCTTTCAGAACTTGCAGTATGAGCAGTGAAATCTGTATTTTATCATATGAAGGCCTATTCATTACAAATACTTTGAGCAAACCAGATCCAAAATGCCTCAGATTAGGCAAACAAAACTAGCAAATAATTTCAAATGTAATCTTTGTGTGGTGTAGCCCCTTGTCTATAAAAACAGTAAAATGATTTGCTTTGTGAGACATGCGTGTACAGCACCCTAGTGAGGAAAATTCCTAACAGTCTTCATAGCTCTGTCTTGAAAACAATATGCAATAAATCAGTCTGAAGGCCACACACTGAGTAAGCAAGGGAAAGCAGTATTGAATTGTTGTTCATTGAGTGAATGTCCTTTATCTGCTACACCAAATGAGGCAAGAGTGCTGCTGAGTAAAAAGCTTAGGACTGTATAATGATGTGACAACTTAATAGCTTGTGCTAATGGTCAGTGAACAAAGAATCTGACTTCCGTGATATAAACTTTGGTACGGTTATGTTATGGAGCCATTAAACTAGACAGAAGCTGCTCATCAAAAGCATCACTAATCGTTTAACAGCTTTCCCTGCTAACCACTATTAAACATTTCCATCCTTCATAATTTATTGACCTTAATTCATCTGAGAAAGACAACAGTGATGAAAGCATAACTGTTCAGAAGGAGGCAGTAAGATCATCTGGTTTATCAGCTGGAGGAGGTGCCTGCTTTCCTGGGGGCTGGTGTTTGTGGCTGAGCTCTTTCGGACCATACATGTCTATCAAACTTTGTCATGTCACAAGGCCAAAAGCCTGACCTAAACCTTTTCTGCCTTCTTGCTGCCTGTTTCTGAATGGTTGGTTTTTCATAGAATCGTGGAATTGTTTGAATTGGAAGAAATCTTTAAAGGTCATCTAGTCCAACACTCCTGCAATGAACATGGACACTTGCAGCAACATCAGGTTGCTCAGAGCCCTGTTCAGCCTGACCTGGAGTGCCTCCAGGGTTGGGGAATCCATCTCTCTGGGTAGCCTGTTCCAGTGCTTCACTACCCTTACTGTAAAAAACATTTTTCTTACATCCAGTCTAATCACTCATTTTTTAGTTTGAAGTCCTTTCCCCTTGTCCTGTCACAACAGACGCTGCTAAAGAATCACCTTCTTTCTCATAGCCCTCCTTTATATACTGAAACATTGCTCTTAGGTCTCCCCAGAGCCTTCTATTCTCCAGAAAAAACAGCTCCAGCACTCTCAGACTGTCCTTGTAGGGCAGATGTTTCCTCCCTTGGATCATTTTGTTGGCCCTCCTCTGGACACACTTCAACAGGTCCATACCTCTTCTGTACTGAAGACTCCACATCTGAATGCATCCTTCATCACTGTCATTATCTTCCTCCAACTTGAGTGAATTTTATTTACCTATCAATGATGAAGGATGAAAAACAGGATAATGATGACAGTTAGCAAAACAGGGTATTAAACCATGTGGCGGATCACTGTGAAACATCTCAGCTGTCCAAAATCCAACACCTCCTCCAGCTCATAGTCCTGCTTCTGCCTCTTCACCTCTCACAGCATCCACACTGTCCCCATGTATATAAATTGTACCTAAGTCTGCGTTCGCATCTCCCATCTGTAATAGTCGTTTTCATGGGGAAAAAAAATGCTTTGATATCTGTTGACTTGTTAATCACAGCACTTTTTAGGAACACAGTCTTCTTGGATGAAGGGGAAAGACTGTATCAAACTAACCAGAGGGATAACTGCTCTGTGAAGCTGTGATAGATGAAAATATTGTTACACTAGTATTTGTCACCATCTCCCTAAACCTGCTGATACAAGGAAGTAAATAATCTTTTATCATCTCAGGCAAAGTGGACCAGCTCCATTCATCCAACAGTGAAGGTGGTTTCAGACTAGGGAACATTCTCTTGCATGGTTTTGCACGAAGCTCTAAAGGTTCCAGATGGTGGGCAGTGACAACTAGCTAAGAGCAGCACAACTAGAGCAGAAAGTGTCTGTTCTAAAGATTTATAGGAATGATCCTTTAAAGTTGACCTTTTCTACCAGTAGGAAGCAGAACAAATTATAATGGGAATACAAACCCAGTTTACTTTTGGTTGTTATTTTTCTACTTTTTTTTTCTTTTTTTTCTTAATGGATTCGTAACAGTCCAAAGACATAACTGACAACACTTACCAGCTGATGCAGGGTACTCAACTACTGCAACGAGTATTACAAAGATTCACAAATTCATGTTTCCTTTAGTAACTGAGTTCACAGTGTTGCAGGGTTGGTGGTTGCTACGGGATGAAGGAATAATGCCAATTGTAAATATCTCTTTTGTAAATAGAGGCATGCTTTATTTTTGGAACTCACAAATACAAGTGGGATGAGGCACTTTCTATCATCCTCATATTCCTGGAGAACTCAGTGTTCGTAAAGATTTTTTTCTCTGATCCATATTTACACAGAATACATGTAATTAGAGGTTGGGACAAAGAAGGTTTTAAGTAAACAAAATAACCCAGCAAAGAATTAAAGCAAGGCTTAGCAATTCTTACTGCATTTCTTGTTCCAAGAAAGAAGCAACCCAGTCCTTACTCTTGTGGTACCAAGAGAAGTACAAGTACAACAACAGAGAAGTTGGGCTGATGTCAGTATTTTCTGTAACAACAGTTTCCTTGAGATAACGGTTTAACGGTTGGGCCTTATTGCAAGATTGCAACTCTAGTGTTAGCGGGAGAGAAAAGAGAACACACACAGACACACTTCTGGGAAGTGGGCAAATGATGGTCTGGTTTTCTTCCAGCAAATAAACCAAAAGCAGCTAGATTTCAGTCTGTTGTAGAGATTTCTCACAAGCAGATTCTCCCTCAGTGGAATCAGGTTAACTCCTTTTGCTTGTTCAGTGTTTTCTTTTTCACAACTGCATTACTTCACATAGGAAATGGTAATTGCATGGTTAAACACACTCCTGAAATTGCAAATTTGCACATTTTGTACTGACATATACAAAAACCTCTGAGTATATAGAGTAGTATGTGTTGCATTGTCTCCCACTATGCAGAAATAGCTGTGAAAACATGGTGTCTAAGAGAGAAGTTATGGACAGCATGATGCAGAAGCCTCTGAGTAGCTATCCATTGAGATGGCTCAACCTGAACTGAACATTTTCATGCTAATTCTTGCTTAATGTTGGAACTTGAAAGTAGGTGTTGAACAGCAACACTGCAGGCTGTTCCTTGTGCTACCCAGCACCACAGAAGATTTGTTATTCTATGAAGAATCCCAGACTAGGGCTTGCTGAAAAATGCACATGATATAGAGAGTAAATAAATAAGCCTTATGGGAACTTAAAGGCCAGAGGAGAATAGCACAGACAAGAGGAATATGAATAACTCCAGCAGATTGTTGCTGAGACTGACTCATTATAACCCACTGCAATCAAATTGCCCTCAAAGAATCATAGAATGGCTTGGATTGGAAGGGACCTAAAGGATCATCAGTTGCAACCACCATGCCACAGGCAGGGTTGCCAGGCACTAGATCAAATACTAGATCAGATTGCCCAGGGCTCCATCCAACCTGGCCTTAAACACCTCAAGGGATAGGGCATCCATAACCCCTCTGGGCAACTTTTTCCAGCACTTCACCACTCTCTCAGTAAAAAACTTCCTCCTCTAAATTAGAGATTTAGCTCTAACATAAATCTCCCTTTCTTTAGTTTAAAACCACTCCCTCTTGTCATATCGCTATTTACCCACGTAAAAAGTTGATTTCCCTCATGTTTTAAATACTGAAAGGCCACAGTGAGTTCTCCCAGCAACCTCCTCTTATTCAGGCAGAACAGGCTCAGTTCTTTCAGCCTGTCTTCATAGGAGAAGTGCTCCAGCCTCTGGCTTATCTTCATGGCCTTCCTATGGACTCTCTCCAAAAGCTCCACATCTTTCCTGTGCTGGAGGCCCCAGGCTTGAATGCAATACTCCAGCTGGCTCCTCACGAGGGCAAAGTAGAGGGGGACAATCACTTCCCTCATCCTCTTCTGATGAAACTCAATATACCATTGGCCTTCTGGGCTGCAAGTACAAACTGGAGGCTTATATTAACTTCTTCTTCAACCAGGACCCCTAACTCCTTCTCAGCAGGACTACTCTTAAGGACTTTTTCTCCCAGTTTGTATATATATCTGGGATTACCTCACCCTGAGTGCAAAACCTTGCACTTGGCGTTGTTGAACCTCATTAGGTTCACAAGGGCCCACCGCTTGAGTTTATTGAGGTCCTTCTGGATGGCATCCCTTCCTTCTGCAGTATCAACTGCACTGCTCAGCTCAGAAATAAGTTGTCTCTTGATGAAATCACTTCTGGGCATGATTGAAATCCGTACCACAAATAAACTCAATAACTGAAGGCTGAGTGTTGAATGTTGCCCCAGCTTTAAAATATTACTAATGTTTCATTGAAGTTCATATTTGCAAAAGCTACATCCCAATAAACCCAAGACTTGCACCATCTAGGAAAGACCAGCATGTGTAATCTGCAAAAGCAAGATGTAGTGAAGTCAACGTTATATGATTTGTGGATGGATTATGTGATATATGGATTGCTTAATATATATATGGATTTGTGAGGAAAGAATGAACACAAACACAGAGCCACCTCTTATTTTATTGAGTTTTCTCTCTATGGATTAACAGTACTGCAGACAAATGGCAGTCTGGTTAAAACTACCCAAATTTATTAATTAAGGATGGATCCATGCTAGTATGACTATGATAGTAGGACAAGTCTTACTATTCTTTGAAAGATGTTTCTTTTAACAAGAGCTTTCAAATACAAGTTTTGTCTAGCTAGTGTATATAAAAAACAGACATCTGTATGTGTGGAGAAAAAAAACAACAAGAAACAAACAACAAAATGGAACAATCCTGACAAAAAATAGTTATGATAGAAGAAAGTAAAAGACTGGTAATGAAGGATAATGAAAACCTTCACATTTTTAAGGACTTTTATTCTCATAGGATTCCAAAATATTTCAAGTAATGTTCAGTTCAAATGTCAAAATGATATCACAGAATCACAGAATGGCCTGTGTTGGAAGGGATCTTGAGGATCGTGAATCTCCAACCCCCTCGCCACAAGCGGGGCCACCAACCTTTTTTACTAGACCAGGCTGCCCAGGGCCCCATCCAATCCGGCCTTGAACATCTCTAGTGATGGGGCATCCAGAACCTCTCTGGGCAGCCTGTTCTAGCACCTCATCACCCTTACAGTAAAGAACTTGCCCCTGATATCCAACCTAAATCTTTCCTCCCTCAAGTTAAAAACATTTTGCCTTGTCCTGTTGTTATCTACCCTTTCAAAGAGTTGATTCCCCTCCTGTTTGTAGGCTCCCTTTAGGTTACTGAAAGGCTGCAATGATGTCACCCCGCAGCCTTCTTTTCTCCAGGCTGAACAAGCCCAGCTCCCTTATCCTGTCTTCATAGGGAATATGCTCCAGTCTCCTGGTCATCTTCGTGGCTCTCCTCTGGACCGTCTCCAACAGCTCCCAGTCTTTCTTGTACAGGGGGCTCGAGACCTGGACACAGTACTCCAGATGGGGCCCCACAAGGGCAGAGTACAGAGGGACAATCACTGCTGGCCACCCCTCTTCTGATGGAGAAGAAGGAAGGCTGATGGCTATTTAAATTTTTGCTTTGAACAAAACCTTTTTGACAATGAAATAATTTTTATCACACACCCCTGTCATTTTGGTGAGACATGAGACATAAGTGGAGCTTTGAAATTGAAGTTGTAGTGATTTTCGAAAGCAGTTTTGCTGTCTTACCCAACTAAATCTAAATTCTGTTGCCAGTTGTTTATTTGAGACTAGTTCTAAATGGAACAATTCAGTTAATGCATCTATCTGGCACAGATTCAGGGAAACTCAGATACTGAACTTGATCATATTTTCATCATTTAAAAAGTACTAAGCATTTTAGAACATTTTTTAAGCAATTTGCCTAATATAGGTCAATGCAAAAGCTAATATAATAACAAGCAAAAGTTCTTTTGGGATACTGTCTTTCACTTCTAGATTGTCTTGTTTAACAAAAAGCAACAACAAAACAACAACAAAAAACAATCAGAAAAGACACACCACAGCTTTTATGTGTGAAGATATAGTGAATGCTCTTTAAACAAAAGAATCAGCATGCAAACTCCAAGCATATTATAAAACTAAAATCACTAGAAATTCTGTTGGAGTCTTAAATATTTATTGTAAGGGCTGTATCTATTTCTAGCTTTGACAGACTCAAGACTGTTTACCAAATAAGGCAGCAGTTTGCTTAGTTTATTGAGATAAGCCACTTATTTCAATACTGTTAAACAACAATTCAATCATCATATTGAGAACCAGCTGTTAAAAATTATTCTCTGCAGTTTCCACAAAAGTTTTCTGGATTCTAGCAAGAAAAATAGGAAAGTAAACATATTTTTCCCCCTATTTTGTTTATTAGGATTACAGCATAGCAGCTATTCAAATTAAAAAGCCAACAGCTTCTGATTATGCCAAAACACCCTACAATTAGCATTGAAAAGACTTTTTTAAGAATCAAATTCAGCCCATAAAAGAAAACTATGCAATTATTTGGCTAAGCCAAATCCTGAAACTTATCTAGCATAAGGATAGTTGTACAACAGTGCCTGGATATTAATGTCCCAGATATTCTAGGAAATACTCATAGGAAAAAAAAAAGATCTTCTGTGTCACACTGAAGGGTTCATCCCAGGACAGAACATTATTGATAAATGGAATCATGGAATCGCCAAGGTTGAAAAAGATCTCCAAGATCACCTAGTCCAACTATCCACCTGCCACCAATATAACCCCACAAAACCCTGTCCCTTAAGTGCAAACTGTGGCATTCCCTGTATCAAAGATTCAGACTTACATACAGGGCATCAGTAGTAGAATTTGGGATAAATGTCTCCTGCCGCTCTACTTAACGAAGAAGCCCGTATCAAATAGTAAGAAAGTTTTTCAGGAAAGAGATTGTTCTGAGTGTCCATAGCATGACGTGATTGTGTTTCAGATTCCTGAGAAGACTGCTAGATATACACAGTTAGACAGTTGATGAGAACTAGAGTGACAAGATAATTATCTGCAATTCAGAAGAGCCAGAGCAAAATGATAAATAGTTCAACTACAGAAAAGAAAAACTTTACTTCTTGGCATGAAATATATGAAAAGGAACATCCTTTTATTACTGCAATGAAATTAAATCATGGGCCATGTGTTCAGAGATTGATTATAAGCGTTTTCTGAACCATAAGCGTTTTCTGTCATAGTCAGACATTCAAATTCCAAAGAAACATACTGGAAAACATTAAGCAGATAATGTTTTTGACTTGAACTAGAACATAACTTAATACAACTATCTATACTTCATTTGGTGTTTTAAGGTTTAGTGGACAGAGAGATGTCAACATCCAACTCTGTTAAATGCAAGAAGTAGTTCCTTGTGAAAAGAAGAAACAAAAGTGAGAGAAGAAGACATCTTTCAACTTTAAGACCATTGGCACACTAGTTCAGCATCTCTGTTGAAACCCTGGTGTCCATGCAGACATCAGACATGCTCTTCAACTACATTTGTACAAGATAGCAAAATTTTTTGGTAAAGCTTCTGAAAACACAGACCTGCCCAGAAGTTGTGATGAGCTGTCATGAATGAAGTGTTTTTTCTCATTTTAAGCTAACTAGATAGAAGGATCAGCTACAGAGGAAATACCCTGCAAAAACAAAATAGAGTTTATTATGCACACTACACATTGGCAAGACATCAATACCCAAATGTTAGAAAAAAAATCATAGTAATCCAGGCAAATAGAAAAAAGTCTGATCAAAATCTGATATGAGTAAAAATTCAGCATGTTAGAAAATGACCATATCAACTTGGAATATTCACACTCTTTGAAACAAATCCAGGCAAAAGTATATGAAGATCTTGAGATACATGGGACAGTGGATAAAAAAATAAGACAAGAAAGTACAGGTTTTTCAAATTATAAAACCCAGGCCTGCTTAGATACTCGATTCTTCTTTTTTTTTTTTTTTTTTTTGGCAAAACTTCCCTAAAGCTAATTTTTAATATCATCCTTAAGTATTCTGTTTAGCTCCATTGCAAGAGGAAAAAAAAAAATACTAAAAAGAAAAACCCTGCAACTTTCATAGCTGAGTCATCAAATACTCTCACAGAGAAGGATTGAAGGTTCATAGTGTCAGAGTTGTGAATACGTGTTACTGTAATACTGAGATACAAAGAATGGTGTGTATATATATTTATATCACAGTTGACAAGGTACCACAGTGCAATTCACAAACTTTTACCTGCTCTGCTTTCTTTTATGACCCATAGATGAAGGCCTAAAATGGAATATGAAGCCTGCTCTGAAAGTAATGCATCCTAATTTATTAGGTTGGCCCATGACACCAGAGGCAGAGGCAGTAGAGGCTGAACCTTCCCATCAATTGTACATTTCATTTTGTTGCCATGTCACAGATAGCAGCAGGGGGTAGTCTGACAAAATGATGTCTGACACAGGAGTGCTTTCAGAGCAATTGTGTGGAATTGAATTCCTCTCTTTGGAAAAAATCACACCCATTGACAGTCATAGACCCTTGCTGAACATCTGTGGAGAGCAAGCAGTGGATGTGAGCACAGTGAGGTGGTGGTGATGTGTTTCAGCAGTGGTGAAAGTGGTCTGAAAGATAAGCCATGTTCCAGACCATCATGCGCAGCTGTGGCACCACAAAATGAAGAGCATCTTGATCAGCTTGAAAGACATTGAGATTTTGGAAAGGGTCCTGAGGAGGGCAACTAAGATGATCAGGGGGCTGGAGCACCTCCCCTATCAGGACAGGCTGAGGGAGTTGGGCTTGTTCAGCCTGGAGAAGAGAAGGCTGCGGGGTGACCTCATTGCAGCCTATCAATACCTGAAGGGAACCTACACCCAGGAGGGGAGTAAACTCTTCAAAAGGGCTGACAACAGCAGGACTAGGGGAAATGGATCCAAGTTGAAGGAGGGAAGATTTAGGTTGGATGTTAGGGGGAAGTTCTTTACAAGGAGAGTGGTTAGGCCCTGGAACGGGCTGCCCAGGGAGGTTGTGGATGCCCCGTCCTTGGACGTGTTTAAGGCCAGGTTGGACGGGGTCCTGGGCAACCTGATCTGAATGTGTATGTTTGGTGGCCCTGCTAGGCAGGGGGGTTGGAACTACATGATCCTTGAGGTCCCTTCCAACCCGGGTGATTCTGTGATTCTGTGATTCTGTGATCAGCTCATCCACATGAGGCAGATTACAACCAGGAAACTGCAGAATGAGCTGAATATCAGCTTCAATGTGTTGAAAACAATGGTGCCAGTGCTGGAATATTCCAAAGTTTGAGTCAGGTGGATCCCACAAGTTCTCATACAAGAACAGAAACACCATATGTCAGTTTGTCATGACCCACTGAACATGAGGCTGAAGAGGACAATTTCCTGGATCGTATCATTTCTGTTCACAAAAATACATAAGCAGTGATGGTGATTATTGAAAAATAGAGTTTTGTAGCTGAGAATTTGTTCTGTCCGATAGTGCTATTGTGGTCTTTGTAGTTGTTGTAGTTTCCATGGAAACAAATAGGAGGCATTACTTTCAGAATGATCTATGTACATTTATACTTCCTAGCTTTAAAGAAGAATAACTATTCAGCAAGCAAAATCTGTTTTCTGTGTTTTGCAAGACCTAAGGATTTATTCACCATACTTCTCTTGATAGTAGGTGAATTCTAGAACTTAAGGGAGAAGCAAAGATTTATCTCCCTAACATCAGATTAACTACCTGCAGGCCTTTTTACTCAACACATTATCCAGTCACTTGAAAAATTCACCCTGTAGACATACCAACCTTGGGATGTTCTTTGGATGCACACTGCACAAAATAAGCATTTCATTTTGTACTAATGTGTACATCTAGAACTTATGGAATGATCCCATTTTCTAATCCTGCACCACTATAATATTATACATCAATAAAGATTGGACTAATCTACCGTGCTTTTCATGTTCTTTAAGTGTCACCTCAGTTTCTGGGTTCTAAGATGTAATAAGTGTTTACTATCCTCCGAAGCACCACCACATTTCTAAGTATTTCATTCACTTAAAAATGCTTAGCAAACATTTACCATCCACTGATTTGTTACATAGACTTGTCGGAATTTTAAAACTTCTAAGCACCTGCAGCTCCTACTGAATGCTGCAGAAATCAGAATGGAGCTTTCGTATTTTTCCAAAGGCTGCCATCCACATAATGAAACTCAGCATACTTATTTCCTCACAGTTTGGCACCATGCATTAAATAAGATCTGAATTGCTCTCAAGGCAACTGTCATGTTTTGTCAAATTTTTTTGCAGATCATGATATTTTTCTGCAAATCATGACACACCTGCTTAATTGCAGGCCATCAATAAAGCAGTTATTCACTACATACTGTATTTCTTAAGAAGTTTTCAGATAAAGACCAACTATTTGGTAATAAAAAGGTTGTCTAGCATCAGCACGCAGCATTTAAGGAGTACTTCATTTTCAAAGCAGGTATGTGCAGAGATAGAATATTTAACAGAGGTTCATTGCTGTTCTACCCATCCTGTCCAAAATACCACCTTGAACCATAAATTGCCACAACTGGATGAGTACATCTGTTAAGGCATATATTCAGATTAAAATTGAGCTCCTTCTGATTTTCAAGCTGAATGATGCTGTATGTAATTATGTAGTTTTTGGTTTTTTTTTTTTCCATTGCCTGAATATTTACGTCTCTTTTATTTTTGAGAACTACTCAGTTGTTCTTATATTAGATCTGGATAAGACAATAGAATTATATTATGAGAGGAACTAACCACTAAGAACCAAAAAGTATAGAGAAATTAATAATTAATAATTAGGAATAAGACGATAGTTGTCACCCTACATGCCAAGAATTGTCTTCTTGTATATAAAATAATTTGGCAAGTTGTACATCCACAGACCTGGAAACAAAGCAGGAAATGTAATCTTCCTAGCTGTGCACCAGTATTATTTCACTAGTTTTCACTGGCAAATATAGAAGAACATTTGACACTTGAACATTAGGCAATTGGTGGCTGTAGAAGAGGTCTAGGATTCTACATGTCCCATGCCAGCACATGCTGACTGAAGCTAACAGGGATATAATCAGTAGGATAGGGATATAATCAGTATCATCAGTATAATCAGTATCATTGTTTAACAATGAGCATAGGAATATTCACAAAAGCAAGTACATTTACAGGCTTCAGTTTCAAATTCTACAGACTGGAGATACTTCTCACCCACTCAGTTCAAGTCATTTTTTGTGCAAATTCTTTCTTTTTTTGGGGAGGTGGGAGGTAGGGGGGCAAGGAGCGAAGGGAGGAGGCGATTAAAGTCTGTACTCCTTTGAGAGTTCTTCCAACATGGATGCAGGCTTCTATTATTGTGTTCAGTAGCAGCTTTAGGTGCCAGCATTCTGAAGCTATTAGAAAGAGACTCAAATATCTATTGCCTGGTCCTCGTACAGTACAGTTCTTGGATATTTTTTCCTCCATTATTTCTTTGCTGCTGTTTTCATTAATACTGCCTTCTCAATAAAAGGCTTTGTAAAATACAACACAATCTGTGTCAAATATGCTGGTTTCCTCGGACGCCTGGGATAGAAAAGGAGAAAACAGAAGGAAGGTACTTAGCAATTCTGAGAATAGCCTGGAAAAACTTAAGTCAGAGACTGTTTGTAGACTTCCATAAATAGACAGAAGATGCATACTCCAGAGAGAACATCCTCTTACCATCTCTGCCACCAGTGCAATAACAACAGTTGTCCAAGAGCAGCTGTAAGTCCCAAGTTTACTGGAGAATCACAGAGTTTGGAGAGAACCACGAGTTGCTAACGGGAGAAGCAATGCCACCCAGTGGAAGTTTAAAGAAGAAAATGTGCTGTGTAGAAGAGGGGAGAGAGGACTTCCCTGATGCTTCAAACAGTCAGAAATAAAAGTCATGACAAAAATTATCTACATAAATACGAAGCTATTATAGAGCAACTTTACCAGCAAAGTAATTCATCAGCAGACTGGATTGAATATGGTGCAGCTATATGTATATATTTATGTAGATACAAAATATGTATCACCCAATTGTGATATGTATAAAATACATCAGTAAAGCATTAAGAATAAAATTGCTGAGTATGATAAAGCATAGGAAGTAATTTTGGGATTTCAACAGCAAAAAAAACAACTATGTTCACAAAGTGACATTTTTAAGAACTTGATTTTGCCAGTTAGCTGATCTTTCAGTCTCTTACTATATTTATTTTCTCCTTTATTCTCAGAAATAAATGTACTCCTTCAGTCCTGGCCCACAATATGTGGTGTATTTGTGTACTTATTGAAGCATCACAGTGCATAAATGATAACTTTTGTATTTTAATAGGACCACCCATACACTTTCTCAAGTTTTGCCCATCTCATGCAAAATGTGGAATATTAAGTGATATTTCTAGACAAGATGACCAGTGACTAGATGACTATTGACTAGATGACATTCTGAGTGCTAAACATCCTGCATTACAATTATTATGTCTTGCATTCAGTCTCTTCCCACCGCAGCTACAAAAAAGCACAATCTTTTTCTTCATCATTTTTTAAACAGACTGTTATTTAGAATATTCTTACAGCTAATCTTAGGAAGAGGCAAGAGGAAAAACACACAAAAAAACCTCTTTTTAAAAGGAAATTTATATTAATGCATTTGAGCATTCTCTTTTATATATAATATTTCATTTAAAATGGATTTCACAGTATTCACTCTTAAGCCACATAAAAATGTATTTTCACAGTTTATTAAAGATAACATCATTGAAATGAATACATTTAATTATCTCTTAGAAACTTTATCACAAATTAATATTGCAGTTATTACATAATTTTGTTTTAAATTAGGATCTGATTTAAGTAAGAGATACTTTTAAAAACACAGATATTACACACAGCTTTTTCATCAAGTTTGTGGCAGGGTTCTTTTGAAAGTGACTACAGTCTAGAGATGTTATTTTTCTTGGATCTATGGTTGTGTTAAAACATGAAGCCTTGAAGCCTTAAGATTAACGTTACCTGTTAGCATTGCACTTAAATATGAAGTACAAGCAGCGATGCCTGAAGTTGTTCTGTGTAGCTCCATTGTTTCCTATAGAGCTCATGGCTACTTAAGAAGTTCACGTGAGGAATCTCCTTCCTTTCTAGTTATGGATTTCATTGCTGTACAGCACTCTATGTCTCTCAGTTATTTGCTGAATCTCTAAGCCAGTGTTAAGTCTGGTGCCAATTAAATCATCATGGTTTAGAAAATCTTCCCAAGTGCTTCTTTAATAGGTGTCCATACTGTTAACCTGACACAGTTGTATCCACTTCATCTGCTAGAATAGACTTGATTTCCTTTATTTTTCTGATGGGGTACTTAGATGAAGGATATTGCCTGTTGTTCAGTATGGCTTCTTACCCATGCAAAATTGCATCCAATTTCCTTGTCAAATTCCAGACAGGGAAATTATAGCTCAGCAAACCCCAGAGATTTCTGTGTTGCTAAACAGTATTAAAGCCAAACCAAAGATGACAGAATTTTCTATGGTATGTCTTCTACTGGCAAAAAAAAATCAAACAAAAACAGAAACAATAAACAATGCATCCCCACAGCAATAACAGAAGCACAGAGCCACTGTCATTTTTGTAGGAGCTATTCTTTCCTCACAACACTTCTACTGTATTTTTTACAGATTCTTTTCTCTTCTCACTCTTTCCAAATTTTTCTGGATATTATAATGCAGACATAGAGTGTAGCAGAAGGGAGATTTTCTGGCACTCCTCTGATCAGTGAGCCAATCTAGAGAATCAAACTTACAAAAATCTATTTTTTTTCTCTCTCGTAGCTCGTTCCCAGTTTCCTGCAATGTTCTGATATCTAATATTCTATTCATATATAATATAACATAAAATTATATGCCTTACTACAAATTATTTACCTCCAGTTTTGCATCTCTGCTCCTCCTTTGTGCATACTTTCAGTCCCCTCTGTGCCAAAGTACCAGGATGCTTTTCTCCCATCACAGATCCACTTCTCTGCAGAAAGAAGTAGTGTGATAATGTGCTCCTTCCCTTTTTTCTTTCTCTCAGCTTCTGCCTTTGGTCTGGCTTTGCACAGAAGGCCCTGCACAGGAAGACGATGAGCAACAGTACTCATAACACTCTGGCTAGAACAGATTAACAACCATAAATCTGTCTCAGACTGGAGAGATGAAAGAACTGATAGCAGAAACCTTGTTCAACAACTGAGGACCAGTTGGGCATGAGTCTAAAAAGCAACCTTGTGACTATGAGTCAGTCATCTTATCCATTAATAGTAAGCAGCCCAAGAGCCCCTGGAGCTGTCAGCAAGCCTCTCGAGGTTACACCTGTACAGAGATCCCTTACACCATGACGGCATGATATCTCGCCAACACAAATCCTCAGTAAGTGACTAACAGTTTTAGACTTTGTTAGCTTTGCAAAGATTATATCTTAGATTGACTGTGCACGTACAATCCCTTAGACATAAACTATTGACCAGTTCTGGGACTAGCTGTGGATTCAGTCGCACCTAAGCTCCTTACCTTAGTGGTTCAGGTCTTGGAACCAAGAGGGTCCACTCTGAACCTTGCATCTCAACAAGAGGGTCACCTACATGAGTGTATGTACTCTGCTCTCTGTACAGTTAATAATCAAGTGCATCCAGATGTCTCTAATCTTGTTAAGTTGCTGCCTTATGTACAGTTAAACTTTGTGAAATCACTATAATGTTTTAATGTATATATAATATATATATAATATATATATTAATATATATATATTATATAATATTATATATATATATATATATATAATATAATGTATTATATCAGTAAATACAATCTAGCTTCCCTTGCATGAGTACAGCATACAGAATCACAGAATCACCCGGGTTGGAAGGGACCTCAAGGATCATGTAGTTCCAACCCCCCTGCCTGGCAGGGCCACCAAACATACACATTTAGATCAGGTTGCCCAGGACCCTGTCCAACCTGGCCTTGAACACGTCCAAGGACGGGGCATCCACAACCTCCCTGGGCAGCCCGTTCCAGGGCCTAACCACTCTCCTCGTAAAGAACTTCCCCCTAACATGCAACCTAAATCTTCCCAGATTACAGCGTAGTGTAGTTGTTTCAATCCATGATGAGTAGTCTTTCAGAAAGTAACACAAGAGGATTAGATCTTAATCTTCACTACAGTTATGAAGAAAACATGCGTGGTCATTCTATTTCTCACCATTGCTACCTTTACAGCAAAGACAGAATGGATGACTTATATGGGCTCGTGCTTAGTTATGCCTCCCTGCTTGTGTTTATCACAAAGAACAGCTTTGAAGCATGAAATGTCCTATTGTTTCAGAAGGAACAGTGAAGAGGAAGTCAACATAGATTGCTTTATGCTTAAAACAAGCAAATAAAGAGGAGAGGTTTGTGAAGACTCTCAGAAAGGTCAGCACATTCATCAGCAACATTTTACGTGTGAAGGGGCAGTAAGGAAATGTGCCCACAGGATTGGGTAATACTGAACTGCCTCAAAAGAAATTTGGATAAACAGCTGAAAAATTGTTTGACTTAGATTATCTAAAATCAAGAATGCTCCTAGTACTAATAATACAAAGGGAGAGAGGGGCTGAGGCCAGCTACTTGGATTTTCTTGGGCAAATGTTATCAGCATAGCAATGTCTTCTTGTCAGTTGTGAACACGAAAAGAAAGAAACTGAATCTTCTCCGATACTGAAGCTGGCATAGATGGTACTTGAGAAGTTATTTCATCACTGCATTGAATACTTTGGATCACACAAATATATCTGATCTGGAATATTGCTGTCAATTATCAGAAAAACCCAAACTCTTCTTTATTATAAGATTCAAGCCAGTCACATGAATATGTCATTCCAGAAAACAGAAAAGAAAAAAAAAAAGAAAGGAAATGGATGTTTGGTAGGTAATGCACTCAGTGTCAAACCCAGGCTCAGTTTTGGGTGGATGATAACTGGGCTTGTTTAGCTTGGAGAAGAGAAGGTCTCTGGGGACACCTCATAATGGCCTTCCAGTACTTGAAGGGAGCATATAAACAGGAAGGGGAATGCCTGTTTACATGGGCTGATAGTGCTAGGACAAGCGGGAATGGTTTTAAAATGAGACAGGGGAGGTTTAGGTTAGATATTGGGAGGAAGTTTTTCACACTGAGGGTGGAAGCACTGGAACAGGTTGCCCAAGGAGGTTGTGGATGCCCCATCCCTGGAGGCATTCAAGGCCAGGCTGGATGTGGCTCTGGGCAGCCTGGTCTGCTGGTTGATAAACTTGCACGTAGCAGAGGAGTTGAAACTGCATGATCTTTGAGGACCTTTTCAACCCAGGCCGTTCTGTGATGATTCTATGATGATGGAAAAGTTTTACTGCAAGAAGTATGTATTACTTCACATTGAACCTGACTTTTTAGTGAACCAAGCAATGCTTGTGTAAATAACTGAATGTATAGTAATGCATGTACATTGAACGTAAGGAAAGCAGCAGAGATGATTAAAGAGCTTCTGGTCTCCAGCCTTCAACCCTACTGCTTGTGTGTTGTCTCCATACTGATCTGCCAGCATAAAGCGCTGTGATTTGAGTCAGGGGAACAATCTAGAAGAAAAACGTGAAAACTTTAAAACACTGAAATGCACCAGAGGAGAGAACTGTCCTACATGCTACATGTCCACAGATTGAGTTGTTCTCTCCCTGTTGAAGTAGAAACTTGTTTTTCCACAAGCCATTCATTCAGCACAACAAAAAAGTGCTGATACATTCGCAGAGTTTTAGGAGCTTATTAAGATCTTTGTTTCGTAAGGTTTTGAAGAAAGAATAAAATTGAGCGTGCTCCATCTCTTATTCCAAGGCCAGGCCTCTCTTGTACTCTTTTGTCAAGATGGCTGAACAATGACATCCTACAAAGGATATGTTATTCCAGAAAAACACTTATTTATGTAAAATGCCTGTAAGAACAAAGTGAAAAAATCCTGTTGGAGTAGCAGAACTAAATTAACAACAAGCAGTGCAATCCCACGGTCTATCCGTGTCTTCTCTTGTAGCAGTGCTGTTTAGTGACACGAAGACAGACTGAACTGTATGACACTATTAACTTATACTGGAAATTAGAGATTAGAATGTACTATGGGATTTGTTCTGCTTTGGAAGGGAAAGGTAAATTTTATCATCTTTTCACTGGCTCCACAGAAACATATTTTCAGAATTATGTATCCAGTGTAACTGCTATTCTTCTATAAACATCACTCAGGAGTAAAATGATAATATAGCTATACATTTAGCTTGCTATCCTCTGGACATAATAACTGAGACTGTAGGATTAAGCACCTACAGGGAGTTATGACAGATAGCAAAGAAGTATCATTCATGCTGCATTTGATCTGTAAAAAACTGACGTGTGTATATATCTACATTATATCTCCATGTTCTTAGTATATATATAGAGTACCATGTTGGAAATCAGAGCAGCAGACCTTGGTGGGATTTTTTTGTCTGAAGAAAGAAAAAAGATGAGATAGCTTGGCAGCTCTAGAGACTTAAAGTAAGACAAGGTACTGCATCACTCTGCTCACTATGCCTCAAGAGAAAACTGAAGTATATTCTGCTTAAAATGAATATTTAGAGAGACGCATATGGGGCATTAACATTAGATGATAGTAATGACATTGGATATATTTAAGAGTTTCAATGAACTAACTCCTATTAAAGTCCTTGTATAAATTTAAAATAAGAGGGATGTTATTTTGAGAAAGAGGCCTTTCATGTGCTGGTCTTACAATGCTGAGATACTTGGTTATGAGCAACTTCTAAACATAACATTTGTCTGAATTCATCTATTGAACATGCAGGAGACATCTGTACCTCTTTGCCACTAATATCACGTCAAATGCATTGCTTCTTCACCTAGAGATGCTGTGTAAATGCTTTCTATCTTATTTCCATTAAAACATGAGCGAAGTTAATATAAAGTGTTAGCTTTCTGCTAACTTGTTGTGACTTGTGATTGCTCAGAGAGTGACCCACGAGCAAAGAAGGGAGCAGTGAGGCAGCAGTGTGTGTCAGCCTTCAGCAGGAAACACTGACACTGCTGCTTGAGGCAGGTGAGCAGCCAACCCACACTGCATTATGGGCAGAGAGTGCATGATCTTGCAAGGGAAATGCAGAATTCACATTGAAAGGCTCCTTCATGCCAAGGAATGCACTTGGAAAAGCAGAATCCACATGTGTAGATATCTTAGATCAGGGCTACTCAAAACTCACTTCTTCTCAGATTACAATGCACAAGTGTGTTGATTTTTATCTCCAAAACGCTGTATGTCAGTAAAATGCAAAGGGAAGGAAAAGGCGTGGGAAATAGTGAAGAAATTCATAATTCAGTGTTCTTCCCCAGGAAATCCAGGAAATTTACTTGCTCTTTCTAACCTCTAGAAATAAAAGTATGTATGTGTGTATCTACTGTAACACGACACATGGCAGTACCAATGAATGCAGTGAAAAGGCAGAAACTGTTTCACAACACACAACGGTAAGCACATCAGTTACTGACAGGCACACAGACAAGTTCTTCAGCCCCTCACATTTGTTTGCCCTGTTATCCTTCAGGCTGATCTTTCTTCAGTGGCTAAATTTTTTCAACAAGTCAAAAGATTTGTGGATCACAATAACAAACGACTATCAACGAGAATGGATGACAATTTTGTATTTTATGACAACATCTATTGACTGTTCTAGCAAGAGGGGGATTTAGCATATTTTAAATGGAAAAAAATAAATTTGAACATATCAATCAAGTTTTTCTTCTACTTACTGCTTTTATGTACACCTCTGTACTTTCTGGTAAATCATTTATGTTCCTTAAATTCAAATGAAGCATGATTGAGTAAATGATTTCCGTGAATGTAAATGACCCACATTGATTCAGAGCCACAACAACCCTTTCCATAAAAACTTTATGTTCTACCTGTCAGTGCAGACTGTCATTAAAAACACTGGGACAACAGCAAAGGGATTAAAAAATAGGTATGAGTTTTCAAAGAAAGATCTCTGTGATTTCAGCAGAGGATAGAAATCTTTTAAAACTTGCTGAAATTATTTATAAAACTCTTTGTTCTTCAAAAACATACCCTGTAACACATCCTGAAATCCTTTGGATATCGGTTTTGTATTCTTTATGAGTAAGACCCTGTATGAGACTTTACATTGTTTTTATTGTAATGCCAGCACACTATTCCAACAAGAACAGAGGATGCTGACAGATAGGATTACTTCAGATATATATAGGGGATAGACTAGACCAGCATAGAAAATGGTGATAAAGCAGCCATTAAGGTGATTCTACATCACCCTCAGACATTAAACAAATAGTTAGAAGACTGGCATGTTAATGGAAAATTGTTTAAGTTAATAAAAAGAAAAGCTATTAAAAAACTCATAATGTCAAGAAATTCTTTAAGCTCTTTGTGATGGGAAACAGAATCACCCGGTGGAATGCAAACAAATGTTTCTGTCAGCTATGAAGAGATCTGGTCTCCATTACCAAGGCTGTCATGACATCTTGTATTTGTGAGGTAGATTTTTGAAGATGTCAGGTGTGATTGTCAACACCACGTGCCTCCTAACCAGCAGGTACCATCCGGATCAGCCAGATCTCCAAATCATCCATGCTGCTTTTGAGAGGAACAAATGTTGCTTCTTTAATCATGCTGCCTATCCAGCAGAAATTTTTGCTTCTGATCCACATAGGCAGTAACACGGATTTCTTGCGGCCAGAGACAAGTCTGATCATTGAGGGTGGCCTTCTGTCTTTTGGAATTCCATGTCTGCCTGAACTGATTGCAACACCAAGGATCCACAAAGCAAGGCAGTTAAGAATGCTCTTTTCTGAGGTATACAAGTATTAGTGAGAGTTCTCAAATCTTGTAATTGGACATATATTTCATCACAGTCTAACAAAGTTAGAGAAGACATGAGTGATGACAGGAAAACACGCAGTGTTGTCCTTTAAGTTTTAACAAGCACTGCATTCCCTTCTTGTTTAATTTTTGAAAGAAATTAACAGACCAAACGCAACTTGCAACATTTACATTAGTCTGTTCCTGGAAATGAGGATGTGCACATAGACAGAAGTGAAAGAAATCGAGATTCTACATTCTCAAAACTTTAACTTTATTGCGGTGTTTATAATAAAACAACTAACTAAATAAATAGAACAAAAGCAAACAAACAAAAAAAACCCCAACACATTACTACCACCACCAACAAAGCCCAATATCCAAACAACTGAAAGCCACTGCTGTGTTTTTGATCTATGTGCAACCATGGATTAACTAATCGGGGAGAACTCCCTCTGGGGAAGAAGCAGATTTAGTTTCCTGTGGCATGGGCCACCTAAACAGACTAATCCTGAAGTCACACAGACACAAGGTGGGATGCAAGTTGAAACACAGGGAGTTGGCAGCTAGGGCTGGAGCACAAACTGCAGATGGAGGTAAATTGTAGTGATTCTGCTCTGTTTGGCAGCAGCTCACTGTCACATTGTTTAACTGTAACATAACACCACAACCTCAGCCCAAAAGGGCACAATGCAAAAAATTACAACCTGTCTGCCATAAACGCTTCTCTGATTTCTAGAATTATATCACCACATTTTGAAAAGCAGATTGCAGGAAGAGGAGAAGACTTGGAAAGAGCAAGAAGCAAAAAACATGCTCCTATCTTTCCCCAAACTGAAAACCTGGGACATCATCAAGTTTGCAAATTTCTCCTTTTCACACTGCATGGTGGGATGCTGTCATAATGCTAAATCTTAATAGAAGCCAGTAACAATGGTGATCCAGTTATCTCCTGATCTGAAACACAGAACTGCCTCTTTCACTGAAATGACCTATAAAAAAGTAGCAGCTTGAAGAGCTCAGAGAACCTCTGTGTCCAGCTTTAGTACAACAGACCCTGCATCTCACCTCACTGGTGTCTTGCTGTTTATACTACATAACAATAATAAAACACTTATATTTAATGACAAAAATGAAGGTCTTGGGGAATTTTTTGCACATGATTCTGAAATGCAGAAGGAAATAAGCAAAAAGATCCGCAAAAACCACCTTTAAATATTAAAATAAAACATAAGCCTTAATGTTTTTTTTTTTTTTTTAATTTAAATGTTAGTCAGTTTTAAAAGTGAATTCATCACCAGCTGCTGTACTGTGCCAACAGACTTTAAGGTTTGCTTTCCTTCAGACTCTGCTCCCAGTAATTATATACTGTCCTCTCTTCCAAACTTTCTGGGTTTCCAACTGCACATACGGTAGCCATGCTTGACTTGGCCTTCCAGGTTGTTGTACAGCATTCTGTACACCACTGTCATGTTTCACACTCCTCTAACAGACTGAGTTTCCACTTACTCCAATTTATCGCTCACAATAAATCACTTCATATTTCTAAGTATAGCTGTATTTTGATGACGCCTTCTATGCCAACCACTTCTTCCTCTTTTCTTCTGCAAAGGAAGAACAAAGTGCTCAAACCTCTCAACAAGAGGTACGCAACAATACAGCCAGCAGGAAAGCTGACAGGTTCCAGGATGGAGCAAGATGAGGAAAGAGAGCCTTATTCCCCTTTCCCATCATCCCATCTCAAGCACTTCACAAACCTGAACAATCACAGATAGCCTTGAGTGGCGTTCCCCCACAACTTACCAGACAGAAGACAAGAACTTGGTCTTCTACCTATGGTAACCTTAGTCTGGTGATACAAAGGAATTCCCACACTGGGGTAGAGTTTCTGCTGCTGTCCATAAATGTAGGGTTAGATCCTGATGTGACCTTTGCACTCTGCTTTAAGGTAGCTGCAAGCCAAGATCAAGAACTGCTGTGAGATAATGGGATCAAACTTGGTCTGTGGTGCTGGTATTTGAGTGACTGGATGTTGGGTATTTTAGAGGCACCTTTGGAGTAATATATTCTGTTTCTCTAGGAATCTTATCAGAGGACAGCTTATACATTTTTAACAGGCCCAGTAATCTTTTCCTTTTTCATTGTTTTCTCCAGTTTCAAATAGCAAAGAGACTTTTATCCTACTGTACTTAGAAGCAATGAAGAGCCCACTGTCACAAAATGCTCTCTCCAGAGTGAAATCTGAAATTCCAGTGACTATCTCCTAATTCACAGGCTGGTGAAACACGTCCTTTGTATGCATGCAGTTATCCTAGTTTTTAACTTGCTTTTCTGTTCTGCTGTGCACGCTGTTGCAGTGGCATTGTTTGCAATTGAGACATGGAGTAAAGTTGGAAAAAAATAATAGAAAACAGATTCTCACTGTAACATGTAATTACATCATTTCCTCAGATAACATTTCAGCAAAATACTGTAAATTCATTATTTTCTCATGAAAATATTTGCATGATATCAATGTTGTACCTCTGACCCATAAAAACTATTTTTACATTAAAAGAGGATATTAATTTTTCCTGGCATCAGCTATTTCTAGGGCCCTTTAGAAGAGATATCAAGTTCTGCTTGTCTGCTTCTTGGGGCCTACCTTCAAAAGTCATCTACTGTAAGATCTTGTACTTTTGAAACCTCTTACATGACTTCACTAGCAGCCAGGACTGTGAGGGAAAAAAACACAAATACAAACAAGTACAGTATATACTGTGTTTGGTTACCTCTGGCAACACCATGAAAAAATTCATTCATTAAAATTTACTTTTGGAAGTATTGTAAGGTCATTTTATTTCTTTGAATGTGAGCCAGAAGAAAACCCCTTATCATTCTGATGTGCTTTCTTGCTAACCCAGGCAGACACACTTGATTGACTTGAAGTGGATGCTTGTTGGGAAATATGTGATTTTGCTTTTGCCTGAGTAGCTGTCAAGCCTGTTGATAGCAGATTCACCAAAAATGAGCTTTTCAAATTCCTAGCTACTGCTTTGGCAATCCTCTGAATGTACGTAAAAGCTCATTACAGAAGTTTGGAGAACAGAAGGTTCGGGAGAGACCTTATTGCTGTCTGTAACTACCTGGAGGGTGGTTGTAGTGAGCTGGGGGTCGGCCTCTTCTCTCATGTAACTAGTGATAGAAATAGAGGGAACGGCCTTAATTGCGCAAGGGGAGATTCAGGCTGGACATTAGGAAATACTACTACTCTGAAAGAGTGGTCAGGCACTGGAATGGGCTGCCCAGGGAGGGCTGGAGTCACCGACCCTGGGGGTGTTCAAGGAACGTTTGGATGTTGTGTTTAGTGAGAACTATTGGTGACGGGTGGATGGCTGGACTGGATGATCTTGTAGGTCTTTTCCAACCTTGGTGATTCTGTGATTCTATGATTGTGATAAGTGGAAATTACTTGGCTACGTTGGTGCTGCTTACAATGTTAAAATGTAAATTCAAGTTATCTGAATCATGATAGCCACTGAGCCTGCAGGGGAGCCTAAATGTAACACTTGCAGCTCAATGGCATGAGCAATTTTTCTCTGTGTGTAAGTAAATAATGTGACTATGATAAGGTCTCACAATGCTTTATTGCTCTTTTCTGATCAGTTTTGTGCCATTAATGTTTTGGTCCTTGCTCGTGTGCTAGAAAACCCATTCTTATAAGAACTTATTGTTCAGTTTCCTGAATGCATGTTTTCAGATCAATATTATGGGAGCAGTTCCTGCACTTAGGGAGAAAAACAGATGAGTGTAATATTTGCAGTCCAGTGTTCTGCACAGATCAGACAAGTTTTAATAGCATTTATGACAGAATTATGTAGGAAAAGACACAGAGGACCATAGAACCATTTGGGTGGGAAGGGACCCTTAAAGGTCATCTAGTCCAACTCCCCTGCAATGAATAGGGACACCTACACCTCCATCAGGTTGCTCAGAGCCCCATCTAGCTTGACCTGGAGTATCTCCAGGGATGACTCACACCTTCATTCAAAGACCAGAACAGCTCCTAACTCCTCTGTGAACTGCCACTGTTTTTGAAGCAAAAATGCTATTGACTTCAAAACATTCAGCCTACCCCAAACTTTCATTTCCTCCATGCCAGCAAAAATCTTTGCTCTGCACGGTAGGGAGAAGTGAACATACACTAATCCTTGTCTGAGATGGAGCATTCATGCATTTTCTTTTAGGGGTAATTAGGATTGTTGTCTGATCATCAGTATTTTTATTATCACTTGGCAAATTGCAACTGTTTTGAAATGCTCCAACTTATTTATTCTTTTTCCTTAAATGGAGAGCTCAGGAAGAGTCGTGCATGAAGCCAGAGTATCAGAAAGCACTGGGAATGCAAAAGACCTCACCGCAGCAAAAGGACTCGCTTTTTCTACAGCTTTCCTCAGCACTCCCTGCACGCATTCCCTGGCACAAGTGCTCTCTCCTGATGTTTCCAGTCCCCAGGTGCCTCAAGTGGCAGATGGGGGTGTTCTGGGAGCAGCGCGAGGTGATGGGTGCAGAGCACTGACTGCTTGGGCTGATAAAAGCGGGTAGAACAGATACTGCAGAAAAGTGTGGAGGTTTACTGGGCAAGATGGGAAATGAGGCCAAGAAAAATGAAAATGGAAAGCAAATGGGAACAATATATAGGAGAGAAGATAAAGGCATTAAATCAATAATAAGATTTTATCTTTTCCATCCTCCAACATTTGGTTATCAGACACCACTGCAAACTAAAATTAATCACCTGAGTTAAAGCACTGCATAGCCAAGAAATCCACCGACATGGTAGCATTCCTAACAAGATTCTTACAGAGTCATTACCTTGTGATTTTCTACTTTACTAGTTTGATACCACAGGCTGTGGTGCACCCCCTGAAACCCCTAGAACCACTCAGCAGTACAAATGTTGCTAGAAACTTCCTTAATGGTGACACTCTGCAAAATGTCCAGACTTTAGATGGAGGTGGGCAAGCAAATTTCTGGGAAAGTATGTCAAAGGGGTTCTGGAGTAGTGAACTGCTGAAGGATTGAAATCATGGCCTGTAAAGCATGTGCCCTATGTGTTGCCTCATTGTGGCAAAAAGGTAATGCCTTCTTTGGAAATTATTAGGAAGGCATGCCTTCCCAGTAAATGATCCTTACAAGTTGCTTTTGAACAGTAATACATTTAGCATAAGAATTTAGACTCTGGAGTAACTGAACTTTATGAGGTTGGCTTCGTTTCACTGTGGAACTCTTAGCTTAGAGCATTTCAGAGTTCTGGCTTTGTAAACACATCTGTGAACAAACTTGCCAAAAATAGAAGTGAGATGCCACTCCATGTTTTCTTAAATTATTTTCTATCACTAAGTGTTTCAAGAATCTTTCTGCCATAGCAACGAAAGGAAAAGGCTTGCTTATTAGATTTTATATGTCACAGAGGGGAAATAAAACCAAACAAATATTATGCTGCACATCAAACCATGCACATACCCAGCATATTAAATAGGAAAAAAATCTAATAAAGCTGGATTCTCTCTCATGAAACAGAGAAGCAAAATTGTTAGAGATACTGGCCAGATATTCAGATTCAGCCATCCAAGGCTATCCCTGGGAGGCCTATGCATTCAAGCAGGACAGTTATTCAGAATAGGAGTTTATAAGATAAATGTTGTACTCATGACAGAAATAGGTGTTGTATGAAAGTCTGAAAGAGACTTTTCCATTGTCATTAGGTGTTAGAACACATCCTTAGTGTTCTAAGAGTTTCTTCAGCAAATAAGTTCTTCCAGTGGCTTTGATGCCATTCTACCTAGCAATTACAGTCTCACTGTACAAATAGTGCTCTAAATGCAATATCATTACATTCTACACTTTATAACTGTGGATGGACTCCCTGGGTTCTATTAGTCAGGCTTTTTGAGAAGGTTGCTCAAGAACTGCAAGACAAGAATGTATTTCCAAAGATATTCTAAAAATCACTTGGTAAATTTATTTAAAGGCAATGAAATAAAAGGTTTAAAAGATTTTAATGTCAGTTTATAGTTTGTGATGTGCCTCAAACCTGCAAGATTTTTAGATTCAGTCTTAACACTGTAACTGTTAAAATTAATTTTCACTAATTGCTAGGTTTTCTAGCTGGTACAGCAGTCTTCCCACTGACATCACTGCAATCTTCGCCCTGCTGCTCTTCATCTAACAACTATGTTTAGTTAGAAAGAACTGGTTCCAGTTTTATGAGGAACCCTATATTATCATCAGTAGGAAGCAGGAGCTTACACAGAAAGGTTTATAAGAAGAAGGAGGAACCTTTTCCCATTTTCCCACAGGTCACAGATTTTCTTTTATTAAAACTAGAGATAATAATACTTATCATCTACCTTTCAGGTGAAGTAATAAGTAGTAGCTTACTGCTGAAATAAAGAATGTCCTCAAAAACTGTATGTTATTAGCATTCAGGTGAAGGAAAAAAATCTCTTCAGAGTGAGACATTAAGGGGTATAGAAACTTCATGGAAAGAAAACACCAGCCTGTATAATCAGAGAATGAAGTAGGGGACCTTACATGCTGAGAACTCAGAGCTCCCACTGAAATCACTATGAGCCTTAGATGTTTAATATATTTTAAAATACAGCTCAATAGTCATGTATTTATAAGAAACAGCAGCAATAGCATGTGGGAGGCAAAGAGCAACTTCTCCATTAGTAAAGAAAGATGTCTTTGTTACTCAAACTGTAAAAAAGCAGAATTAAACCTTCATTCAACTGAAATATAACACACTGACATCTTGCTATCTCTCTCAACAACTTAGGGGAGGAGGTGGTATGCTTTATTTCAACTTTTAGAAATGTGTTAGGCAGCTTTTTGCTAAGACGAATGTTCAGTACTTGCAGAATATAGCACGTTTCTAGATGCTTGAAAAGTTTGAAATTTCTGGTGGACATGGTAGTTTTCTGTGCCACCTAGGTTCACACTAAGCACATAATTATTTTTCTGTGTCCTGTGGTAGTCCACTGTACATTTAAATGCAAATAACACATTGATGTCTGAATCCACAACTTGTTCGTGTTAACCTATTAACATATGCCAGCTAAAATTAAGAGTTCAGTGCCTCCTTACTACTGATACCAGTGGGGGGAAACAGGGCACTGGTGATACAGACATGGTCTGTTACCTGCATGAGAAAATTAAACACAAAGTTCTAGACACCACAAGAATTTTTTAGGCTGATGGGTGATGAACATGTGGTCATGTAGCTACTATGATGCTTCTGTTCTTATGTGTTCTCAGGTTTTTCCAAAAACTTGTGCAAATGTTCAAGGATCAACTGAATCAGAGCCAATGCCAGAGTTTTATTACAGTATTCTGGGTTCCCAGAATAGCATTGTGAGCTGGCATGCTTGTGGGGAGTCTGTTAGGCGTGGAAGCCATTCACACAGAGCATAAAAGGTACTACCAAAGTCAAAGCACATGGTGTAGTAGTTAGTAAGAAATCTGTAAGAAAGGAGTGCAGACAGAGGAATGGAACAGACCACCTTCTCCTCTGCTCCTCAAAGCTCGTTGCCCAGAGAAGCTGTGTACCCCATCCCAGCAAATGTTCGAGGCCAGGTTGCATGGGACTCTGGGCAGCCTGATCTAGAGGGTGGCAGCCCTGCCCAGGGCAGTGAGGTTGGAATGGATAGTCTTTAAGGTCCCTGCCAACCTAAGCCACTCTATGATTTTAAGTCTGCTAAGAGGGAGGGCAGTCACAGTGTCTCTGTCACTGCTGCTTGCAAGAGAAGGAGTTAGTCACACGTTCCCCTTATTTTAATTTCCAGTAGTTAATATGAGTTATCAACTAAAGAGCCAGATATATGAAATAAAACAAGCTGACCGTGGAAGAAATTCAACCTCTTATGCTTACTAAGGATGTAGCCAACATTATTCAGTGTCAGGATATGAACGTTGTAACACATTAGGTCAGATTTCTGGCACAATTTTTATGCACGGGTGGTTTCAGACATCAAAGGGAATTGCAATAGAGTTACTTCCACAGAAAGCAGTTTCTCTCGCCAGTTCCACACTGGCCTGAGTTATTGACATGTGCTACCCAATTGTTAGCCACATATGCAGTAGACATGCCTGAGCTACCCTCAACACCTGAGGAAAAAAAGTTGCATATTCTTTCTAAAAAAAGATAAATAAAAAAGAGCTGTTTTCAGAGTAGCAGCCATGTAATGGATTTAGTTTGTCCTGAGAAAAAGGACAGCAAGATTTGACATAAGACTCTGCAGAGTACACAAAGTATTGAAGACCTGCAGGCTCGTTTTCATGTTTGTCAGCAGTTACACACCTTTCACTGACTGTGCTGAAAATGCTTTGATGAGTAGCAGTCTGACAGTGGGAGTGAAGGGTTTGCAGTGTTACATGTCTTAATTATTAATTACAAATAAAGTCTGAGCCAGCACTTTTTTTTAACTCCTCGGTAGTTATCTGTCATGATGATACATTCCCAGGCTTAGTTTGTTTAGATCTACATAGATTTTGACAAACAGTAGGTAGGTGCTGTTGCATGAGAAGGGTAGGATGCTCATGACCAGCAAGCACTTAATAAACATCAGGTGTAGTACAAACAATGTCTATAGAGCAACGTTCAGAAATCAGAAAGAGCATAAATCCCAATGTATTCGAACTTCTTCTTGGAAGACTGCAGTGGAATTATCCACATGAGCATTTAACTGAGAACCAAATAAGTGTAGCAGTCATGCTCCAGGGAGCATAAAGAATCAGTAATATCCCCATCAGTTTCAGCATGCCAGTCTGTCAATTGCCAGTATGGCAATTTTTAAACTCTAATATATTTTCCAAGAGGGCAAGCCTCAAAGGGAGTTAAATTGTGTCACTTTGGAATGACATAGAGAAAGACTTGGTCTTAATTTTTGTTTTTGTTTATTAGCATACAAAGAACATTTCTCAAGTTACTTACTGAACTCTGATGAACGCTAAAAAAAATGTTACAGATCTCAGTCCAAGCCATACTTGCCTTAATGATTTCTGTAACCACACTGAATTAAAAAAGACGAGAGTTTCCTTGCTTACTATTTACATTTGGTTCAGACAAACCTCCTAGAGAAATCTTCAGAAAACTTATCAGTCTGATAACATGCCTATCTTTCAACATGTTGGCAGAAAACAACTAGAAAAAAGAGGGATTATTCTGATTCTTTCTTGAGGAAAAAGATAGCAAGGCAAAAAAATGAAATAAAAAAGCCTCTCATTCCCTCCTAGCCAACTTTTTTTGCTGGGGCCAAGGGAGTAAATAGAATGATACAAAGAAGACACATTTCCATGGACTGAGCAGTTTAAATGTGCAGAAAGTGTGCAGGTTGGTTGTTAGCTTACCAGTGTCTATCTATGAAGTGATGGAGTCAGTATCCCCCTGCTACTGCCAGGAAGTGGGGCTGATGATGGCTTTTGCCCAGGTCTGTGATTTCTCTAGATATCTCATTTGATCAGTTTCCTGTAGGAATTATCTCTCTGTCTAGCTCGTATTCTGAGCCTTTCTCACACTGATGGGCATAGTCACTACATGCATGCTGTGAGGTCTATTTTACTCTCAGTTTATTCACTACACAGATTATGCGATACTGCCGCAGCTCCCTCATGTTTTTGGCACTTGCCTGGGCTGATGCAGTGAATTCAGCTGCATTATAAGGGTGAAATCACACTTCATCAATACCCACTTTAAGGTTTTCTCATTTTACCGACCATATGCAAAACCAGTGTGGTCCAACTGCCAGCATGCAAGTCAGATATGGGTAGCTGGATGCTCCCCCTGCTTCACTGTTGTTTCCTCAGAGCAAGCAGAGGAGGAATTTTTGGCTCCCTGACACCAACAACTGGCTGCTTCTTGCTGAGCTTGCAAGCAGGCTGGTGTGTAGTTAACCAGCTGTAGTTAACCAGCCACTTGTGCTGTGTGAGTAAAGAAAGCTCCAAATTCATCTCCTGATGCATGTCTGCATGTGTACACTCTTCTGGTTTCAGATCCAGGAGCTATCAAAGCTGCACCAGAAGACCTAAGGAAAGGATGTACCCTACTGCCAGAGGCACAGTTCTCAGTTCAGAGCTCTTCAGCCCAGAACATTTTCATTACTTCAGGCATTGATTTCAGGACATTTTCTTTTTCTGAAACAGAAATACTCTTCAGTCACTGATACAGAGGCACATAATCCCCTAAAACTGGACAAATCTCAAATGATAATTGCTGCTATACTGGCAATTCTCTGACAAAGCATCATTTAACAACCTTTCGATTTCAATCAATCAGTCAATCGGTCAGTTATTTTCTGTCAACTGTATTGTCAACGGTTATGAACTGTACCTATATCACAGCAGATTTAAATTCTTAAATTCTACTGATCATGCCCCAAGATTTACTTAATGCCTAAAGATTCAGTTATTTTAATCCTTAGATTACAAAAATCTACCCTTTATTCAGTCCTAAGGTGTTCCGTTTTTTTCTTGCCCAGCCATTGTTATTTTTTAAATTTCATTTTCACTCAGTCTATATCACAATTTGGTTGTTGGTAGGTTCCTAATTTCCCAGTTTTAATACATTATTTGTGGATCTCTTTGTTCACATTTCCTAATAAATAAATAAATATATAATTCAGTGAATGTGATTTTCCTCAGTAAAGGCACTTCTAATTTTCTCTCCTCTGGGATAATTTGCTCTTCAGTCCAATTGATATTTCTTTTCCCTTTCATAATACCCTTCCTAGAGATCCTTCCTGCTATATTACAAGCTACCTTTCGAAGTCCATGGCTCATAACAGATTTAAATGTGACCATTTTCAGTAACTGAGCTTCCACCTTTACTTATTCCACTTTTCCCATCTTACTATCTTCCCATCTTACTCTATTCCACTTTTCCCATCTCACTTATTATTCTTACTTATATTACTTATATTATATATTACTTATATTCCTACTTATTCCAATTGTCTTCAAGGACCTCTCATCTTCAAGGATGTGCTTATTTGTCAGCCTACCTGTGACCTATTCCATTGGCTTCCCTGAATGCATTTCTTTCCCTGGTTTGGACTAAGTCCAGTGAATCCGTTGTGGGGTTCCCACACTTCCCAGTGGATGAACTGGACACCATTTCTGCCTGCCCTATCCCTTCCAAGACAGAAAACCAGAGGTATTTCTTCTCCTTGCTTACAACTCTTTATTACTGCTGTTTTTCTCTTTTTCTCTTCACCTTCACCACAGACAGTCAGTCAAGTCTGCCTAGTCTTTCTCCTTCATCTTCAGCATATGGAAAGTTCATAAATTCAAGACATACATTCTGTCCATACAGTAGAACACTTACTACTTTTTTATCCTTTTTCTTCCCCATCCTGTTATATCCTTCCATGCCAGTATTCTACCTTGTGGCTGGTGCTGGACTTTGTCAGAGACAGCAGAGCAGACTAGATCAATCATGTCTGATTCCTGCTTGAGGTAACTGCATCTTCCTTTTGAACATTTTTTTTTAAACATATGGGAGAATTTATGGAGCCTTTTTATTTTTTTTATTTTTTTTTTCCCCCCCAGTAGAGACGCAACTATATAACAACTTCCAATAGAGATGCACCTATATAACGACTTTGGTTTTACTGAAAATAGATTTGCTATTCATGGCTATAGACAGCTTAGAAGCAGCTCCAGAACAAAAGAAGTTTGCAGAAAAGTTGAAAACTAAAGGCACAGATAATGTATTTGTGTTTGGGCCCAATCCTAGAGAAAACTCCCATTAAACACACCTGCACAAGGAATGGAAGATTTTCCCCAATCAAGTTTTATAGGAAATCTAACCCCACCCAGAAAAAGAAAGTGTTTCCAGTCTTTGTTTCATATAATTATTTCTATCTGTCTTCTAGAACATGTGTGTTTCTTATGACTACAGTATATTCGGTTGTAGTTTAAACAGTGATAAGTATATTTATAGATCTGTGTAAAACAAAATATTACTAGCATGTCAGCATTTGGTTGATCTTCACATTCTTGGCTTCAGAATGGTTTAAAATAAAACATACACACAAAGCAGGGTTGTTTTTTGGCTCCAGTTTCCTCATTTTTGCCCACAACAGACCTGGCAGATGTGGGATAGCTGGAATGTGCATATCTAACAATTCTCTTCTGTGCCATCATTTGAAGCTGTAGGAGTGCAGTTATTTGGCCGTAGCACGAACAGAGTGATGAATGTGATGAAATACAGATTTCATTTATGACCAGGGGATAAACGCTATTCAGGTCACAGAAACAGATTAGCGCATGGGGACAAAAAGTTCATGAAGAATTCTTTTTTGGAGGTGGAGGGAAGAGTACTAAAGAGCTGCAGTGATTAAACTGAAATGACTTGGTAGTTACTGGGAGTATATAAAAACAAATACAAAACAGGAACCATGAAAGGATGCAGGCTTCTTAATTGCTGTGGCCTTGGGATGGCCTTGCTAGAGAATCACAATCTGATTAATCATGATAACACAGAAACTGGATTGCTTCACAGAGGATTTTACATTCGGAATTTTGTGGAAAAGTTTAAAACTGTTTCAGGGGCCTCATACCCAAGACAAACCCAAAACAAATGAAAGGAAATCAGAGAGCTGTAAAAATGAATTATGAACCAAGACCTTCCTAGATGACTATTAAGCCTTGATCAGTTTATAACAGATCAAAGAAAGTTCTTCCCATCATAGGCAAGACTGTTACAGCAGAAACTGTGCTCTCACCAGAGCCAAACCCTTACCCTGAGTTCAGATGTAGATGCAAGCTTGATAAATGAATCTATTTTTAAAGTTGACCGCTCACAAATCTAAATGTGAGCAAAGGTGTTTTCAAGATGGATTCGTAGCATATAATGCTCTGCATCTGTATGTTGGATCAACTTAAAAATATATGTTTAAAAAAAAAAATCACCAAACAAACAAAAAACCCAACAAACCAAATAAACACCAACCCCAAAAGTAGAAAAACACTTATTACCATTTCAGAAATAGCAGAAATCTGCATTTTTCTTGAAAATGAGTTCAGGAGGAGTTTTTCTTGGGTTAGAACTTCAGTAATAAACGGAGAGGTATCTCATGGATCAGATAGAAACACCACAGAGATCTTTATTTAAAAATAAACCCACTTTCCAGAACATCTATCAGCTTCTTCTGCAGTCTGAATATTCCTTCCAGGAGGCCCTATCTATACAGCATTTTCCACTGAGCAGTGCTCAGGGACTGGCAAGGCAGAGAAACTACAACTTTCCACGTAAGAAGCAGGGAAATGGGAAATGCTTTCTGAAAAGCCTCCAGTGTGTCCCACATAGATCCAAAAAGGGAGCGTCTTACTGGAAAAGCCTTCATGGGAGAGGGCAACCTGATTGTGTGAGGTCCTTCTCACAGATGTCCAGGTGGGAAAAAGACTTGGCACCGAATATCGGAATGATATGACCCAACAAAAGACAGGAGATAGAGATTTTCCTGCCACGCTGGAAAGTTCAAATACTGTTTTGCCTCTCATAAAAAATGCCCTGGATCTGGGAGGGGAAGACAGCAAGCCTTTGCTCCCTGTATGAATGTGGATGTGGGTGTGGAGAGGAGGGCAAAGGGCAGAGTATTTCTGTTTCAGAAAATGTCCTGAAATCTATGCCTGAAGTGATGAAAATGTGCTGGGCTGAAGAGAAATGAAGGACTTTCAGCCTGTTCTGAACTTTCCTGCAGCTTTGAGCTCTCCCGAGGAGTTGTTTATCTCTGTCACAGCCACAGCATGGTGACAGCTTCACTAACAGCCTGAGTTCCACTGGTGCCATCTCCTGAGGCATCTCTGGTATCACAAAAACATCAGCCACCATCCTGAGAGCTCTGCCCTTTATGAAGGGATATTCACCAAGGATGAGTCCCATTGGTACTGTGAATTCATTTCCACATCTCCAGAGAGCATCTGGGTGTGCAGAAATACTTTACAGTTGCATAAAGAAAGTTTTTCAAAGCATCAAGCATGGTATCTTGCTGTTTCAATATAACATGAAGTGCAGGAAGGACATGACTCTGGGCTAAAGGAACCCTATTTTCTCCTAATTACTCCACTGACTTTGGTGGAGTTAGTCCAGGTTTTTACTGAGCAACATTCAGCATCTGGCAGAGCTTGCAGAACTTGTCTAATCAGATCCTCTCTGATTTGCTGTTTTCAGCAGCTGAGACATTAAACCATTTCACCGCAGTCACCAGCTCCAGGATTCATAAGCAGAGAGTGAAGACATGACTTGTTCTGTAATGTCATGCATTCCCACGGGGACGTGTATGTCTTTCCATGCTTTTTTCCTCCTCGATTGCCTAAGCTATTCCTTGACCTGTGCTCTACAGTCAATTAGTTCGACATGCATTTGTTACACTACTTCTGAGTCTAAGATTTTTTAATCATCTAATGATGATGGCTGTCCTCCTCCAAGAACACTTAAATACAATCTGATTCAATTGGTCGGCTTCATTGGAGTGCTGAGCCAGCAAGTTGTTTGAGTGCCAAGAGTCAATGAAGCCAAAAATAGGGGTTGAAAGTTGCTTTTAGCTGGCACATACCTCTGGCAGGCTTTGTAGAATATCCTGATTAAAGCACTTGTTAAGCCTTGACTGAATTCTTTTTCCTCTTATAAATACAGTTTTGTCAGATTTCATTTTGTACTTTCCCCGTGCATTTGTGAAAAGGCCTGTGATCAGGATGATGGAGTAACAACCTGAAGTAAAAAGCAGGATTGCTGTCACACCAGAAGGATTTGTGTCACTCTAGATTAGTAAATGATCTGATGACGGGTGCTACCTTCTGCATCATCCCAGAAACATTTGCAAGTTACACCTCCACCACCACACTACAACGTAGGGTGAAGCAATCTTGGAAACTGTTGCACTTAGTCCAAAAATCCACCAGAGGGTGCAAAGAAATAAATCACCGTCAGAGAGAAATTTCACAGCAGTGATCCTTTCTGCTTGAGCCACTGCTGAGCAAAGCTTCAACTGAATCCGAGTGGAGATAGAAATGAAAGTTGCTGAAAATAAACAGATATGATTTTGTAGGCTTTTAAAGCAATGCAGGCAGACTAGTGGCTGTTTAGCATTGCTTTCATGTGCTGCGATGCTAAATTCAGATACAATAAAGCAGGCAGAAAGAGCAACTGGACCTTTTTTTTTTTCAGATTGTAATGGACCTCTGTGTATGTTAAAATGTGAAAGGCAGGGAAAGACATGCAGAATCCAGTCATACTCGCTTATATTTCAGAGTTCAAGGAAATCCAGGATTAACTGATGGGTGAAGTTTCTGCCCCCACGTGGTGAAAATCTTGCTAGTTCTTCAGTTCTGGTGTAGTTGCTGCTTGCATTAGGCCTGGAAGAAACCTGACAGCGTTTCTAATGTGTGCTTGGCCCAGATTCAACGGTGTGAAGTTCAGATCATTAGATGTGAATCAAATGCATCATCCAGGCACTTGGCATTTGGCTTTCAGGTGTTATTTAGAATCATAACTGATCCAGAATGGTACAGCGTGTGCCATCTTGTCACAGAAGGAGGTATTCTAATGGTACATGCCTCAGAACAATAACATTGCTAAAAGCATCATTCATTCTCTTCAGAACAAGTCTCACACTTTGGATTATTTGCCTTGTTTGTTTCACATTTGAATTTCTCACTTTATGACAATTGACGACTGTGGCTCATTGCACCTCTTATGCTTAATAATGTTTTCCTTGCTTACGGGGTGCAGAAGTACATCATGAATGTTACTGCAGGAGAGGGTAGTAACAGGAATCTACTTACTACCTGTCATTACATTTCATCATGTCAAATAATGATTTCAGTTCTCAAAATTTTTGGAATTTGTTAAGATCCTGCTGCATAACTCTTCATATATGCACATAAAGAAGAGGAACTCCTCTACAGGTTATGGTCATTTCATGCAATATGCATAATATTGGGTCTGTTGTGGACACTCTCTTACACTGGATTACAGTATAGTTATTACTAATACTGCTGCCATTGCATTTGCTCTAATAACATTATGTTTGTGTACACAGGATATCACAAGATATCCTGCCATTCCACTAAGATAAATACATCCGGAATGGGACAGTAACACAGCTAAACTGTGGTGAGGATTAGACTAGCTATGGAAAGCATCTGTTATTATAATATAGGTTTTTATGGGCCAACATCCAGCTCACATGAACAACCTTCACTCTGGCACAAGAGAGCAGCCTAGGTAGCATGTGTCTACCAAACATGAGGCACCAAGTTACACTGCACCATTTCTTTTACTGGTGGACAAAGACAGGACTTGCAGGAATTCAGACTGCTTAAGCCAGACTCTTGCACAGGTCAGCTCCATATAGCATCTCAAACTCTTCCTGATTGCAGGAGGATTATCTGAATACCTCCCACAATGCACATTTTCTACTACTTTCTTGAACTTTTCAATTTTTAGCAGGGTGTAGTAAAATAGAAGACAAGCCTATATGTATTTTTTAAACTTTTCTTTTGGGAACAATCTTCTTTAATAGCTGCTGTAGAAAAGAAATGTTGAATTGCAACTAATTAGGATTCTTTATTCCTAAAAAGTTAGAGAGCAAGTAACCATCTATCAATGCACTTCTTCTTAGAGGCTCATCCTGTAAACACTGGATAAAAATAATTTCTTTTCCATCTTTCCTTAGATAGTTTATTCAAACACAAATTTGCCCATCTCCTTTGAAAGACTCACAGGAGAATCAGAAACCATCACAGCACAGCCTGGACTTCTCCAGGAGCAGTTGCATTTTACTGTTGATTCACAGCCTCACAAGAGGAAAATTCATTTTCTGTGACCATTAACTGCAGAAGCAATCTTAAGAACTACACTCGTAAGCTGAGAAGTCTCAGCAGTACCTGAAAATTTATCTAACTAGTGACATTTAAAGGAGTCAATTCAAATGCCATCTTTTCTATAGAAAATAATAGATACATTTATAGTATAATCACCAGTATAATTAACAGAATAAGAAAATAAGATAGATATTTATGCAAAATCCAATGAAAAAAGAAGAATAAATCTGCAGAATAATTTTTTCCCCCCTCAAAGTAGTCTCTCTAGCCTTAGCCTTCAGAAAGTTTCTTTCCACTTAGATCTTTGAGTAGGCACAGCCCTTTGTAAAAACCTCCAGCTAGCCTAGATGTAAAACTCTCTTTGATTTTTTTCCCTTTTCTTCAGGAAAGAATTAATTATTTCATGGTGCTGTTGAAGAGGAAAGAACTTGATTTGATGTCAGGAAGAAATAATGGAATCTTTAGTGATAAAAACTTCAGTTCTCTCAATACATTTAAGAACTACATTTCACTGCAGCAGGGAAAAGATAAGTAAGCACTTTGCATCAAAAATATATGAATGTTTTTGAACCTGATTATGAAAACTGGATCAGCAGTCATTTCATACTCTTATTTGTGAACTCATGTCTAATAATAAGTGATGTCATTTTTGGCCTAACTGAATGATGTTAAATACAAGTAGGTAGCATTCTATTAAACACAATTCAAACAAGTAATGGGAAAGATGACAAAACTGGCACAGGCTACCCAGACAGACTGTGACATTTCTTCCTTGGAGATCTTTAGAGCTGCCTGGAAACAGGCCTGGGTGCTCTGCTCCGAGTGCCCAGTAGTACTCCGAGTAGAGTTTGGACCAGATGGACCCAGAGATTCTTTCCCACCCCAGCTATTCCGTAGTTTTGTGATCCTGTGAAGACATAATCTTGTGAACCATACATCTTCCCTGAAGTAACAAGTGCTTTATCATAACTATCTGTTTTCTCACTTTTCCAGAAGTCAAATTTCCAGAGTCAGTCTCGGATAAAGACTGGTTTCATGACAAATGAAGCCACTGCAGCAATATAGCCACAATGGAGTTTAGAATTGGATTAAACAAAGCAAGTTCCCAAACTGCTTGAGGAGTGAGTACCTTATGCTGTCCCTGAACGTGAACAAGAGCAGAAAAGGTTTTTTTTGCCAGGTGGCTCTGAAGTGTGACATGCAAGTATACCCACCTGGTGGGGGACACAAAAATCCCAGCTGTCAGAAGCATCACTTGGAGCATCAGGACAGCTGGGTATACTGGATGTATATCAGGTTCATTACATAAAATGAGTGACAAATTATTAATGACTCTGACGTCAACACCATCCTTTATTTTCTACCATCAGAATGCAAACGGTCCCCTGTAAGAAAAGGGCAAAGCAACCTACATTAACATAAGGTAAGCAACCCCTCAGGGACCAGCCCTCAGGCTGAAGTTCATGCCTCCTAATGTTCAAGGTCTCTGATGGTCTGATAATAGAGGAACTTTTGTGTTTACCACTTCTTCTGAATTGGTTAACAAGCAGTAAAAATACACTCTGGGAAGTTTTTATCTACCAAATTTATGCACATGAACTGCACTTGAAGACTGCAAGACAGGTTTCCCAGCTAGAACATGGCCTTGCAGAGTGCTGCAGCACCATGTTGATACATATTTCTTGAGGATACAGCCTGTTCACCAGGAATATTTTGAAGAAGGCAGTCTTCCTTCACTGAGCTTTTCAGTTTAAGTTATTGAAGAATTCTTTGACTGAATGATGTAAGATATCTTAGAAAAACATTATGTAACTTCATTAAAAGTCTTCTGAAGCTCCACCCAGATGCACAAATCCTCAGAAGGTCTGGGGAAATACTGTCAGCATCCAACAAAACCACAAAGGCTGTACCTAAAGAAAAATAACCTGATGAAAACAAAGAAATAATTGACTTCAACAGTTTGCAGAGAAGTATTCAAAATAGCAGATGCCTCTGGTACTGGCTTGGGCCTGCCAGCTCCTGTTGGTGAATATAGCAGAACTGACATAAAGACATCAGAATTGGGTTCTTACATTTTCAGCTTTTAAATAAACTATTCCCTTTCTCCATACACATCCAAACACTTCAGATGGTATAACAATTTATTGAAGCTGTAAGCACCAGTGTTTACCTGGAATAACTCCTGACAGGTTCGCATTGAAAAAGTAGTATGCTATCAAAAGAACTTCCCTGACCCCTCAGTCATTATTTCTTGACTACACAACTGCTGCTCTCTATAAATAGTTCAGCTTTTTAGTATGATTAATAAAAATATGCTGTGCTTCCAGATGGCATGGGGGATGTTTAACACATGGTATTAAAGAGTTAAAGTATGTAGAATCTGGCTGAAGCACAATGGTCTTGTGAAGGTCCAGTCTGTCCAACCCTCAGCACAAGATAAATAGAGCTTCAGGAGAGAGCTACACTCACACAAGGGTGACATTGTTAACAGGATTAAGAAAAAGTGGTGCCATTGATAAGACACCCCCTCTGATCCCTCAAGTGCATTACTTGCAGCTGAGGTTTCTGAGCTATGCCTTCTCACCTGGTGCTTAGCCATTGGTTCAGACTCCAACCTGGCAATTCTGCTGTATGCCGTTCATGTGTTCATAGGGAGCTAATCCAGCTTTGTGCATACATCTCTCTTGGTCAAACTCCTTTTGTTCCAGTTCTTTCAGGCCTTTTGCCAATGGAAATGTAACAGTTAAAACTGATTTTATATTTGCTAAGCAGCAACCACAATTTCATCAAAACATGACATGCAAAATTTGGCATATTCTTCCCTGCTGCCTCCCAAAAAACCCAGCATGGTCTGGGGAAAGCGTGGTAAAACAGATGGTTTGTTTCTATAAATGTGCTAATATCTACCTGTAGCTACTGTTGCCTATGGAGTTTTTTGCAACTAAGCATGAGTTCTCTTTCCCTGGACTCTCATAGGGCATAAATCTCATGCTACGATATTGTGGTACTGAACCCCAGCTAACAGAGGGTATTTTAGTACTAGCTTAGGAATGTGTTTAGCACAGCAACATGGTTCCCAGTCAGTAGGCAGTGTAAGCTCGTGACTGCCCTCAAATGATTGTGCAGACATTCCCTATTGCAGTTCTGTAAGACTGAGAAAAGAAGTCGAATTATAGCCGTAAAAGACATAAACACACAGTCTCTGAGATCTTAGTGGCTAATTCCATCTTTCCTGGTATCTCTGGCTCTCCACCCAATTCTTTTTAAGGGTGACACTTGTTTAAAAAGCATGCAAAACACAGATCTTTCAGTTCATATGACTTTGTCAAATTACAAGTTTCCTCTCCATCCATCCAAATACATATTTGTTTCAGTGCATACAAAAATTTTTATTTGATCATTAGTAACAAAATACCCAAACACCTTTCAATACCTTCTGTATCTTACAGATTTTTCTCTTCCTTCTCAATTCAAACTACTTTGTCTCAGCCATCTCTCAGTAATTCTATCAATGCTGCTAGTTATCTACTCTTTCTAAACATTAAGCTTTGTATTTCAGGATAATTCAAGCATCTTGATACTGGATAACAGCTAACCCTTTGTATTTGCTGACCCATACTCCACCCGAAAACAACTGTGTGATCTTTTTCAGGAAAACATTTTGGCACTGTATGTTGGATTGCAGTATTTTTATTAGCACTGAATGAATCCCTCAACACAATTCAACCAAAAAATGAGAAAGAGGTCTTTAAACAAATCTGTGCAATTACTCATCTTAATAAAAAATATTTATTTCATGACTATCTGAACAAATGAATATAATTTCCCATGGATTTGCATGCTACATTCCTTCTTGTACTCAGACTCCATTCCTTGCTACAATATAATCAGTTCTTTCTCTATCTGCTTTATGTTCAACTGAACAAGAGAAGCAGGTTGGATTGATAAGGCTGCATCACAGAGCAGAAACACAGCTCTGTTAAAACTGCTTTTCCTACACAGAGGAATCACTTTGGTCTTTCTGTAACTACCTGAAGGGAGGTTGTAGTGAGCTGGAGGTTGGCCTCTTCTCTCGTGTAAATGGTGGGAATGGCCTCTAGAGGGAGAAGGGAACTAGAGGGAATGGCCTCAAGTTGTGCCAGGACAGATTTAGGCTGGACATTAGGAAATACTACTTCTCTGAAAGAGTGGTCAGGCACTGGAATGGGCTGCCCAGGGAGAGGCTGGAGTCACCGACCCTGGAAGTGTTCAAGGAACATCTGGATGTTGTGTTGTGTCTCATGGTTTAGTGAGAACTATTGGTGATGGGTGGATGGTTGGTCCAGATGATCTTGGAGGTCTCTTCCAACCCCGGTAATTCTGTGATTCTATGATTCTAGACACTTTCCAATTTTTGTAAAGCCTATAGAAAATAATGTGTTCAAGATTTCTCTCTGTGTCAAGCACATCTCTTTTCTCTGTTCTTTGTTTTCCAACAGATGTAAAATCTTTGTTAACCTTTGTTAAATGAGTTAAAAAAATAAATGAGACATGGAGGGTATGCAAATTTTGATTCCTTGCTAATCCGAGTGGCACACTTACTTGTTCAGCAAACTGCATGAATGTTTCTCCTAAATTCTTGTGCTACATTTTTTAACTACCTTACCAATATATGCCTTGGAGTTGTCAAAAACATTCTCTTCAGTTATTTGTACTAACTGTATAACTCTGGGCAAATACGTTGCAGCAGTTAATACCTCCATCTGAAATGATTGGGAGACTTTGGGAGACTTTTGCCAAATCAAAAAGAAAAAAAAAAAAAGAAAGAAAAAGAGTTAAAACTAAACACAATGCAAAACATAATTTATGAAAAAAAAATTATTTGGCCATAGTCTTGTAATTGTGTCAGCTTCAGCCTGGGCAAAGATCGACCCAAAAAAGTTAGCACAGAACAGCAGCTGAAAAACTCAGTGATCCCTTGACACTTTCAATCATTTAACTAAGAAGTTTCTTCTGATATTTTTCAACTTGGCAAATTAATTTTTCCAGATGTTAGGGCAAGCTTTCTGCTACTGGCAGAGAAATACAGAAAAGGATATATTTTGAGGAGAAACAACATATCTGCCCTTTATGTCGCAGGAAGCAATAGAGCTAATGGAACCTGGTGAGAAGAAAGTGGGCCACTGCTATGTCCACAAGTCTGGACTGAACACATCTTTCTAAAGGTCTATTGTGCTGCTAGAATCATATACGTGGGAATGTTTTGCCCATTCTAATCCTTGCAGGAACCAATCACTGCTTCTGGATGGTATTTACCTCTGGGCTAAGAGCATTCATGTACATAAGATTGGTCCAGGACACACACACACACACACACACACACACACACACACATATTCTGGAATAAAGTTGAAGGAAAGTTGTTAATTGCTGTCCTGCAGACAAAAGGCAACATTATTGGCATAGGAAAACATACTGCAAAAGGTGGTCTGACATGTTATTTGCAGCTTCTTTGAATGCCATTTCTTTCTTTATGATCAGGGATCATGTTGGATATTTTTCTTCATATGAAGGGCATATGTTAAATACAACATGAACTCTCAGTTCTGAATTCTTTTGTAGTAATGGAAATCTAGAGTTAACTCCACAGCTTTCTGAATCTGGTTTATAGAGCTTAGTCAAAAAAGCTTCATAGCTCTTCTCATGTATTTAAGAGGATTGTAATATAAATGAAGGAAAAAGTGGGTCACAACTTTGGCAACCCTTTTCCCTTCTCTCTATTTTTGGTCTCACAGTTAAAGCCTTCAACATTGCCTTGTATGGACAAAACAATTAATAAAAAAAACCCAAAACCTTACAATGGAGGCAACCATACAACTGAAATTGCTTTATTTTACCAGTGAGGAAAATACATAAAAATGGGCAACAGCCTGTAAAAACCCCAATATCATACCACATATGGTGTGAACTGATAAAATTAGTGTAGGTGATCTGCAGATAATGTCTGGGAAATGTTAACAATAAAACTGTATGTGCTGAAGGCCTCCAAAGTTTAAATAAATATTCCTAGTAAATATTATGAAAACCTCTCCTCCTTTCATGAGAACGTGTTCCAAAAAGGCTAAAGGAGATATGGCTTATTTACATTAATCCCATTTTGATCTTCAATAAAAATAACGTACAGGCTGTGTTGGACAGGATGGTACTGCACACCAAGCAGGACAAGGGACAAATCCCATTCATCTCAGCCTGTGGAAGCAGGAGACATCATCATCCTAGGAGAGCAAGCAAAACTTTCTCCCATGTACACTCCTGTTTTGCAGCCTCCAGAGCACATGAATATGAAGGTTCGATTCTTCTGTAGGAAGGAATCCAGTTCAATTCATTCCCTTTATAAAAACTACAAGAAATATAAAAAACAAAAGAAAAGGAAGTGTGTTTGGAATTGCTGTGTTTGCACATAAGGCTGAAAATGTTCCCAGGTCAGCAGGGAGAGGGTTCCTCTGATCATGGCTCAGCAGGACAGTGCTCTTTGCTCTGCAGATCTAACATTTGTCCTGGATTAAGCACGGTCCAGTGTGGCAACAGAAACAGAAGAGGCTTGGTGAGCTCAGACCAAGGAGCTGGGATAGTTATATGGGTCTGTGATGTTTCTTGGGCTGGTAGACCTAACAAAGCTTTAGGTGAGGATACAGACAAGAAGTTTCAGATGCTGCAAATGGGAAAAGTTTCAAGAAAGTACATGAATGAAATTTCCTACCTCATCTTCCATCTTCCCAAGAACTCTTTCCCTAACAGAAAATTTCCAGCCACCCTCTTGCATCTCCCTGTTTCTGCAGCATGTGTGGCCAGAGGAAAAGGCAAGAGGAAAGAAAAGTGATCATTCCCCCTGACAGACTGTTACACAGGGTCAAACTAGCTGGAGGAGGAGGCTTGCTGCCAGACTGGTGAGGGCTGGCCATCTAAACCATGAACATATCCCACTTTTGTAGCATTTTTACTTTGCATAAACATAAAAATAAGTATTTGCCTTTGATTAATGTGCTTTAGCTTAGTTACATAAGTGTGTCAATTATCTTTCTTGGTGCTTGTTTACTTGAAATTAAATGGCAGAGAAAATATGTGTCTCACGAGAGCCATGTAAATCGTTCCATTAATGGAACTGGATAAGCAAATTGCTCTTTGGATTTTCTTGCTATGTGACTTAGGTGGAACGCCTAAAGACAGGAAATAAAATTTTATTCTTTGCCAGGCTGTGTGTCTATCTATAAACAGGCCACACGGAGGGGGGAAATAACCATGAAGAATGTTTGAAATACCAACTTTTCTCTTCTTGCTTGTGCTCATACCTGTCTTGTGCATGATCCAATTTTTAAAACCTGAATGCTGAAGACAATATGAACTGTACAATGTCTCTTCTCATGTCATAGGATGACAAAACCACTTTATTTTTTCTTCATTATTAACCAACGAATTGCTGTTTTTTACACAGGTAAGGCAGGATTGTTTATTAACTTATTTAATCTTCATTGTTATATCTGTTATCCCCAGATCATTCAGTGTACATGGAAATTTTACTGTGAGATGAAGCATCTTTGACAAAAGATACAGTTGTGAAAAGCTGGTAGTTTCCCAACAGTCCTTTGCCTTTTTCACAGGCTGCCAACCTCAGTGATCTAGGGATAAAAAATATTAAGTTGAAATAAACTAAAAATATCAACAACTTGAGCATTACTTAAATATCTTGTTTCCCTTGACACAAAAGCAATTTCATTTATCTGCACCATTTCCTTCCATTTTTAATAGCTGTCCAAATCTTAGAGGCAGCTTTGTAAATCCCAATCTTACTTTTATCAGTTTGATAGGTCATACTGAAAATAGATAAAAGATGCTCATGTTTTTTTCTTGCTGTACTTGCAGTTCTGCCAGCCACAAGCGTAAAGAAAACAGGAATATAATACTCATATCCTTGAAATAGTGTACAAGTGATGAAGAAGAAAACAACACTTCATTTGTAAGTGATTTGGGACTTTTTGGCTCTGAGAGTGTACTCGTCTCATTCTTTTCATACCTTGTCCACAAGTTAAAAGGACAGAAGCTTTTCTTTTTATGCAATAGGACATTCTTATGAAATAGAACAGTTTTAGCTTTCAGGCAGAATCTTGAGGCTTTAAGAAAAAAACCACTAGACATAGTGAGACTTGTGATGAAATTCTGAGAGCTCGCAACACCTCAGTCAGGCTTTTTCTTCATTTCTATTGAAGCTAAAACGAAAAGTGCCAAAAAGTGCAAAAACTGATAAACCAGCAGGAAACATTCTTGCCCAGTCAGCTTTCTTTCCTGAAATAAAAGACAAATCTCTTATAAAAAATCTACACACAGTTTCAATGAAGTCAAATTGCAAGATCAGTTCTCATTGACTCCAGCATTAAAACAGCATGCTCACTTAAGGGTTTGCTCAAAGGAACAGAGAGTATTCTAGTACCAGATTTAATTTTGAATATCCTTGGACTTGATAATCCTATACCTCTTGAGAAGCATGCTGATGCAGACAAATATTTTTCTTCTTCTCATCCTTAACAAGATGAATTTCTGCTTATTTGCTTTGTTGTGGAGTATCTGAACATTCACACTGAACATTGTGCTTCTATTTATGATTAAGATAAGCTGATTTTAGAGCATTAAATTAAAACTTTGAAATTTATTCAAGAAAGTGAGTTTATTGGGCAAAGTTGGATGAAATAAGTTAAAACATTGTAGCTTAAGGCACTCATTTCAAGAGTATACAGTACTGTGTACTCTGTATCCTTTAAACAAGATGGTGATGCTAGCACCAAGTCAGATTTGACATCACAAAATACTTTCTGCAGTTAGTATCTTAGGCTAACACAAGATCCCATGACCCTCAGCAATGTCTGTGCTGTCATATGTACTTCAGTTATGTGTGCCCACCAAGTCTCTCTCATTAGCACTAGCAATCAAGCAGGCTCAGAGCTGCTGGATCTCCTTGCACAGCTACCTGGCAATCAAATCAGGTCATTAAATAAATGAACAAATAAATAAATACAGATCAACATTTATCTGACTCAGTAAGCTGACCTGTACCTCTATTTGTCCCAGATATTAGACACGGTAGCAGAAGTATACATGGAGCAATGGTGGAAAGGTAGGACTACACTTTCAGCAGAAACCTTAAAAAAGGTTAAGCTAATCCAGAAAATTACAAATGACATTACAAATGACATTACAAATTTGTCCAGGCCAGAAAGTTGTGGGTGGTTTGAATGGTTCTGCTTTTCCACTGCCTTGCTTTTTAGGCAACCCTTCCAGCCTGCAGGAACTGGTCTCAAGGAACAGAGCAGCTGAACTGACAGGTCTCATTTGGCAGTGTTTCACGTTTTCTTCCTGCAAGTGTAAATCAGTCCACCAGGTGCTAAGCAGAAAACATAAGGGCTGAATTCATTTCTTTTCCTTAGGTCTGCTTTCGACTAATGTAATAAAAATGAATGTGATCATTGTAAAGAATACTTTGGAAGTCATGACAGCATCTAGTTCAGCATTAGTTTTTTTCATGATTCTAGAGGGCAAAACTTTGAATTTTCATTTATTAAGGTGCTTATTTGTTCTCAGTGTTATCTTACTTTCACATACCTAAAATCAAATGAATTTTAATGTTATAGACAAGATTTCCATTAGGAACCAAATAAGCAATCTGAGGTAACTGCCAACACAGCATTTTGTAACTTATGGTAGCAGAGGGTTGCACACATTTAATGAAAATTTTAAGCAGTTGATTTAAAAGTTTATATATCACAAAGCAGATTCTCTATTACTCTCCTTGGTAGTAAGCAAAAATCAGTGCTTTGAAAATAAAGGAAGGATTTTTTCTATGATTAGCATGAAATTCTTCTGTGCAACAGAAAATTCATCTATTTGTGTTGCATTTGTCTTTGAGTATGGGGAAATATCTAATGAATACTGCAGTGGTGCTGCTGTAAAGGAGTGGCATGGCATCAAAGTTATCTGCGTTTACTGCACTTAAATGACATTTAAACTCAGATACACCAACAGCTGTTTAATATGAGCAACTGAATACAGTCGTTCAGTACACTTAGACACACAGTTTTCAGGAAACAGCTATCTTTTCCTCATTGATGCTGACTATATCCTTCATAAATAATTGAGTACTTAAAATACATTTTAAGACAAATCCTTTTCTAAGCTCATGTTTATGATATTTCCATATGCACTAGGCATCTGTAGTTTCCATCTTTTCTCATTGTGTAGCAGGCCCTTGTCCCACTGTTTTGCCTGTTTCTCTAATAGAGAAACAGTTCTCTTAATAGAGCACATAGTCCAAAGAAACAATATGAACAGTGTGCAGTGCAAACTTCTCAATTTACAATCTGTACATAATTGGTGCATATTGTGCAAGGCCAAGCAACATATAAAAGCTGATGCTTTGAGTTCTGGTGGCTCTAAAACAGAGAATACTGTCAAGGTCACTAAATGTTTGACAAGCTATAAAAGGAATATGGCACAGTTCCTATCACTGGAGATGCACGTCCAAGTTTGAAATTACAGGTCTTATCCAGTCTAATTATGAGTATCTCCAAAAATGATGGTGATACCACAGCCCCTCTGGGCAACCACTTCCAGTGCTTGATCACTCTCACTGTGAATAATATGCCTGTTCTCTTCCAGAGATTAAGCTCTGGAAAAGAGGTGATAACAGCAGCCATTAGAGCCTACTGGGAATTAGCAATTCAGCAGTGTCCTGCCAGACTGCTCTGGGGTGACAGTGTTTGCTTATGGTTAGACTTCAAGCTCTCCAAAATGCAGCATCTGAAGCAAGTTCTCTCATCACTTATATACCTTCATAAGTTTTCTTTTTTTAGCTTTCCCATCCACCCTTACAACTTTCCCATCCATCTTTACATGTCAACAGAGTATTCTACAGACACTCCTTAACCGTGCATGCGGGCACTTAACCAATCAGAGCTGTGTGCCATTCCTTCTTCTAGAAGTGTCATTGGTTCTCATGCTGTTTATCTTGCTCCACAGCTGCTGCTCTGAACAGTTTTTCTTGTATTCCCACAACAAACCAGCACTAATCATTACAGACATTCATTTCTGAGACTGTGTTGCATGAGTAGGGTCACAAGGCTTTGGCTGTTTGCTTGCTGGCTGGTTGGGTTTTACCACCAATAATTCCAACAAGCACACCACCTATTGTTCTTAGGGCACAACTAGAAACTGGAACTGCTTTGTTCTATGTTGTGTGTGTGCATCATGAATCCATTTGCTACTTGTTCTAGGAGCAGTTTTAATCCCATTGCTTTTAATGAGCTGTGCTGGGCAGTACTCATCTTGCTACTTTTAGATTTGGTGATATATAAAGAAGTAGGACTCCATTTTTGTCAGTTTGCTGGATCTAGTTATGAGAGGGTCCTTTGGTTTCAGAGGAGTTGTACAGGTGATTGAGAAATCGTGTTCTGTAGACAAATGAAAACTTCTTAAAGGGAAAAATTCACCTTACCAAGACACTTCCAGAAGGAACAGGAGCTGATGTGCAAGGATTTTGAGAAGGCAAATAACACTGCAAGGAAACATTTTTCCTCTGAGATCAAGACAAGGAAGGGGTGGAAGCACAGTCTGAAGTATGCTGCTGCCGGTGGTGGAGATTCATAGATTCCTGGGTAACTGAGCTGTTGTGTGAACATCTTATATCAGCTGACAAGGTCTTTAATACCGCCTAGAAATTTCAAAGCCTCTGTGAAATAGTAAAAAAACAAAACAAAACAAAACAAAACATAACACCTACTTTGCTCTTTGGGCAAACATCATCAACTCAAAATGGATAACTTGTGGGATGTTGTAAGTCCAGAGACTATTTCCTTCTGACAGTGCTATTTAGTTCTTGTGGAGTATCAGGTGATTATTTTTATTTCATCCCTACATTCACTCTCATCACTAGTCTTTTCATAGGAAAATGCGATGGATCAGTTTTGTTGTTTTTATCTTTTAATAACTCCTCATAATTTCAGAAGATTCAGTTAATCGTGGCAGAAGATAAACTCTTCCAACAGTTGTACTCCAATGATGAAACATGGATTTCTGTTAAGACTAAGCAGAAGAAACTAGTGATGGGACTAGAGGGAATGGCCTCAAGTTGTACCAGGGGAGGTTCAGGTTGGTCAGCCACTAGAATGGACTGCCCAGAGAGGTGGTGCAGTCACCAACCCTGGCGGGGTTCAAGGAACATTTAGGTATTGTGTTCAGGGACATGGTTTAGCGGGGAAATATTGGTGATAGGTGGTTGGTTGGGCTAGATGATCATGGAGGTCTTTTCCAACTTTGGTGATTTTATGATTCTATTCCATGAGAAAAAAAAATTCTGCCAATGATTTGATTTTTTTTTCCCCCATAGTTTTGACTGTGAGGGAAATAGAAATGTTGTTGTAATATCTTGTTATAATAATGACTGCAAACATAGACCAGCACTGAACTTCAGGTCAAGCAAATTAAAGAGATGAAGAAAAGACAAGTAGGCTAAGAAACTGAACAAAATACACCAACTAAGTTGGAAAAATATTTTGTTCATGTGCTTGTTTGTAAAACCAGTGCACAGCTCATCAGGCAAACTACTGATTACTTTTTTCCAAATTCTATCATCGCTTACCTTGGGAGAAAATGTTTGCTGGAACTTGCTGTACTTCTACCAGGTCTTTAATTATCCAACTGGGATGCAATTTACAGCCAGCATTTTAAGGCGAGTCTTGGAGGTGCAGTTCCCATTAGCATTAATAAAGTGCTTATAGTGTGAAGGTAACTATAATCATTTTGCAGATTAAACACTCAGTGCTGTCAAAACTGTTCCTAATGTTAAAAATCTGAAGGCATTCTTTCAAAATGGGTGAGTATACTTTTGTCTACATAGGAACAATTGCAGTAGTTTTGACTTCTTTGGGTGAACAGAAATCTCTCTCCAAGACTGATCTTGGTCTGCCAGAAAGCATTCTTATGAATGGGTGGCCTGGATGGTGTAGGTGTTCAGGACCTTTGAAAGTCACACCGGAGGATCTTTGAATTATATAATATAAATATTATATAATTATATTATATAATTATAAAATTATATAAATATATAAGTTTGAAGTGTATTTTAAGTTTCAAAAGTTAATTCTTCATGCAAATAGATAGCTAGATTGCTAACTTAAAAAAAAAAAAAGACAACAACAAAACAAAAACCAGCCCAATCTGCATGGATATACATTGAGTGCCGCAGTAGGATGGTTCTGTGAATATCATGAATTGCAGACAAGCACAGAATGTGATCCCATGAGAAAAGTCCTTTCTCTCCCTCTGAAATACAAACCTCTGCATGTGACAGATACAGTTTTGCTCTCAGTGGATATCTTATCTCTCGAGCTGTACAAAAAGCCTACGTAAAGAGTTTCAACATCAGACTTGTAGGAATGCAGTGTTGCTGTAAATAAAATGAAGTTCATGTGCAGATAATTGCATGAGGAACTGAAAAACATGTTTCAAAAATAGAGGTATGTAACTGCAGGTACCCGTTGCCCTGCAGACCTTTGCTTTTGCTACTACACCAGTATGAGAATCCAGAGAGACAGAAATACAGCTGAAATCTTCAAGCTAGATAGCAAAAGAAGGCATTTAAGAAATAAGCAAATCAAGAAACAATATAGCCCTAAAATCAATTTTCTCTGTAATTTTATGCAGCTGTATGCATAATACATACATTTAAACACAGAGATATTGATATAAATTCAAACCTGTGAATAAGTGGATTTCCTGGGTGGGAAAACCTTGCATTTATGTTGGCACTGGGTGATGAGATATCTATTCTGCTCCATAGCAGCAGGAAAGCTGAGCTGCCACCTGTCTAGTACAGGGCTGGTCTGCCTTTGCCATCTATCCTCCCCAGAAGGATGTGTGTGCATCCTTGCCATGTTATTGCCTGTGTGGACACTGTCTCTTTCTTCTTCCAGCCATGCAGTGACAACAAACTGCAAAGTAATTCTTAAGGGCCATAAAAAGATTTAGTTTTTTCAAACCTTTGCTTTAATTCTATCACATTTTTAAAGTGCAGCTTGTCTTCGTTTATTTTTTTTCCCAATATTTTACCTATCAACAAGTTAGACTTAATTTGTCTGAAGTTTCTTACTTCTGAACCGTGTGGTTTCAACAGAAATTCAGCACTTGTGAGGTCCTTACCTTATTTCAATCTCACCTTTTATCAGTAGGTTCAGACAAAAATGGAAAGAGCAGCAAGTCAGTCTTAACTCATCAGAAAACATAAGCACACACTTAAATTTGAAGCGTATGATTATTTGATTAAGATCAATGGATAGCTTACATTTATAGGCAGGCTGAGCCAAGGCTTTGTTTAAAAATTGAAGTTTGGTTTTGATGGGACCAATGTGACACAAGTACGCGCAGAAGCCGGAGGAAGGTATTTCCAAGGTATTTTCCATTTGAAAATTTGCTCTGAAAAAGAGACTTGAGATACACTTATTGCACACTGGGAAGAACACCAGGAAGAATCCCAAATTTACTTAGGGACATTTGATGAAGCACAGTGCATCCAGAAAATTTCTTAGTATGTGAACTAGTCAAAACATTGAGTGACATATACTAAAATAGCCCATTTCCATGGAAGTCATGGACTGAGGTCAGCTGAGGCTGGACACTGACCTCTTATTTGAAGATCACATTATTTATTTTTAAACAATACCCAGGTTGTGTACGTTGAACTGCAAAACACTCAAAAATATTTACATTTGCAGCAGGGGAACCTTTTGGATTCTGTGATCACCACTCCTGCCTGCACTTTCAGTTAATCCTTCAAGCGAGGAAGTACCTTTCACTGGTAACTCTGAAAAGGAAGCATGTAATCGCACTGACGGTGAGTGAGTGCAAAGAAAACACAAATTCTGTCTCAGGTCCCTCATGTGCTCTCCTCTTGTCTTTGAGGGGGCCACTTAACTCCATAATGAGAGAATTCAGAGCAGAGGGACGAGGTAGCCTGCCAGGCAGCTGATCACTCAGGGTCTCTGCTTAATTGTTCCCTGAGTTCAGCTGACTACCTCTACCCATGAGCCACAAACCAAGGATAAGGAGTGCACAGGGCCCTTAGGCAGCCTGAATGCTTGTGGTTCTCTGGTAGCTTAGTCTAAGGATATTGCTATCAAGAACACAAGAAAAAAATGGCAAGGACTGGACTAACCCAATACTTCTGAGCTTCCCTTGCCTACAGAAGCACGTACAAATCCCTTGTGGATCTACAAGTCCTGCCTCTGGCACTTGAAGGTGGAAAACTATACTCAGATCCTGTAGTATATGAAAGGCCAGACAGGGCAGTGGGGTTAAAGTCTGAACCTCCAACAAAGCCAAATACCAGGGCTGATCTGCACAGCTCCTCTTCTCTTTGCTCACCAGCTTAATCCCAGCTGAAGCACTGCAACAGGTTTGGTAGTTATGTTACAGGAAGGATTCAGGGGTGGCTGGCTCAAGCTACATGTCTAAAAACGTGGCTGTTTGGATTACCATGGAATCTGGTGATTGTCCATTGTTTCCCACCTCTAAACTGGTGCTTCATTTCTGCATGAAAGGGTTTCTCTGCTTAAGTAGTTATCACCTTGTGACTTCTGTGGCTATTCTATGCACTATTTCTAAGATGATTAAGAAAAGTAAACTTTTCTTTGCTAGATATGGTAAGATTTCTATGAAGATCTATGCATTTATGGGAATACTTTAGGAATCCATAACTTGAATGCAGTTGAAAACGTCAGCAACTTTAAAGTACAGCTACCATAAATCATCTATTTCTGCATAGGAATTATGTTGTGAAATGTTGAATGCTTGCATTGTACAGACAGCAAATGACTGGAAATAATCTTTTTTAATTCCTCTGTCTGATACACTTGGGTTCTTTTACTGAAAAGAGCATCAGGAAACATCAGCTAGAACTGATCCTAAGCTTGACATGTCTTGCTTTTCTGAACAGTTGCTTCTGCTGTACTTGTCACCACAATGTTGGATGAACTTCCATGGCTGTGTTTAACAGCAGGAATAATATGGTTTTTTTGTTTGTTTGTTTGTTTGTTTTTGTAGCAGGAGGAGCATGTATATTGGAAGAGAAGCATGTATATTTTTATTCATATATGTTTGGTAAATATATATGTTTTTTTATTTAAGCAGGATCAAAGAATGAGGAGGCAGTGGCTGGAGCATAAAAGGCAGCTGGTTCTTTGGGAGAGCCCTTCATTTCTGGTGGATTCCTCTCATGAGCTCCATTACTGATACAACATCCACACATGTAAGCTTTCGTCTTGTAGCAGAGCCTTCATCACGTTAGAAGAGTTTAAAGACTGATTAGAGCAGCAGCATATTTTGGGACTGGGTTTTGGGCAACCATCAGTCTTGATGAAAAAGATCAAGCCTTTGAGCTTGATCAGAAGACCTACAGGAAACTGATGTGGAAGCCTGACATCCCACCTTTCAGCCCAGACTTTGTAACAAGAAAAGCCTTTTCAATTTCTTTCAGCCTGCATTAAGGCTCACAAAATCTCCCTGAGCTGTTCCTTGCGAGGTACAAGCACATTTGTCTAAACACATGGGTAGAACTCAGGCGGAGTATGATCTGCCTAGAAATCAGAGATTTCTAGAGGGTTAGTTAGATGAGTTACAGAGAGTTGTCTCATCAAAAATCCAACTTTAGTAATTCCATCATCTGACTCAAAACCTTTGTTCATTATTCTTCAGCAGCAAGATGTGTGGTATTTGGATAGATGAAATCATTCGGAATACTCTAGACTCTGCACAGGCTAGGTGTGTGTAGTTCAGAATACTTCCCTTCAGCCTGAGAGCCAAAATTGGCCCTTCTACACTGACAAAATTCCCCTGACATAGGTGAAGTGACAAAGCTGTAACTAATTGGGCTAAGCATGCAAACATTCGCTGTGCACAGCCAAAGAATAATCCTGGCTCCAAATGTTTTTCCTGAATACATTTTCATGGTACCTGGCCTCATTTTAGCCTGAACAATACATTTTTGTCTACAGACACTAAAAATAGCTCAAGTACTAATTAAAAAAGATAAACAAGCTGTGACAGAAAACAATAAAGACAAGGAAATGTGAAAGCATTTTTACATAGCCAGCAGCTTCCCTGGCACCATTTCTAGCTATGAAGAGGGTTATTAGCAAGCCCAGAATTATATAAACAGCTTCCCCTGCCAGCTCCTGGACAACAGAATCATCATTTACTTACAAATTATTCAAGTCAGCAAAATCCACCTTTTCATTAGACCAGTGGAAAGATTGGCAGAGGTTTCTAAATGTGGGATTATGATCAGAAAAAATTACTCTCTTTTTCAACTGTTCAGTGCCCTAATTTTATGCACTCACTGCTATTCCTGCTTTCCTCGTTGGCAGGAAAGGGTGTTTATCACTGTGAACACAGCATGGCCATCAACTGCAGGAGGGGTAGCAGCATTCCTCCCTGAAAAATGCACCAATGTCAAAATTGTTCACTAGTTCCAAGACGCTAGATCTTTGCTACCAGAAGTGAAAATGGAGAAAGGAATAAACAGATTCAGTTTGGGACTATGCTAACAATGGTTAGAGGTTAAACCAGCAAGCAAAGCAAAGGTGATCTGGACTTACTGAGGAATTTTGCATGATTTTAAATGATTAATTTGAGGATAAGCTATGCATCTCTTCAGATTTCTAACCTGATGCAAAAAAACAGGCAAAAGGGCCAACATCAGGGCTCCCATTTGCCATGAGTGACAGAGCAGCGTGCATGTCAGGGGAGTAGAGGCTGGGATGTGGGAAATTGTGTCACTGGGAGCCCTCAGGCAAAGCAGGAGGCCCTGGTTCAGTAAATCACATAACTTGGAAGGAGCAAACAGTCCTACCAGTGGGGTGTAATCAGGTTATGCCTGTGTTCAAGTGCTTTGCAGGATAATGGCTGTATCTCTCGGCTCCTGTCTTAAAACAGTAACAACGATATTTCCATCAAGATGAGAAGTAATTGATTTTGTAACAGCTACAGAAAAGGTGACACCTGTAGCTACAAAACAACTCAATAGCAGAAGAAATAGGAGAGTATCTGAAATAATATCTTGGGATGCTAATTTTTACAAGTAGTTCTGTTTTGAAGAGTGTGTTAAATACTCACCTTATTTTACTCTGACTGAACTGCACTTGAAAAAGAAAACCACCTGAAAAACTCTGGAGATAACAAATAGGAATCAAGTGACTTTGCTCATCATGCATCATGAGTAGATGCCTTCACACCTGAGCAAAGTTTTTGAAAACTCTATTTGGCCTGAAGAATCAGGACAAGCTTACTCTCTAGGACCTGGAGTTAGCAAAGTCATCACTTTATGCATCACTGCTTCTGCTACAAATATTCTGTCAAACAAATCCAGGTACTTACTGTGGTCTCCTAAAAGCAGTCCCTGGGGAATAATACTGTTCTCAACATCACTAAAACAAACAAAAACAAAACAAAACAAAACAAAAAAAAAGAGACAAACAAAAAAACCAGAACTGGAATGGCCTCATGGTGGCATTTCTATATTATAACTGCATTTAGGATTAAAAAATAAGAACTAATGTGCAGAAGTATACTTACAGTTGAGCAACTATTACTTCTTAATCCACATTCTCTTTATTCAGTCAAAAGATACAGTTGGCCTGGTAGACTGACGGAAAAGTCCCACAAGAGGGTCAAGCCAGTATAACTGCGAATTGCTGCTGGTGGACGCAGCCCTGCAGCAGTCCTGCTTCCCATCACCTTGCTGACCTGGGCTGCCTTCCCATCGTTGTGCTGGCTCACACACTTCAGTTCACCTGAACCTGAGAAAGGCAAACTCCCAAAGAAGCCGCAGCAGGAATAATTTTCAACCCCGCTCAGGCTGAGCGTACAGATTTGCCTGACATTTTTCTGCTCAGCAGTACTTCTGTGTTGATCCCAATACTTCGAAATTTCTTCAGTAACTTTCAAGGAGGGTGAAGGCCTTTAGAAACCAGCTAAAATTATTGTGACAGATAGCTCTGCTCTGTTCCCACTAACATCCAGAACTCAAGCAATTTCATGCATCATTACCAGCCCCAGCCAAAATCAATGGTTGTAATTGAGATGTAGCATGTAAATGTGGCTCCCGTGGCAGGACTTCATCTGTCAGGGCTTCCAGGGCAAAGCGGATGCAAGGTAAAGGCTGTTTCTACAGCAGATGACTTTTCCCCAGGTACTTAGCATGCACTCTTACAGCAGTTCAGTGTACAACAGCTCAAGCTAGTCATTGAATATCTAACAGTATGGACTATGAAACCATAAAAGCTTTCTTCTATGTCATCTGCAATGTTCCTACAGTGACTAGTTGTTAGCAAAGACAAATTGCTCCTCATTTTTCTTACCTATGAAATGGTGCTGTTGCTTTAAGCAATGTCAGCAATACCATGCTTTGGCTATTCACCTGAGTGGGGATTAATTCTTATCAGGAGAAAGTCTGCTTTTCCAGAACAATGGGAACAAAGGCCTCTGAAGCCAGTGTGTGGCTGACTGGTGTTCCCAAGCACCATATCTCTGCAGAACAGAGACAGCCCACAGCCTTTGTGGTCACATCATTCATTGCGTAGTCCCGATTTAAAATTGAAGCAGGTTGCTTTCAGAAGGGCATTTCTATAAAATAAATAAAGAACTGTGTGCAAACACAAGTCTAAAAGAAAAAGAAATGCCCTGCAAGATCTTTGAAGTCTTCACATTTAGTTGCCTTCAGATTAACCTCTTAGCAGCAAACAAAAATGAGCTCCATTTGTGCAAGTCAGGACTTTCCAGAGAGTTTGCTCGTGAGGAGGTGTGGGCATGAGGAATGCTATGGGCTGACAGATAATGTATCTGAAAAGGACTTTGAAGTTACACTGAATAGTCCCTATATCGGGCCTTCAAAGGCACAGTGGCGGTAAGCTAAACCTGAAAAATAAAAGAAAGTTATTTTATTATCAAACATAATTTTGTTCCCAGACTCAAGCCTTTCCCAGTTGCAGGTGCTGTCAGTCTTCTCTCTGATGTTACAGGTAGAGGTGCTCAATGGGAATAAACAGGGTGTGGCTCTGCTTCACATTTCTTCTTTCAGAGTATAAGTACCATGGTAAAGAGGAGAGTTGGTAAGTATGGTAAATAATTGAGACTAGTTCTCTTCCTAATTTACTGTTGGGACTCATTTGGCTCAGTTTTGTCCTTGTGGTATTAAAAACTAAGGAGAACTCCATTTAAGGCAATGGGAACAATTAGCTTGGAAGTACGAAAACAATGGAATGAGGTTCATTGGAACCATTTACATATTAGAGAAACTACTTGAAAAGCTGTTTCACAGTCTTGTTTTTTTCTGCCCTCTTACCACACAGTTCTGCAGTTATGTCGTAGTTTTGGACGTAGTTTCTTCTTCCCTTTTGAAGAGCAAAAACTAAAATAGGGCAGAAATTATAACAAAAATACAAAAATGGCTGGCAACTTGAGCTTGAGAGGGTAGCAGCATAGCTAGCAGCAATGTCTTGTTTTGAGAGAGCTACAGCACAATTCTGAGATTCCTCCTCACCTCTGGGAGCAAGGCAAATTATTTTGGCACCAAGAGCATGTGCAGAACAGCGCTCCTCCATGGCTTATGATGAGGACAGAGCAAAGGCTCTGCTCATTCCCTAGGCTTGCCTACACATCCTGTTTATGTCTGCCTTTCCAAAACTGCTTTTCCTTATAATCAAAGATGTCTCCATGGCAAAAAGATAACCAGTGGCAGGGTATGAGGAACACCTCCTTTCTGTGGACCCCCTCATGTCAAGAGAAAGAAATCTCTGCTTGTTTTGCTGGAATTACAAGTAGGGGTTTCAGTACTGCTTCAGTGCCCCAGAACACGTTGTTTTCACTCAGAAGCTGCCCAGCACTGCCCCTAATAGCAGGGAACTGGGACAGGGAAAAAGCAAGGTATTTGCTACAGTAAAGTGAGTATTTTTCTCTGCCACAATTAAGATTCCTCTTTCTAGGTGCAATGCTTTACTGCACCTAGTAGAAATTTTAACACTTTCATTCCTTTCTTCTTGCAATAGACCATTGCACAAGCAGAATTTTGGTGGATTTTTTTTCTTCTATAAACATATCCTCTAAGATAAAGTTGCTCTTTACTCTGTTCCCAACTCATCCAAATTTTACTGAATTATCTCTTTAGTGTAAGTCTTCTGCACACAATTAATCTGCTTATAGAGGCAGTTTCTACATCAATTTGCTAATATTTGCCTTTTAGGTGAACCACAGGAATCCCATAACAGAAAAGAAAACACAGTGAGGCCTTCCTGCTCATACACCGCTTTTAAGGACGGCAGGCTGCACATCTTGTTCTCCTCTCACCCACCACAGGAACTCCCCCAACTTAACTCTGTTCATGGGGTCAACTTTTAGGCTGGCAGAAGTCCAGTGACTTCATTAGTGGCACACTGGAGAGCAGCACAGACCCAGCCCTCTGGGCTTTAAATAACACTTTAACATTGGTGTTGTGACTGCTAGAAGAAATTAAACTCTGGCTGGCCTGAGCTGTCTCGGGGGGTCCAAGTACCCACATGTAGCAGATAATATAACAGACTGTTACCTCCTGCCTCTGCGCAGCTTTGGGAGACCAGATGTCTCTAGCCTTAGTAGCTAAATACCTACAAATGGAAGTGTGCAAAGCTAACATAATTTCACACTCACATCACCACTTGCTTTAGGGATTTGATTTTTGGCTAAAAAGATCAGGTCCCATTAATCCTAGAGACCTCTCAGGGCTGGAGATAACTGAAAACCAGAACCCAAATCTTCATGTTTCAGGAAGTTATTTGGGATCTATCTCCCTTTCCTTGTGCACCTGCAAATACAGCTTACTTTGTCTGTTCTGGTGTCTGAAAAAGGAAAACATACCAGAATCAAATGCTCCTGGCTGTGTGGGATGTGCCCTGAAATGAGAAGTGCCTGTACCAATAAAGCATGTCCGGTGCCCTCAGGTCATCCTGGCTGCGTGGAAGTGGACAGGATGCTCAGGGGCAGCTGTGCAGGTCACGACTGCATGAGTCACTACTGTGCAGAATACTGCTGTGTGGGACATAGCTGTGTGGGATGTCACTGTGTGGGACGTCACTATGTGGGATTCTGCTGTGAGTCATCAGGGTGTAGGCACTGCTGTGAGGGACGTAGCTGTGGGAGTAAGTACAATGTGGGACATTGCTGTGAAAGACGTTGTGCAGCACACTGCTGTGGAGAGCACTGTGGGTTGCTACTGTAGGTCCCTGTGGTCCGTGTCACTGCTGTATGGGACATGGTGGGACATGTGCTAGTGGTGGCAATGGTGATGAGGAGAAGGTTGGACTAGATGATCTTGTAGGTCATTTCCAACCTTGTGATTCTATGATTCTATGTGAGTGGGACAAAGTGGGCTACAGCTGTGTGGGACATTGCAGCATTTATCAGTCCAGCTGGGGACACCACTGCAAAGGTCATCACTGTGTGTGCAGTGTATGGAACACAGCTATGAGGGACATTGTTATGAGGGTCACTGCTGTGCGCAGTGTGGGTGTCATCACCCACATGTGGATTTGAGGGACATCGTTTGGCAAACATGACATAATTTCCTGGGCAACCTGCTCTAAGTGACACTGTTTGAGCAATGGGCTTGATCATCTGACCTCTAGAGATCCCTTCCACCCTCAGCTATTCCATAGTTCTGTGATACTGACATGCTGGAGGGAAGGGATACCACCCACAGGGAACAACATGCAGTTCAGCAAGGTGAAGTGTAAGGTGCTGCACCCAGGTCTGGGTGATCCCAAACATGTATACAGTCTGGGTGAGGAGGGGATACAGAGGAGCCTAGAGATAGAGAAGGACTTGGGGGTCCTGGTAGATGAAAAGCTTGACGTGAGCCAGCAGAGTGTACTTGCAGCCCGGAAGGCCAGCAGTATCCTGAGCTGCATCAAAAGAGGGGTAGCCAGCAGGGTAAGGGAGGTGATTATTCCCCTTTACTCTGCCCCTGTGAGGCCCCATCTGAAGTACTGTCTCCAGACCTGTGGCCCCTGGCATGGGAAAGATGTGGAGCTGTTGGAGTGGGTTTGTAGGAGGGTCTTGACGATGATCAGAGGGCTTCAGCACCTCTCCTATGAAGACAGTCTGTGGGTGCTGGGCTTCTTCAGCCTGGAGAGAAAGCTCTAGAGAGACCTCCTTGGGGCCTTTCAGTACTTCAAAGGAGTCCACAGGAAAGATGGGGAAGGACTCTTTTATCAGCAAGTGTAGTGATAACCTAAGGAATAATGGCTTTACAGTGAAAGAGAGTGGCTTTAGAAGAAACTCTTCACTCAGGGATTGATGAGGCCCTAGCACAGACTGCTTTGAGGAGGTGTGAATGCCCTATCGCTGGAGGCGTTTAGGGCCAGGTGAATGGGGTCCCCGGCAACCTGAGCTGGTGGATGCCAACCAGCCCATGGCAGGGGGTTGGAACCGGGCGGTGGACTTTAAGGTCCCTTTCAAGCCATTCTATGATTCTGTGACGATGATTACCGCATGCAGGGTCATGGCTATTCAGGACGACTCAGTGCGGCACATCGCTGTGCAGGTCACTATCGCGCTGGAGCGTCACCTCCAACAACACGCGCTCCAACCCCACACCTCTCGCATGCCTCCCCACACCTCTCACATGCCTCCACTTTGCACAGAGCCCGGGGCTGCCGGGGCAGGGAGAGCCGGGCAGGGAAGGGCCGGGCAAAGCCTCCCCGGCCGCCACCCCCCCGCCCCGCCGCCCGCCCGCCCGCCTGCCCAGCCCGCCCCGCGCCGCCGGGTCTCGGTGGAGGCCGTCGGGGCTATGGGCGGCGCGGCGCTGAGTGGAGCGCTGTGCCTGGGGCTGCTGTGGCGGCTATGGGCCGGGGCCGACGGGAGCTGCTCGGAGCGGTGCTGCCAGGGCCGGGACGCCGCGTGTGTCAGCAGCGGCTGGCGGGAGGACGGGGGCTATGGGAGCTGCTACTGCGACGGAGGATGCCGGCGCACCCGGGACTGCTGCCACGACCACAGCCAAGCGTGCCCGGGTAAGTGCCGCGGGCCGGCCCTGTCCCGTGCCCCGGGTGGGATCACCCCGAGAGTGGCCGTGAGTGGGCTGCTCGTTGCCGCTGGGGCTCCGCTGGCTGGGAGCTCTCCTGGGTGTGAGGCAGCCTCTTCGGGCTGCAAGGGACACGTCAGTTCCTGCTGTCAGCAGCCCAGCGGCGAGGGCACGGCCAGGAGCAGGCAGGTGCTCGATGAGGAGGCACTGAAGACTTGTTGCAGGGCTGCCCACGCTGCGTGCTGGTCAGGTTTGTGGGTCAGCTCTGCCTGAGCTCTGCTGTCAGACGTTGTTTTTCCCTCCGAAACGCAGCACTTGTTGCTCACGCTCATCCCCAGTGCACAGCCATTAGAGTGGGGACACAGGACTGCTGGGTTGCTGAGCTGATTCCTCACGTGCAGCCAAACAAACAGCAAACATCTTGGGGAACCCCAGAGAGGGTTTACGGGGGCAGGAGCTGGCGAGGGGAGGCTGGGCTGCCTGGGCAGTGCTGCCCACGAGCGGAGATGGTCTGCTTCTGCTCCGCCGCCAAGCAGGACGCTGCCCTCGTGTTCTGGCACAGAGCGAGGCCTCAGGCAGCACGGCGGCCCTTCCGAGCTGGCTGGAGGTGTGCCAGCCTGCATCCGTCAGGCCATCGCCTGGGCAGCGCGGTGCTGCCAGTTGGGGCGTATCAGTGGGCTCGGCGCCATGGCGGCTGCGCTGCGGGACCTGAGCCGGCCTGTGGCTGCCTGGCATGGGGAGTGGGCACAGCTGTCTGAGCAGAAGAGCTGACACCAGAGCTCTGAAGGAGATGTGTGTGAAAGGTTCTGGTCGGACAGTTTTCCTTCCGCAACTCTGAACAGGTACCTTGTTATTAGCGATGTGGTATTCTTTGTCTTGAGCCCAGTGGTGGTGGCCTCGCACTGTGATCCATGCCCCATGGGGACTGTGGGTACTTTGGATCTGGGCGGGAAGGCGAAGTCTTAGTGAGACTTCAGAGGGCCTCGCAGAGTCTGTCTGTCTGTCTCTGCCTGTCTGTCTGCCTGCACCAGAGTGGAGGCCGCTGGTGGGCCAGCTTCGGAAGCTGATGCTGTTTGTTGCTGTGTCTTTTTCTGACTGGTGTAAAGCCCTTGCTGCCTGGCTCCACAAGCACCAGTATTAGTGCAGCCATGGGCAGCAGGACATTTGTGAGTGTGGTGTGGGAGGATAGCATTTTGGCAGCCCAGCCAGGCAGTCCTATAGCTTGTGCATCCCTAAACTGCAAAATGGATCACTGGAAACAGTTATTTCGAAGGTAAATGGAGAGATACTTTTTATTGCAAGCAGCAATATGTCCGGTGTGAACAAAAATTCTAATGAAATGGGACTCTTCAGTGTAAACAAGGATGGTCTGCATGTTTAAAGTAGTTTTTGTTCCTGTTGGATTTTGAAGATTCACCATGATGCCTTTCTTAGTTCAGTTGATGGAAACCAAGGGTGCCTGTGGCTTAGTTCACTCTGAAATGCTGTTCTGAATGCAGAGGTAAAACAAGTTCAAACAGAAACGTGGAGAAAGGTGGCCAGCTGTTCTTGTGCTACAATTTTTTTTGTCATCCTGTTCTCTACTTATGACTTCAGCAGAAATGACATTTCATCAGTTTGCAAATACTTTACAGGACAACGTATTTGGGGAAAGTGTAGAATACCTGCATCATTAAATATATTTGATCAAGGAATTATGCAAAAGCAATACTCCAAAACATTAGAAACCAATGGAAGGCAGGGAGTTCTGCCAACACTATGGTTGAATTTTCTCATGCCTAAAAGTCATTCTATGCCTGGTACTTCGTAAATAGAATAGCTCAGCAGGAGTCTGGGGCTGCCAAACCTATGTCTAACAATTTAAAAGTAAATTTCCTTACACTTTTTAAAAAATTTCCTTACAGTTCTAGCAATGAACAAAGACTTTTTGTAAATACTGTCCAATGAGAAAGCTTGAAAAAAGAATGACCATGTCACTTGTCTGGAAATGATTATTCTAAGAAAATCCACAGACCCGTATATGCTATGACGCGTGTTTTGCAGTGACTCAGTGAAGATACTGTAATCCCTTTTGTTCCAGAGATGAGAGGAAATTAAATAGAGTGCAACTCAGAAGAAAATGTATGATTTGCAGTCCTTAATATATACATATATTAAAAAGTCCTGAGCACTCAAGTTATGTTTCATAGGACAGCAAAGCAATTTTTTGTGCGTATCTTTGAAGCCCCAAATGCTTCATTAGCATGCACATTTTGGTAGGTACCTGAGCACATCCCATCCTTCACGTTACTTTATCTTGTATCCTTCTCTTCCAAATTAGTCCTCATTCTTTCAGTGAGTGATCATCTGTCAGTGTTGGGTTGACTAAACTGGACCAGTGAAAGCATAAACAGAGACCATGAAGACGTAGATCTGGGTCTCTGATAATTTATTTGATTTTATTTTACTTATTTTATTTTATTTTATTTTATTTTATTTTATTTTATTTTATTTT